>NC_090279.1:209218709-209525709 GCF_040414725.1 Anabrus simplex | reverse complement strand
AGAAAGACTGTCTTTGTGGTTTCCCTAACTTCGGCCATTACAAAAACGTCAGTAGGAATGTAGCGATTAAATGAAATCACATAAAATACTCGATCAAATGAAAAATCGCACATTGTCTCACTTTTAACGAACAGTACTACGGTGCCGATCTAACAGTCCAAAGTTCCCGTGCTGGAATGACCAGGCCACAGACTGCCGTGAACACTCCCCTGCCAAATTATTCCGTTAAATATGCACACTACCCATTCAAATCAGTGCCTCAGAGTGGGGATTGTGTAGCTCGAATGCTATGATGGACCAGTTTGTTACGTACCAGTAGTATCAGAAAAGTTAAGAACCAGAGGAATGGCACGCTTAAGAAGAATGTTATCTAACTCCCCAGATTCTTCCCGCCAATATTCAGGCAGGCTGTTACACTCGATACGACAGGGCGAGTTGGCCGTGTGCTTAGGGGCGTGCAGCTGTGCGCTTGCATCCGGGAGATAGAGGATTCGAACCCCACTGTCGGCAGCCCTGAAGATGGTATTCT
Organism: Anabrus simplex; assembly: GCF_040414725.1. Classification (NCBI taxonomy): domain Eukaryota; kingdom Metazoa; phylum Arthropoda; class Insecta; order Orthoptera; family Tettigoniidae; genus Anabrus; species Anabrus simplex. The sequence goes on along the minus strand of NC_090279.1, from coordinate 209,525,180 downwards.
GTGGTTTCCCATTTCCACACCAGGCAAATGCTCGGACTGTACCTTAATTAAGGCTAGGGTCGCTTCCTTAACATTTCTAGCCCTTTCCTATCTCATCGTCGTCATAAGACGTAAAGCAAATAAAAAAAGTACTCGGTGCACAGCAGTAATCCTATCTATCGGAGATGACTGGCAACAGAAGACACAAAGCACATCACAACAAACAATGATCAGTTAATGTTATTGTTGATCAGTTTTATGAGCTTTCTCTATTGTAGGCCTTCACATTGACTGTAGTTCCTCATTCTCCGACTTTACATACCGATTTTCATTTTTAATACTGTTTACCCATTTTCTCGTGACTCGGCGCTGATATGGACTTAGCAATAAAAATCCAAAATAATGAATATCTGTGTTATCATAGCCGGTACGATAAAATGTATAGGATATAAATGATCGGAAATTTAATACTATATAACTTTATTTATGTAGTATTTTTGTCGATAGGACCACTAATAGCACAAATATTTGAGAAATAAATTTTAGGCTTACCCCTAAACTACCACTCAGCGTGAATAAAATTATTTATAGCCTGCATTGTAGCAACTTATTCCCCGACTTTGCGTACTGATTTTCATTAAGATAGGACCACTAATAACATAAATATTTGAGAATTAAATTTTAGGCCTTCCCCTAAACTACCATTTCTCTCAGCGTGAATAGTATTATTTATGGCGTAGATTGTAGCGACTTATTCCTGGAATTTACATACAGATTTTCATTAAATTCGCTTCAGTCGTTTCAATAATAATAATAATAATAATAATAATAATAATAATAATAATAATAATAATAATAATAATAATAATAATAATGTTATTTGCTTTACGTCCCACTAACTACTTTTACGGTCTTCGGAGACGCCGAGGTGCCTGAATTTAGTCCCGCAGGAGTTCTTTTACGTGCCAGTAAATCTACCGACACGAGGCTGTCGTATTTGAGCACCTTCAAATACCACCGGACTGAGCCAGGATCGAACCTGCCAGGTTGGGGTTAGAAGGCCAGCGCCTCAACCGTCTGAGCCACTCAGCCCGGCTTTCAGCCGTTTCCTCGTAGTGCGTGTACATACATACATACACACATACAGACAGACAGACAGACAGACAGACAGACAGACAGACAGACAGACAGACAGACAGACAGACAGACAGACAGACAGACAGACAGACAGACAGACAGACAGACAGACAGACAGACAGACAGACAGACAGACAGAAATTACGGGAAATTAAAAAGTGCAATTCCTTGTTACTATGGTCACGGCGGATACAGAAATACCATCCTTTTTACATTCTGAGCAATGTACAGACAAAACTCTTATTTTATATATATAGATAGATTGAGACATGTCAGAGATAGTACTATCATATGCCCATAGTAGTACCGCACCTTGCGTCCGGCTCCATGACTAAACGGTTAGTGTGTTGGCCTTTGGTCGCAGGGGTCAAGGGTTCGATTCACGGCAGGGTCGGGAATTTTAACCATAATTGGTTAATTCCCTGGCACGATAACTGGGTGTATGTGTCGTCTTCATCATCATTTCATCCTCATCACGACGCGCAGGTCGCATACGGGAGTCGAATCAAAAGACCTGCACCTGGCGATCCGGACACATTCCGGCACTAAAAGCCATACGCCATTTCATTTCATTACCACACCTTGTGTCCAACTCGTTGGCTGAATGGTCAGCGCACTGGCCTTCGGTTCAGAGGGTCCCGGGTTCGATTCCCGACCGGGTCGGGGATTTTAACCTTCATTCGTTAATTCCAGTGGCCCGGGGGCTGTGTGTTTGTGCTGTCCCCAACATCCCTGCAACTCACACACCACACATAACACTATCCTCCACCACAATAACACGCAGTTACCTACATATGGCAGATGCCGCCCACCCTTATCGGTGGGTCTGCCTTGCAAGGGCTGCAGTCGGCTAGAAATAGCCACACAAAATTTTAAAATACCACACCTTGTGTCATGATACAGACAGTACTAACACAGTCACAGTGTAGTACCACACCATGCGTTATGATACAGACAGTTCTAACACAGTCACAGAGTAGTACCACGCCTTGTGTCATGACACAGACAGTACTAACACAGTCACAGAGTAGTACCACACCTTGTGTCATAGTACAGACAGTACTAACGCAGTCACAGTTAGGCCAGAGTATTTTCACATCATTTAATGTGATAGATAAGGTTGAGCTAGATAATTTCAGCACCGCGTTAGGTATGAAACAGACACACGCAAACACGTGACCCGGAACAATGAAGTTTATCAAACCTAGGATCAGGTTGCGCTTGCTAACTTCACACAGATATTTCTCCATCACGTTCTTACTTATAATAATCATATTCTTGTGACAGTACTGGGCCATGTAGGTTAAGAACTCTGGGAACTTGATAATTCTCCGCGTGTTAATCACGCCGACCCCATTTATCACGTGCAAGGTAAACTGTCACTTGTCGTCTTCCTGAATGGAGCTGATGCATTGCGGCTCACACGGAAGTCAAGACACAAGACAATGAGAATAGAAGAAAGGAAGATATCGTGAAAGTGATCGTATTGTCTCCTTGATGTTCATCCGTGGTTGAAGCTTGAGTATTGGGGGGTGGGGTGGGACTGTTTCGGAGTTAGCCAACATCGAGGTTGGTCAGCACTTGCGTTGGTAAGCGATACTTCCCTCGTGTTAATGATTTGTTCTCTTGGGTGTTCTGGAAGGAAGTGATTTAATGCAACTTGGAAACGATTCTTTCTGAACACTTTTCTTATTATCTAATAATAATAGTAATAATTAGGAAAATTTGGGGACCTCAAAAGAATAAAGATATTTTATGGTCACCTTCACGGAATGAACGGCAGGTTAACTAAGAAAATGTTTGATTACACCTCCAAATTAAAGCACACCACCGGTTGGGTGGAAGAAATATGATGGGATCTACAAAGATTGATGATCGCAGATGACACCATAACTAACACGATGGACTTCCGACGACAGATCACTTCTGCGAATTATTCGCTTTTGTAAATTCGACGTGAACCTCAGAGAATGTTATCGAAGGAACTGAGGCAGTCGAACAGCCAAAAGGTATGAAGAAGTTCTGGGAAGAAAAGAAAACGAAACATACAGTACCATAGTCTTAGGTTTTAAGCTGACTATAATTGGCCAAATTCTTTAAATAATAATAATAATAATAATAATAATAATAATAATAATAATAATAATAATAATAATAATAATAATAATAACAATAAAGTCAACTCTTGTCTTCGTCCCGAGGTGGTGCAGGTCGTTTCAGGCACACCCTAATTGGAGGTGATCTGCATGCACTATTTTAACCACACACCAACCCTTCTGCCATTCTTAAATCTCTGGCTCTACCGGGAATCGAACGCGGGCCTCCCAGGAGGGCAGCTGATAACAATAATAATAATAATAATAATAATAATAATAATAATAATAATAATAATAATAATAATAATAATAATAACAGTCTAATTAAGACATTACAGCACTGTTGTTAGACCAGAAGGTTAATGTGCTTCGGTGACCCTGTGCATGAATCGAAAAGGACAAATCAATCAACCTCTTAAAAGAGAATGCCGGCTACTACGGAAGATCTTGTACTACAGATTTATGGTAGAGACGGAGGGAACCTTTAACAGAGGAGCGAAAGAAAGCGCTCATCGAAGGGCTCAAGAGATACTGGCAGGATGTCAAAGCCGGCAGACGAGCAAGACACGCACACTGAAAATGAGATTGGTCGTTAACACGCAGTCCATAGAGGCTCAATTCGAAAAGCAAAAAGATAGTAATGATGACAAAGACAAAAATCGCGTTTGGGACCTTGTGAGAATCTTTGGTGAAGATCATTCGAACTGAGGCCCGCGAGCGACGTGCGTGACTATGATGGTGGTGTTCTATCTAGGATGAAAAATATCCCGTTCTCGGTCCAGAGGAAATAACGCATAAAGGTTAAAATTCTCAATTCGGTCGGGATACGAACAAAGGAATCCTGTGACCAAAGGTCACCATGCAAACCGGTTAGCCACGCGGTAACATGTATCCGGCATAAGAAAGTGAAAAGCCATACAGGCTGTCTAGATAAAAGGGGCACTTGCTATTAAAACCCCTGTTATTTATGCAACTCTTTCTATAACATCCCTCAGAAAAGAAAAAACCCTCGTGTCAGTGACAACAATTACAACTGCCACAACATCCCAGGTGTGTATTACGCCCACATTATTCTCATATGCTGACAGAGAACATTATTCTATCCCAACACGGCTGGTCGGTACAGACTGCGCATGTCCCATTTATTCCGATAGTGGGAAAAAGCACAACACAACGCACGCACTGGGCACTTATTAACGGACATTAATTACATTATACCTTCTCTGTTAATGTCCAAACAACTAGAAATATCATCATTTTTTAACAAAAACGATTCCAAGGTTGTCATTACGCTGTCATTGGTATTTATTGAAGTAACAAAGATTAATTAGGTTATGTACTACATATGAGGGCGAATTAGGTGTTCCTGAAAGTGAATGATACAACCAATTTACAAGAAGGAAAAATCCACAGGCAAGCAACTCAATGTTGAAAACATCCTAGGAATATAAGCTACGAATTTTCGGTAAATAAAATATAATACAGTGTGTTAATACATTCTTTATTTATTCCTAACAGTTACAGTCCTTTTCTTAATCATCGTTATCCGGTCGATTAGATTAGCAGTTTGCCTTTTTCGACTACCACGAGTGCTAATGTGAGTAAATGCATTGTTTCACTTAAGCACCGATACGAGCGCTAATGTGAGTCAATGCATTGTTTTACTTAAGCACCACCACGAGCGCTAATGTGAGTCAATGCAGAGTTTCACTCAATCACCACCACGAGCGCTAATGTGAGTCAATGCAGAGTCTCACTTAAGCACCACTGCGAACGCCAATGTGAGTCAATGCAGAGTTTCACTTAAGCCCTTATAACTACATTCGGTGTGGATATTTTTCAATATTCAGAAAAAGACCTACGGGTATTGAATCAAGGAACACATTACGGATAGGATTATGTAAATAAGGAAACGAGTAAAGAAATAAGCGGTTTTGCGTTGTTTTTCCGGAACTGCATTTAGGCCAGAAGTGATTTTGGAAATTTGAAACCTTTCCGGGCCCTTTACCCTTCAACTGTCGGCACAATTGAGGAAATTGCTTAATTTTACGTTTTTAAAAGCATGGAGAGCCCTACTTTGTCTGCTAAGAAATATTTTCAACTTTAAATATATTTTAATTCGCCTCTTCTTTTCCTGGCAGTTCCCTCTCAATTTCTCTCGGCCCAGTTTTACGACCGGAAGCCCGTCCTAATGCCAACCGTATGTAGTGTGGTGAGTTAAAATCCGTGGCCCAGCCTGAAATCGAATCCAGAAAGCTCAGATGTTTTCCAAGAGAACAAATATGACCTAGGTCACTATAGCTCAGTTGGAAAGAGCAACCGACGCGAAATCCGAAGGCTGTCGGCTCTGCATTTAACATATTATGTTCCGGTATTGAACAGTTTAATTGGTGCCTAGGCTCCTCTGAAATGAAAGCCAATACACTGATCTAAGCCAGACTTGGAATTTTAATTTGACTGAAGGGTGAAGAATTGAAGTATCCTGATCCTCCGAATTTTAGCTGCTTTAGGATGAAGAATAGGAACAGCTTTCATGAAAACAGAACGCCTAACATTATGTGTGTTTAACCAGGGAAACGATGCATTAAATATTTTCTTTATGGTATAAACTACCAAAGGATTAACCTTGGACGTTATTGCTTTCAGTATTTATTTTTACAGCCTGGTGCTAGAAAATGTCATAAAACATGGGAAAATAAAATGAGAAATCAAGGAATCAAATCGATCACCACCGGAGTCGGGTTTACAAAGATCGAAATCAGGTGTCTGGCCTTTGCAAGATGACATCGCAATCTTAACCAACAACTTCGAGGAAGATCCCGTTGCTGTCCAAGTGCCACACGAGACAGTGATAAGGACAGGACTGAACATATTGTATGACAAGACCGAGTACTTCGAGAACTTGCACGGTGGAGGAACGACAATGTATGTTCTACGAGTACCTTTCACGAATGGCCAAAAATAGGTTTAACAAAATGATCTTCTCACTGACTAAAAAGGTATGAGACTGGGAGACTGTGACTCAATGTACAGTAGTGTGACCTTGTTGTCCTAGACCGCTCTAAATTATGTGATATGGTTCATTCTTGGTCCGCGGAAAACACTCTCACAGGAGAGAGAGAAAAATTTATTGGTAGAGCCCGGATTTTTAAGCGGTAATAGATTAGAATGCAAACCAACTTACCTGGTAGTAACTGTCGTCTACCCACACTTCCGTAGTGTAGCCAGAGTGACATAAATTTTAGGGGTTCTAATAGACCAGAACTGTTGTTCGGATAGAGTATACTTGTTATTTGACTTAGTATGTTTGCATTCTAACCTATTTAAGCTTAAACATTACAGTCACAGCTAGATCTGAATAACATAACATCCGTCGTAGCATATTTAACATATATTTTCATGGCTTTTAGTCGGTATGCCGGGACGGGTGAAGTGTGAGTTCGCTCGCCAGACCTGTACACCGCTTCACATCATCCTATTGTCTGGAACACAACACCTGTGCTGTCAGCCTGCTCCACTCAGAATCTTTACTCAATTTGTGATTTCCACTGGAAGCATCTGCGACAAGACGACTGGCGGATCGTATAGAAATTAATTTCCTGCCGTCTCTAGTGTACAGTGATCCCGTAGCGAACATGAGAAGACGGCACAAAAACTTAGACGGTATAAGTTGTCAATTGGCATTACAGAACAAGCAGATTTTGTGTGACAGCCTCGGAGATAGGTTTGTATTCCCTTCTTATATTTGTTAACACCGAGCGAGTGGCTGCGCGGTGTGAAGATGGATTTCTGTGGTCACCCATTTTAACACCAGGCAATTGTTGGGGCTGTACCTTAACTGAGGCCACGGTCGCTTCCTTCCCACTCCTAACTCTTTCCTATCCCTTCGCCGCCATAAGACGTATCTTATTTTGGTGCGATGTAAAGCACTTTGTTAAAAAAAACCTATTAATCTGGTAGCTGTGGTTGTGTTAGTGCTAGAACTACAATTTTGATAACTCGTAAATTATAAAAAAGAGCTATAAAAAGCTATTTATTCCCTGAAACTCTCTAAATGAAAATAAAATTCAACAGCCTCTTTCGAGTTATTCGACCGGGTCAGCAATGGAATGAATGAAGTCTCCACCTAGTGGCGAGGATGGGAATTGTGCCGACTGCCGAAGCCTGTCGCACTCCTCTGGGGCTGTGGTTAATGACTGACAGATGAAGTGAAATGAAATGAAATGATATTAGAGAGCGTTCCTGGAATGAGGGATGACAGGGAAAAACCTATCCCGCCTCTGATTTGTCCTGCACAAATCTCGCATGGAGTGTCCGGGATTTGAACCACGGAACCCAACGGTGATATTCCCGGAGGCTCTTCATAAAACTCCTTAAATAATTGTTCGGAAAAGAAAAAGAAAATGCTGAAAATAATATTTATATTCTAAATTTACTTAGCAGTTGTTTAGACTCCTCCTTCTACCAGACCTTTTAAACAATTTATTGGGATCGACACATCATGTGGAGATGGCCTAGTTTCCCGTCCTGATGCCCTTCTTGACGCCTATCCAAAGTGGAGAGATGTGATTACTATTTTACCTGTTTCTGTTGTGGTGGTAGTGTGGTGTATTGTGTGTAGACGAAGATGTGTGTTAGTACGTATACAAACACCCAGTTCCCGAGCCGGGAAATTAATCATACGCAGGTGAACCAGGCTGTGATGTAGAGTAGTGTTACCTAGCAACCGTGCAGGCTGTGATGTAGAGTAGTGTTACCTAGCAACCGTGCAGGCTGTGATGTAGAGTATTGTTACCTAGCAACCGTGCAGGCTGTGATGTAAAGCAGTGTTACCTAGCAACCGTGCAGGCTGTGATGTAGAGTAGTGTTACCTAGCAACCGTGCAGGCTGTGATGTAGAGTATTGTTACCTGGCAACCGTGCAGGCTGTGATGTAAAGTAGTGTTACCTAGCAACCGTGCAGGCTGTGATGTAGAGTAGTGTTACCTAGCAACCGTGCAGGCTATGCCTTGCGGCTAGTTGCTACTTGAAATTAGCAGCCGTTGATAGAATGCCATGACCGGGAGACATATTTATGATCATTTGAGTTTCGCAAAGGGAAAAGTGGTTTATTTTATTATTTAGGCTAGTAATTAACTGAATTCAGTTACCAATGTAGAAGGCTATATACTACGTTATTTACTTAGTTTTGTACCAATTTTATCTAAAAGATTGCACAGAAATTATTTTTACCGATGTAATTTCCAGTAATCAGTCCTAGTTGTTACATGTTATTTTTACTTACTTAGATATAGTATACAAAGATATCTTGATGTAAGTTATCGAAACAAACTCTAAGGATTGTCAGCTAGTCGTAGAAACTGTTCTTTCAAACTCAACTGCAATAAATAGGGCCGTAGTTACAATACACACCTAGCCAATATGTTGAGGAAAACCCATTAACACAATTTCCACTATTTGTTTTCTTTGCTACTTGTTTAAGTTTTTTGGAGGCGGAAAGATGAGAGAGGGCTAAGCACTGCGAAGGTAGCAGTCTTGACCTTAATTAAGGTACAGTCCCAGGTTTTTACACTAATTCAGTTATTAAATATCAACGGAAATAATAAAAATATCCGACTCCTTGGCTGAATGATCAGAGGATTCGGTTCAGAGAGTACCAGTGTTCGATTCCCGGCCGGGTCGGGGATTTTAATCTCTCCTGATTAATTCTTCTGGCTCGGGGACTGGGTGTTTGTGTTTGTCCAACACTTTCCTCTTCATATTCAGACAACACACTACCCTACCAACCACCACAGAAACACGCAATAGTGATTACATCCCTCCATATAGGGTTGGCGTCAGGAACGGCATCAGGTCGTAAAACAGGGCCAAATCCATATTTGCGACACAAAGTTCGCACATGCATGTGGGAAAAGCGGTAGAAAAAGAAGAAGAAGAAGAAGAAGAAGAAGAAGAAGAATGGAACTGAAAAATAATTAAATTATGGTATTTATGGGGATTTCTGCATAAAATTCAATTTAAATACCCTAAAAATGAGATAATAAACATAAAATAACAAAAATGAAAAATGGCCTAATAAAATGTGCTAAAATAATTTAGAACAAAACATGTAACTACTAATGCAAATACGTTTCTGTACTACCCGAAAAAGGATGAAATTACTTCAAAATCCTAAGCCCAATCATGATACAAGGTGAGGTAATACTCTTGCTAGTTCATTTCTGTATCCAAAGAGAAATGAACTTTCGACTTTGTTGACTCAGATTCCATTAATCATGGTTTGATTATTATCTTCTCTTGCGGCGAGAGTAATGTCCTGCTGTACAAATGGACTGGGTAGGAGGTATTCATATACATAAAAGCTCGGAGTGAAATTTATGATATAATGACTGTAGAGAAATAGGAAACAGGAAGTGTGTATATGTCACTGGCATTTGATCACCTGTTTGCCTAGAAAACAAGCTGGCTACAGGAAATTTCACCATCTGGTTCGATCATTTGGCACCATTCAGACTCGCCGGCCTCGAGAAGGATGAGACAAACACAGAAATGTCTAGAAAACGAAAGTCTATTTTTCGTAGCTTCTGGAGTTAGGGCTGTGTGAGCATGGCCTACTGTTATCGTGAAGAATGGCGTGAGGAATGACATAGTTCCAATGACCAATAAGAATATCAGAACTTAACCAATCAACAGATGTTATCGTCATATTTTCATCGTTTTCGTCTTATCACTTCTATTTTATCGGAACTACGTGCACTTATTTTATTATTTATTTATTTATTTATTTATTTATTTATTTATTTATTTATTTATATTATTATCTAGTACTGTTTTTATATAAATCAATCAGAACAGCGCATTCTAACATTAGTATTAGTATTTATTAATGAACATAACAAGGGTTCAGCCCAAATGCATGTTCACAATGCAATTATATAATAACATGTTCAATAGTAGGGGCCTAGTTTAAATTCGATTACAGACCGTACAGTGAACTGTTCTGATGGAGCCGCCATATTTGGAGACTCAAAGAGTTTAAATTCAAAACTAGTTTACGAATACATGTCTATTTAATTCATTTTGTATCATGCACTATTATTATAATTTTTATTTAATTATTTCAGTTTTTCGCTAAATATTCAAAAGAAATCAAATTTATGCACCAGATTTTCTCTAAATATATTCTGGAGTTCTTCTTATATTACTACAGATAAAATGTTGTTGTATGTCTTCACTGATCACGCTGCCACGTTTCATTGCAACTCAAAGAGTTACTCTTGAAGTTTCAACACAATAAAATTATGCCTAAGCAGAAAAGTTGCACCTTGGCGCTAATGGACGTTCCAGGACAATATTTGAAACCAAAATATTGGCATTTTCAAAAGATCGTACATTGTTTTATTTAAATAATTTTGTTAGATCAGATTCCTCGCCACAATACTAAATATTTATAGAATACTAGCCAGACCAGTTCTCTTGTAGGGAAGTGTAGCATGGACTATGAGGATTAGAGATGAATTCCGATTCATGAGAAGTACAACTGGATACATACGAATTGATCACAATAGGAACGACGAGGTGATGAAGGAACTGAAGGTAGAACTCATGTTAAAATTCGTAGGAAAATACCGCAATAAAAATAAATAAATCATAATTTTGCTAGCTTTGTTATAGTTATCAAATTATTGAAGGAAGTCTGGTCTACATTTTTTCGGGAGAAGCAGAATATTTCTGGGGGATTCAATACTTGAACTAAATGATACACGCATTCCAAATCACAATATCGCTGCGAATGTTGCTAGACCCTCCGAAATGCAGAACTTCCGATTTAAAAGAACATATTCTAGAGAATATGAAATTAAATAGAAATCACTTCATAGACACAAGCTACTAGGAAGAAGTATTTTACACAATTGCACAACAATACAACATTTTGTGTTGTCAGTTTAAACAGAATTTGGGTTGTGTATGGTTCGGGTTTCTCGAATATAACTAGAGCCCGGATGTTTAGGCAGTAATGGGTTAGAATGCAAACCAACTTGCCTGGTAGGAACTGTCCTCTACCCGCTCTTCCCTAATATTTATGCAAACCTCATAGCAGAACTGTTGTGCGGGTAGAATATACTTGTTGTTTTGCTTTAGTATCTATACATTCTGACCTATTACAGCCTAAAAATCCGAGCTCTACATATAACCATTCTAATATGACAGCCGACGGACCTGGGATATCACATAACTCCTAGGGGTAATCGAAGAGTAAAACAAAATTTCTCCTCTGTCTTCCTGTGTCTGACGAAGAACCTCGTCTACGAGAGCAAGGAGAAAGAGGAGGGATAGGGGGCGATGACCTAGATGTTAGGCACATTTGAACAAAAACATCCTCTTCATCATTAGAAAGACGAAGATCAGGCTGGATGAATTTCTCGCCGAATGTTAATTGTATGATCGTTTAATTTTGCAGTAAAATAACAAATTTACATATTTCTAAATATATCTGGTTTTTTTAAGTCTTATCTTCCAGAATATTGTTTTGCAGATCTGGAACATTGGTCCTAGGTGACAGACATGCGAACAGTTCTTAGCCTACTATCATGGCGTGACGCAGTGGGAGAATCTTTGTAACAGTAGACCTAGTTTCAGTGAGGCTGGTTGCCTGGCCTGCTATCCGCGAACAGCGCCATGTGTCTGCGAGAGAGAGAGAGAGATTTTAGGGGAGGCAGGTCCCTTCTTGTCTAAGGCCAGTCAGGCGAAATAATCTCTGCACTTCTTACTCCGGTACGGGTAGCGCAAGGCCCAGCGATTCTTACTCCACATCCAACCATTTGCTTACGCGTGGCTTCCCGGGGAATTCCCCTTCTCTCTACCGCCAACAATGAGACAAATTAGCGGCAAACAAAGACACGCAAGCGTAGAAGAAAACCAAAGAAAGAGGAAGAAGAAAACACTTTGCTTTTAAGAGAAAATGAAACAAAACTAGGAGAGGAGAGACTTAAAATGGAAAACAAGAAAGGAATTTATCACACTACAGTAGGGTGGAATTACATTTTAAAAACAAAAACACAAGACATAAGGGAAGACCAAAGAGGCAAAAGTGAAAGTATGAATGCCCTGTTATCTTTCTTAATTGCAGAGAGAAGTTGAATGAATATAAAGAAGGTGGAGAGAGGATAAAAGAAAGAATGGGAACGTTTAATAACAAAAAAGCATGGCGCAAGTTTCTTATAGACAGGGCAGAATACAACAGAATAAAACGAAGACACTGTCTGTAAATGTCATTATGCCGGAATTTTGACCTGCATGAGCTCCTTTACGTTAAAGAATATGTTTCCTTGGCAGAATGATCAGCAGAGTGTCCTTCGGTTCAGAGGGTCCCGGGTTCGATTCCCAGCCGGATTCCGGATTTTAATCTTAACTACGAACAAGGACTGCACCAGGCTAGAAGTAACCACAAAAAGTATTATTATTATTATTATTATTATTATTATTATTATTATTATTATTATTATTATTATTATTATTGCGGGAAAGTGTGCACTAAACTATTTGAAATATAGTTGGTACAAGGAATATAGGACCTACTGAGGCAAAATATAACAGATACATATTCAGAAAGTCGTGCGATTAGTGACAAGACGCTAACTGTAGCTCGTTCCTGTGGCCCCAATTTATATTTTGTGATTCTGTTGATAGAAATCCAAGTAACCTCGACGAATTTATCTTTATATAATCTACGACCTTAATTTAATGGCATCGATCTTAAATCAGGTATAGGTGAGCTACTCCAAAAACAAACAAACAAACAAACAAACAAACAAACAAACAAACAAACAAACAAACAAACAAAATACGGAACAATATCTAGTTCGGTATATTCTGGTAAAGAGACAGAAATGTGACAAACAAGTCTTTTTTTTTGTAGGGACGTGTACTTTGAAAGTAATAAAACAAAAGGAAGCCCGAAATAAACTAAGTAGGATGCGGGCGGGCGAACAAGTGCCAATCGAAAAGCTGGGAAGCGCGAAATGAAGTGTAGAGACCACACACAACAGCAGCACCGTCATATGTCTGGGGGAGGGGTGTGGAAGGAAGGCAGAATGGCAATTATTCGCATCAAGGCTCCTACGGAACGCGCTGATCTTCTTTTCTTTCTTTCTTTCCTTCTTTCTTTCTCCTACGTAAAATAAAAGAAATCTGAAGGTGAAGATGACTCGACAGTGGCGGTTCCTAGCGGAAATTATTCAAACTAAATGCCAACAATACAGTGCGTGGGAGTGAAAGCCAACCAATTTAGGACACAAGGGGAAAAGCATCAAGCGGAATATTTAAATTAAACAAGATGTCGATAATAATAATAATAATAATAATAATAATAATAATAATAATAATAATAATAATAATAATAATAATAAAGCGAAGTCTACTCCGTATAGGCCATGAAGGCCTTTGGAGGGGTGGAAGGTATTGGCTTCCACTATTCATAACCTCGACACTTAATAGGATAGAGGCGTTAAGTCTGTTATTTGCCCGGCCGCCTTTGTCCCAGGAATTAACCTGGTAGGGCCTACTCATTTATGGTATAGGCTGAGTAAACCTCAGGCTCATATGCACTTCCGGACGTGGACATCTCCTTCCATAAATGTTTCGACTTCCTGAAGGGAAATGGAACCAACGTCCTTCCGGTTGAACCGAACACACCTTTACCACCCCAGGCAGACAATAATAATAATAATAATAATAATAATAATAATAATAATAATAATAATAATAATAATAATAATAATTCTGCGTCCCATTAACTATTGTCCGGGTTTTCGTAGTTACCGTGGTGCCATATTTAGTCCCATAAGAGTTCTTTTACGAGATATTAAATCCACCGACACGTGTCTGGTGTATTTGAGCACACCTTCAAATACCACCAAACTGAACCGGCGTCTAACCCGCGATCTTCACCTCAAAAAGCGAGCGCATTCTACCCGAGGCAGATTCGCATTAAACGAACTTATTGCAGGTGAAAGGGAAGTTCAGAGCCTACTGTTACGTGTTCGGAAAGCTTTAGACAAACACGTCATGTAGTTGCTATAGCGACAGTTTTCTTCTTGTTGTCCTTCCCGCTATTCTATTTACAGTTAGAGGGCTTTGAAGTCGAGATTCCTGCAGTTAAAACATCGATCATTAACACGTCCCATTCGGAAGCCCTGGCATCGTTGCAGTCATTAGATCCGTTACGTCATTTCTCAGCAGCTTTCTAAGTACTGGCTCAACGCTTCCCAGCGGCATACACTGCACTTTAATCACAGGTTTCTGAAGTACACAGCAGTCACGTTATTTTCCTTATAAGAATTGTTCGAGAGGTACAGAGGATGTTGTCTTTGTTGTACAACCGTTTACTCGAGGTAGTGGGAGCTTCGCCCCGGATCCTCGTTATGTGTGCAGGTTCCTACATGATTGAATTCGATTCCAGGCTTAACCTTACAAGCGTGTCAACTTTACAGACCCAATTTCGAACCCAAGAGCGCAAGCTTAACCTTACAGACTCAAAGTTCGACAACCGGGCTAATCGCATAAGAGTGCAAGCTTAACCTAACTAGACAAGATGGCGGCTATACACTATTATCTTTGGCCTACCGTTAGAGAACTACCTCAGAGGCTCACCACTCGTCAGAGATCTGTGCCTTCTGATATACTGGCACTGTAAAGAATTCTAATCGGGAAAACATTCCGACACTCCGACAATCACTTCACGTGAAACACACATCAATTAACAATGTAGAGTCAGTACAATATTGCTGTTGATAAGTTCGTGCGGCTCCTTGTTAGGATCCTCCAGACACGAGTTTCAGAACAGACAGGTTATTCACAAGTATGCCAGCCAGGGTTGTTGTCTGTATCAAAAAAACATGTCATGGTTATGGCCCGGATGTTTAGGCTGTAATAGGTTAGAATTCAAACATACTAAATCAAATAGCGAGTATATTCTAACCGGACAACAGTTCTACTATGAGATTTACATAAATATTACAGCCCCTAAAACTTATGTTACTTTCGCTACATTACAGAAGAGCGGGTAGACGACACTTCCTAATATATAAGTTCGTTTGTACTGTAACCCATTGCTTAAACACCCAGGCTCCAGTCGTGAAATAACATGTTCAATGTTACATTTAAATTAGTTTCGTTTGAAAAATTTCTAAATAACTCAGGCCGTTTTCCAAATATCAGCAAGAAGCCGGGTCAAACTTCCTCTTAACCACCCTTCCTCCCTTGTATATCACAATGTAATTAGCCCAGCATATAAGGTACAGTCACACAATTGTAAATGATGTGTCGAATTTCACAGAAAGGATATCCTACTGTTTTCATGTGATAGTCGAACAAACAGACAGACAGGCAGGCGTTTAACCGATGATCTTTGAGGTCTTTATGTGACATAAAATTAAGACAGGTTTATACGTAGAAATACTTCATGGAAATTCACTTTGAATTTGTTTCTCTGTTCTATTTTGTTTCGTAAATCCACCCACTCCATTTGGACCTTGGAACAACAACAACACAGAATTCAATACGAGTATAATCTGCTGTGTGTTTTATATAATGGCAAGTGATTGAATCCTTTAGTAATATTGGTTGTGTTGCTTTTTCTGTCATCCATATAAAATGCTTTTAAATGATTTGACATTAAAGAATAAATGACACGTTATGAAAACAATTATTACAGTGCACACGAACTGAACTCCTGAGTGGCGTAAAATTTACTTATCGATGCTATACATTTTTTTGTGCGATTATCCGACACATTGAAATTAATGTGTGTGTGGTTTTGTTTTGCATGCGATTCTTCAATATTTATGCAATATTCGAGAATTTAATACTCCTGTATTAATTTCAAATATAAAACGTATTTTTTTGTTTCGAGTATACGCGTGTCATTTTTTAAATTCAGAGATGTATTTATGCTTTCTCTAAAGCACTTCATATGGCCATGACAGTGACAGGGAATTGATTGGCCCTCTCCAGTAGTGTGGGCAGTGTAAAAGAAAAAAAAGGACAGTCGAAAGCAGTGACATAAGAGTAGACTCTTTTCATCAAGTCAAAGAACACAGAGTACAAAGGAATCATAGCCAAAGAGAATAAAGAATGCTGTATCTGTCTATGCACAAGGTCAGATTTGATCTTTCGTATTATGTCTCATTCTTATGCAGATGAACGTAACAGGTCTTTATTTATTTTATTTATTTTTAGGCCGTTTCACTTGCGTTGTCCTCTCCTTGATTTATTTTCTCTTATAAATGTATTTGTTGGGAATGTATTCTTTCTACGTACCTATGCCTATTGAATAACTCCTCATTTCGGCAGAATGGTTTGATGGTTTGATTTCCTGTAAAGGACTTTAGAATAGAAGAACAGCTTCGTTGAATATAGGTGTGACCAGTATTAACTCGAAGATTGTTTGGATTTCAAAGAGATGTTCTTAAAACAGTGTAATTCCACCTCCTTGGATGAATGTTCAATTTAGTTGCTTTCGGTTCAGAGGATCCTGGGTTCGAATCTCCATTGGGTCAGGGATTTTAGCCGCACCTGCCTAATTCCTCCAGCTCGAGGACTGGGCGTTTGTGTTCATATTAATTCACAACACTTCGCACTACGAACCATTACAAAAACACGCAATTTTGAACACATCCCTCCACATAGGGAGGGCATTCGGCTGTAAACATTGGGTCAAATCAACATGTGCGACACAAAGTGGAAAATTATCACCATATTATTATTATTATTATTATTATTATTATTATTATTATTATTATTATACCTTAGTACTAATAATGACAATAGCAATAACAATGTAAATAAGAATAAGAATACAAAATGTAGGCCTATTACATTTTCTTTGGGAAAATCAAATGACCATATATATGTCGTTTGAGTAAAATATGCGACTCGATGTTACCTAGCAACCGTACAGACTGCAGTGTGAAGTATTCATGGATGGCCATGACATACAGATCCATAGCCTGTGCAGCTCTCAAGGTACTGTTGCTAGGTAACATCGCGTTGCATATTTCGTTACACAGATCATTGGATGACCCTCAACTCTGGGATATTATGACAATTAATTGCTTTCAGATGTAATAATAATAATAATAATAATAATAATAATAATAATAATAATAATAATAATAATAATAATAATACGGTAAGTAATAATAATGTTAAAATAATAATTTTTACCTAATGAATAGTAACAAAAATGACGCACGAATAAAAGAAGAAAACGAGGGAACTAAAAAATAATGATAATATATACGTTTTGAATTTAACAACTCATTGTTACAAATGTTCCTCTTTTTTGTGCAGTCCTACTCCATCTAGCCTTTTGCCGTCTATTTTTATCTGGCTAGGTATCGCGTTCTTGAAAGTAGACACTTTCCAAACATATTTCTGCAGTACGTGATGGAAAACTAAATTAAATACACTCTACATAGTCGTTACTAGAATCAGTATTCAAATCCTGGACAATAGAAATGTGAAAATTCAAACCTATGTCGTGCCTTAGTGTGTTCCACTATGATCAAAGTTCTATATTCGATTTCTCCGTACTCCCTCAGCAGCACTAGTGGCAAGTAATCTCGAAATAAAAAACAGCACTATTTCTTTCTAGTGAAGTAACGGTAACACATTTTCTCATTAACAGTCATGAAGAGTGCTAGATGTGTACAAGCTCCGCAACCTGATAGTTATTAATTTGACATCTTGCATTGAAGAACGGCATAAAGCCGCTGGCCAGTGAATCGTCTAAGAATTCTCTCGTATGGACCACACAGATAGTACCTACATAAAAGAGCCCCCTCTTAACGGGCCGGGAGGCGTATTTACGAATGATATTCTCTCATAGAAGGCTTTCGAGTTCCATGCAGAACATGTTACAGTCATTCACACATGAAGTTCACAGAACTAGTCTCTCAGATTCATTACTAAGTGTCCCACTCATAAAGCCTACTTGGCAGGTGGCATTTAAAGACTTGTTATCCCGGGTTTTGCAGCATGTTCATGAAAATCTCTCTAGTTCATATCTGACTGTTTCTTCTTTTAGTGTTTTATAAATTTCTGATCGACAGATTGAAAAATTTAAGTAGTCAACATTGAGAAACAGACTTAGATAATATTCACTCAATAATCCATGTTTTTTTCTCGTTCTATTCATTTCACATAGAAACGCTGCTCCAGTTTTTAACACCTAGATCTTCAAGAACACTTGTAGAATCGCAGGAGCGACCTTGTGTCGATATCTTACATTTAGTGCAGGCAGCTGAAATCTAAGCCTGTCTACATGCGAGATATTTGTACCACTGGCACGTAATTGACCTGCATTCAAACCAATATATAGGGTGTAACATAAGGTAGACCTAACTTCCAGAACGCATTCCTTACACGAACAAGAAGAAAATGTGTTATATGAATATGGGCCCGGAAAGGCTTTATTTCCATCATAGAACTAATTTTTGACAACTCTCCATAGAGAATTGAATCGCGGATGCGCTGATGTAGGCAGCATGTGGCATGTTTCCCATTATTATTGTAGAGTTGCAGAAGATGAGTTGTAACATGGAAAAAAATCGTTTCCGGACCCATGTTCATATGACATATTTTCTTCTACGTGTGAGGGATGTGCCCTGAAAGTTTGAACATAACCGTTTTACAGCCTGTGTATATGTGGAGATATACAAAATGAGTTCTAACATGGAAATAAATCGTTTCTGGACCCATGTTCATATAACACATTTTCTTCTACTACGTGTGAGGGATGTGCCCTGAAAGTTTGAACATAACCTTTTTACACCCCATGTATATGTAGAGTTATACAAAATGAGTTCTAACATGGAAATAAATCGTTTCCGGACCCATGTCCATATAATACATTTTCTTCTTCTACGTGTGAGGGATGTGTCCTGAAGGTTTGAGCATAACGTTTTGTTAAACACCCGGTTGTCCAGGGTTCGATTCATGGCCAGGTCAGTGATTTTTTTACCTGTATCTGAGGGCTGTTTCGAGGTCCACTCAGCCTACTTGATTTTAATTGAGGAGCTATCTAACGATTAGGTGGCGGCCCAGGTCTAGAAAGTCAAGAATAACGGCAGAGATGATTAGTCGTGCTGACCACATGACACCTCGGAATCTGCAGGTGTTCGGGCTGGGCAGCAGTCGCTTGGTAGACCAAGGTCCGACGGGGCTGTTGTGCCATGGGGTTTGGTTTTTACTGTTACACCCTCTATTATCTGCATACCATCTTCTCTTAAAACTGATAGCAACTGGAGGAAAACTGAACACAGTGATATACAGGCCGTACTGACGTATGCTGCAGAAACTTGGGTTATGAGGGCAGAGAGCCGTGACTTGTTTGCAGGCAAGTGAGATGAAATTTCTGAGAAGCTGGATAGGAGTGACAAGAATTGTTACGATGAGAAATGAGAAGGCTGGAGATATAGTAAAAGAGAGCATCTAGTCTTAGATGGTATGGAATGAAAAAATGACAGAGAAAAGGACCCCTGAAGGATGCACGAAATGGAAAACGACCACGAGGAAGACCAAGAAACAGGTGGATACACGGAGTGGGAGAGAGTGTACAGAGAAAAAGAGAGGACGGGGCAAGAGTGAATAAGGAGAAGTGGTAGGAAGAAAAAAGGAGATGGAGAGGTTTATGAACCAAGCACAGCTGGACTAAATTGCATGCAAGCACATTGCATAATATTTCCTCCTGGTCACTTCTATCTACGAAGTGAGAACGGAGGATAATTAGGAATATTTCCACTAATCTCGTAATTTTTTGAATTCTTTCTAAGTCGGAAATTTTCTCAAAATTTCGAAGCATCTGGCACCGCTCCTAGGGAGATTTTTATTTTCACGATCCACGTGAACTTTCCCTTGTTTTGGCGATACCTTTATTTTTTAGAATATCGAACCTCTACCATTCCCCTTCTGATTGGAGCTAGTACAGGAGGGTTGCCCGGTGGTACTTCCTATTGAAATAATAATTATTACCACTCTCATATCAGCTGGTCAGCACTTAGGGAGCAACTATTAGGGTTCCTTTCTAGAAGTGTAGCTCCACCAAGAGAGATTCCATATTGTGTGCGTGTGTGTTATGGTTCAAGTACCGCCACCGTTTGGTGAAGCATGTTCCCCAGCTTAATGACCTTTACGTTTTTGAGCACACCCTTCATTAGTGTTGAAGACAATAAAAGCTAATGAACAAGGACACATTACATTTTCAAGTCTACTTCTTAATATTAGACATTGCTCAGTTTCTCCGTAAAGCGAACAGCTACAGTCCAACTCCCTAATTACTTCGCTTCTTGTATGTCTGACCTTCAATTGTCTCTGTCGGCCATCGAAACATATGCTATCTACCTATTCCCAAGCCTGGTTGAAGGTCGTAGTCAATGAATGGAACAGAGAGAGAGAGAGAGAGAGAGAGAGAGGAGAACAGAAACATCATGAAAAATTAACAATCTTAAGAAGAATGTTGAAGCAATTAAGATCAGTGGATCGTCTCTAATGAACACTTTCGAAACTTGCTGAACAGTAGTGACCAGACTTTACGTAGGTTACAGTTTCATTTAATCTGCAACAGAAGTCCTCTATCTAGCGCAGTCATTCCGTTAAAAGATTTACACTGAGCAGGCGGCTGCGTGGTTTGTGTCATATAGTAAGTGGCTTCGATTCCCACTGTCGACAGCTCTGAAAATGGTTTTCCGTGGTTTCCAATCTTCACACCAAGGAAGAGGTTGTACCCCAATTAAAGCCACGGTGGCATCCTTCCCATTGCTAGCCCTATTTGTGTCAGCGCGACGTAAAGAATTGTAAAAAAGAAAAAGAAAAAGAAAATTAAACATTTCCCTTTACGAAAAGACAAAGCAAAAAGCAAAGTCACCTCCATGAAGGAGTCGAAGGTAAAGGCACGTGATGGGGTAGAGGGGTTAACCTGGTATTCATTTCTGGTGTAGGATGAGTGAACCTCAGGGCCATATGCACCTCCGGAAGTGGAAATCTCGTTTCTTAAATTTTACGACTTCCTGACGGGGATTCGAACCCACGTCCTTCCGGGCGAACCGAGCACGCCTTTACCGCCTCGGCCAGGTAGCCCCTGTTTTGCGAAAAGACAACGAACATTAATGTGTCTTTTAATAAATGAAACTCAATGTTAGATCGAGGAGAACTGCAGCTCGATGTCAAAGGAAGTTAACTTGTAGCCGCAGCAACTTTGGCGACCAAGGCCTACGGTAACGACTACTGTGACTTCCCTTCTGTCAAACATTTTTTGCGTTACGTTACCCAAATTTTCCGATGACCCCCAGCCATTAAGACTTTTTTGTCAAAAAAATAGGCCTAGATATGAAGTATCCACTGCAAACTCGGAGAATGTCTGATATCTTTTTATAGAAAATTAATTCAAAAAATTGGAACCATATTACTTCACATAAGAGAAATGAAAATGTTTTGTTTCTTTTCCACATGGGTTACAACATCAGGCAAATGCTGGGTTAGTATCGTTATTTAAACCATGCTGTCTTCCCTAAAATCCTACTTCCAAATAAAAATTGCACACATCAGTTCAGAGACTTGATTAGCTCAGGTTTTCAGACGAGACTTTTTTCACACTGTGCGGTGTTGGTGACTGTGATATCCCAGGCAGCGATGAGACGGTAAAAGGGCGAACTCTCGCTTAGTCCGTCGGTGATGCCGTTTCGTACGGAAGAAAAACCCGACGTGACAAATTTAATGCTATTTGGACACCCTTGAAACGACTGATAAACAGAATTTCCCTTTCACCATTAACCCTCTCCTCTCCTCTCCCTTTTTCCCTGAATCTTCCTTCCCGTCATACTTAATTCACCCGGAAATATCGGCTGAGCGAGGTAAAGGGAACCTTTACCGGCGTACTGTGGGGGAGATACAGTGAGAGAGAGAGGGACGGAATGCGGTAGGAGGCGTCTAACGAGGCACTCGACGATCAGAAGGAAGAGACTAATACGTGGAAGTACAGTGGTTCATACCTCGGCTACCACAAGTTTGCGTGGCCGCCCTGAATATGAGCTGCTCGTGCCAGGTAATTCTTTATGTACGGGTAGCCACCGGGGTTTCACCTGCTGGGGTGCGACGGGTTGCCGTCTTACAAGGGGCGCCATCCAAACATTGTAAATCACGTGATCAAGAAATTTTAACTTATTTTACTGTAGTTATTTATTTAATTCATATAAAATATTGTAACTTAGTTTTACGTTTGCACATAGAGCTGGAGGATTTACCATAATGTAATTCGAAGGCCATTTCTTTAACGTACAGGGCTTAATTTGCTTTCATGAAATAAGCCTTCTCGTTGATAGAAGGCTTCCTTTGTGTCTTATATCACTGCACTACATTGTGGCTTTGTGTAATAACAATAATATTAGTAAAAACGAGCTGGATATAAGAGGCCAAGAAATATTTAGAAAGAAGTAAGATAAGAGAAGAGGAAACTATAGCAAAGGAGATTTTAAAAATACAGTTTTAAGAATGGAAGGATTCCGGGGGTCCGCGTCTGGGCTGTAGTGGTTAGTGTGATTAGCTGCCACTCCCGGAGGCCCGGGTTCGATTCCAGGCTCTGCCACGAAATTTCAAAAGTGGTACGGGGGCTGGAACGGGGTCCACTCAGCCCCGGGAGGTCAAATGAATAGAGGTGGGTTCGATTCCTACTTTAGCCATCCTCGAAGTGGTTTTCCGTGGTTTCCCCACTTCTCCTCCAGAAAAATGCCGGGATCGTACCTAACTTAGAACCACGGCAGATTCCTCCCCTCTTCCTTGTCTGTCCCTTCCGATCTTCTCATCCCCCACCCACAACGCCCCTGTTTAGCATAGTAGGTGAGGCCGCTCGGGCGAAAAATCAACCGTGGAGGGTAAACGGATTAAAAATAAATAAATAAATAAATAAATAAATAAATAAATAAATAAATAAATAAATAAATAAATAAATAAATAAATAAATAAATAAATAAATAAATAAATAAATAACGAAAAGGAAACGCGGTCCAAAGTCCTCTGAGTAGAATCAAGCACAGTGCAATGATGAAAGAATACTGGACAGAATGGAAGAGGAAACAAGGAAGGGTGAATTGAAATTGACATGTGATCTCTGGTAGGCCTCGTGATGATGATGATGATGATGATACACTGATGCCATCTGGCTGTCTGCTCGTCAGTTCCGACGTTCCGTTTTACTCTAGGCCCACTAGATGGCAGAGTAAACGGAATCTCTCTTGGCCGCCTATGGCTGTGTTTTAATGAATTTTGTCCGGTAAATACCAAATATGTCACGAGAGATCTTTTAATGCCGACATCGTATGACATGGTTTGTCGAATGGAATTTTTTCCGCCCTTAATAAATACGACCCCTTTCTGCCGGATTTGAACCCGCGAGGCTGACACAGTACCACTAAGCCACAGAGGCGGCTATCTTTCGTGTAAAAACACTAATATAATCCAGCTACAGAGAAGCTTCATAATTTAAGTAATTCAAAGTAATTATAACTTAAAATCGTATTGTGTTGAAAGTGTTCTTCCGATTTTCTTAAATTACAGTATTCTGAAATTATTTCATATTTCGCGGTTCCTCGCTGCGTACGTAATGTATAACAGCTACACTTTTCACTGTTCATGATTACTTGCTTCCCTCTAACCGCGAAATACGCACATTCGGTAGATTTACTCTCAGTTACTCTGCTTCAAATGATTCGTTTGTGCTGGCCCTGCTCTGTAGGGGTTGCGTGCTTCCTGAAGGTCCTGATCAGGTCACGAACTTTTACCTCAATCTCTGGGCTGGTTCAAGGAGCTATCTGACGGTGAGATGACGACCGAGATGATTCGTCTTGTCTTTCCGCTGTTTCCCATTTTCAAACCAGGCAAATGCTGGCGCTAATTAAGGCCACTGTGGCTTCCTTCACACTCCTAGCCCGTTCCTCTCCCATCTTCATCATAAGACCTATCTGTGTCGGTGCGACATAAATCGAATTGAAATATACTCGTCTTGTAGACCAAGCGACACGTTGTAATCTGCAGCCCTTCGGGGCTGTTACGCCATGGGCTTTGGTTTGGTTTGGATAAGGTTATTTTCCAAATTGTTATGCTCTTGATGGGGAATCGAAGCTGCGTTCTTCTGGATGAACCTATTACTGTCCTGACTTCCCAGCCCCTAGGCTTAAATTTGAAGAACATTACATAATTCTTTTCAAGGAGAAATACATTTTAGGAGGAGTAGAGTTATTTCATCATATCTCAATAATGACTTTGAATGATGACAACAACATAGTGAATCCTAGAAAACGTTCTCTCCACAGCTCTCGTTGCTTAAAGGAGGATGTTAAAAAAATATGTAATAACATTGCAAGATGGCTGGCTTTACCCCTTTTTCTCCTCCCTACACACCCCTTTATCTGTACGGTTTCACGAAATGCGTATTCTCTCCATCTCTGTGTTCTCCCTCCGCCTGGCTCTTTCCTCTGTATTGAATGCCTGCACAGAAGTGAATTCTGTGACTGACTTATTGATGCTATAGCTTGCCTTGTGCTTGCTACATCACAAGAGGGAGAGAGATGGCGCGGTGGTTGTGATAGTGGTGGTGGTGGTGGTGGGGGTCTGGATGAAGGATTCCAGCAGAAATGATGGAGGGGAAAGAGGCAAGTGCGAGGAGAGACAGAACTATCATATATAGGGGTGTAGTGGGTGGGGGTGGGGGTTATTGATTAACTTCCTTCTGTAAAACAGGCTTATATCTCCCTCCCCTCTTCCCTTTCCCCTTTTCTCCTTTTCCCTCAAAAACCTATATCTCACTCCCTCTAGCCATCACTTCGCTTTTGATATCCTCTCCTCCACTACCAGATTCTGACTGCCCTTTCTACATCTCGACTCCCTCCCTATTCCCTCTTGACGTCCTCCCCCCTCTGCAACACACCCCCATCCTTCCTATTCCTCAAGCATTCACGATGATCATATTTCTCCTTGCATTGGTCATTCACGAGTGGGCAAGGCCTCCTTAAAGGGCAGTGACAAGTGTGTCTCTTTGGATACTGACCTCAAAGGTACAGGAGGCTCGCCAATTAAAAGAAACTCCTTTCCTGGTTCATTCTCTTTGGATGCTGTCATCAAAGGCTAAGATTTAGGGGCCGACAATTAAAAGAAGTGTCCGTTTCTTTGGGCGCTGACCGCAAATGCAAAGGGTCCTAGCTAAGATTAGGGACTAACAATTAAAGTGAGTCTATCTATCGAGCCATTAACTTTGGGCGCTGAATGCAAAGGTTAATGCCCATTGCTCACGGTAAAATGTTTCGTAAAATTTATTGTACAATTCATTTTATGAAAATTTGGTGAAAACAAGTTGTGTTACTCACGGTAAAATTATTTTATAAAATCCGTGGAAGCATCAGGATGGCCATCTATGAACTTACTTCTGAACTAAGGTTTGTCTGTGCTGCCATCTATCGAAAAACTTTTAAACCGAGAATCAGCTGTTGCACTTACAGTGTGTTTGAGAGTATAGCTCCATCAAACAAAGCGAAACTTGCTGCTCTAGCTGCAATTATTTGTTGTACAGTCGTAAAATGGAAGAAAGGAAATGCCAGGAAATGCTGGACTCGGGATTGGATCAAAAGAAGAGAAGAAGGTGGAGGATTGCTGTCCTTGGTCGAAAATTAGTTGAGGTTAGAAGACCAGCATTCATAATGGAATTCGGCGATTGTGTTTTCTGCCTCTCTCCTTGCATTTCTGTTGTGATGAAGTGGCGTGTTAACTTCGTACAAACAAGGATATATCTGTCCTGTAAAACACTAACAGCTTCCTTAGCCCACCCGGGTCCTGCCATTTTACAAAGAAGTGTTTGTTTACAATCGAGCTTTACAATCTTCTCACGGCGTAGCGCCAGCATCATCGTGACGTCAGCATCGCTGATTGGTTCGTTTCGTAAAATTAATTTTGCGGAATAGAACATGTCCTATTTTATGAAAAGTTTTATCAAAGGTTTTATATAACTTGAATTTGACCGTGAGAAACAGAAATTTTATAAAATTAAATTATTGTACAATAAAGTTGACAGAGAATTTTACCGTGAGCAACAGGCATAAGACTAGATACCCACAATTCTTGTATAGTCATAGTAGTGGCCTATAGTTCAGAGAGACGCAATTTCGATTCCCGATCAGGGTCTGAATTTTTTCCGCGTGTTTCATTTCTTTTGCTTGGGAGCTGGGTTTTGTGTCCACATTAAAAACCACACACCGAAACGCCATAGTGAATAACTCACCTGATAAAAAATTACTGACCCTGGATAAATCATTACAAGCGTCATTGAATGCCGTGTAACTCCGCCTCTGGATTTGATAACCGCCTGGATTCCTCAAGATCGTGCAGGTACGTCACATCCAGGTTAAGCCATTCACTGAGGATTTGATCGGGCAATTCCACCAAATTGCGGGGTTACTGATGTCGGGGTTTTACGCGCTGTTCCAGCTCGTCCCACAGATTTTCAATGGGGTTCAAGTCAGGTGATTTCGCAGGCCAGTCAATATGTGTTAGGGTGGAGAAGTGTTCATAAAACGAGTCACATATGCGTCATCTTGAAATATCGGGATATCAACAGCGTACTCATCATGCAGATGTTAAGTGAAAGGCAGCACCTCATTATCCAGAATGTTTAAATCAACAATGTTAGTGGTCACCTCAGCGATTGGACCCAATCCATTATACGAGAAACACCCCCAAAACATCACAGACGCCTCTCCGCCTTGAACCTGACCTTGCACACATCCAGGTTGAAATGCTTCCTTTGGCCTTTGGTGCACTCGACGCCATGCGTCATTGGAATACAGGCAAAAATATGATTCTTCAGACCACATTACGTTCCGCCAGTCAAGTATTGTTGGGAGATCAGAAGAATGCACATGTCCGGTGAGGCACGGGGCGAAGGGGTTTTCATGAGCAGAGCCAGTGACGCAATGGTTACCATAGCAACTCCGCTACTACCCAGGCGACTTTATATTATCTTCTACTGGCAGCTCTTCGCTCTTGTCAGTTGTAATCTAGCAAACTGCAAAGTGTGAGTCAATGTTTTCGTGTAGCAGATAAGAGCCGATCTGTCTGGCCACAGTTCGATGATTTCTAGCGCATCAAAGACGCGCAGCTTTGCAGTATGTGCCTGTGTGAGCAACGGCCTCTTGCGAGGTGACCGACTCCAGATGATAATTGCATGAAGTTCCCGTCGCAATGTTCTCTCGCTAACAGGTTGGGATGGACCTTCATTTACTGAAGGCAGCAATTCCTGTCGGTTTTGGAAGCGATTTTAATTCACAAGTCGTGAAACGCATCTGCGGTCCCTTTCAGTTAGGATCTTTTTACGACCACAATTCTGACGTCTTGTTTCGTAGACACCTTGAACAGTCCGCCGCGATACACCAACAAATCCAGCAACTTCACCGCACCGGATGGCCATGGGCACGACCAAGCACGATTGCCATTTTTTGCCACCCTGTCACATCCTTACATCTACCCATGTCAAGGTACAGTTTCCACTTGAGACATCAGTATCTCACTGATTGCTACTGCCTTATTTCCACGTGGAGGCAGCGCGCGTGCGTTTGAGCACGTTACTCGTTCGCTGCGCCATCTGTACAGGCTTAACGATCCATCTGTGCGTGCGCACTAGGGTGACTAACGTTTTGTACCTTGAGCTTAGGACATGGGAATGAGTCAAAGAAATATTTCAAAGCCATCTAGTTCTCAATTCCCTTGCATGAACAGGTTGAGGGAAGTAGATATGAAATCATGGTCTGTACGGAGTAAAGTGAAGAAACAAGGCAGTGAACGGCTTGGCAAATGAATAATACAAAGCCACCTCCATCTACAGCCGAAGGCGGGAGTACACACACTTATGGAATCAGCTGCGAAAGCCACGTTCTGTCACCAGCGACGTGGATTAACGAATTTACAGTTACAGTTTGGTCGTTAGATTCCGCTACTCGTCACACACGGAATACCCACGTTATTGTAAAAGAAAAAAGAGCTTAACGACTACTCGGTCACACTCACGAGCTTAGCGCATAAAGATGAGCGCAATAGAGTATAAGACTTGATCCATACCAGTACGTGAATAAACAGGTTATCTTTGATAGGAGATAATAAATTAGAGTTGTAGATCGCCAATTAAATAAAACATTTAGTAGACGACACATAAAACGAGTACTAAATAGCTGATAAAATATGAGTAATTTTTAAAACTAAAGAAGGCACGCAGTGTGCGAGGTAACAAATATAAAATGTAGAAACATACAAATAAAATACTTCATAATGCATGAACAGGAACAGGGTTTACAACTTTATAATATATCAGAAAGAAATAACAATGTTTTGAAGAAACGCTCGGAGGTTCGCCAATAAAAATATATTTCATTTTATTAATCCAGTCATAATCTTCGAGCTGAAGTTGACAGTTGTCTTGAGTGCTCTGTCTTAGCCAACAACGACTTTCTAATAAATGTCGAGGAAAAGGAGAGTTTGAAATGTTGGCTTGTTAAAATACAGAGGGCATTTCCTTTACCGCTTACTCTGACTCTCGTTGAGTGGCCGGTGCACTAGCCTTCGGTTCAGAAGCCTCGTGTTCGATTCCCGGAGTATGATTAATTCTTAGTCTATAGCTCGGGCACTGGACGTTTGTGTTTTACCGAATTCACTCCTCTCCATATAAAATCAGCACAAACCACCATAGAAACACTCAGTAATGAATAAATCTCCCCACATAGGGTTGGCGTCAGGAAGAGCATCCGGCAGAAAAACTACATTATATCCAAATCAATTGGCAACCTCAAAATAAATTGACAAATGGTCAAGAAGAATAAGATGATAGACTGTAATAAATAATAGGCCGTGCGGTTAGGGGCGCGCATCTGTGAACTTGCATTTGAGAAATAATGGGTTCGAACCCCATATCGGCATCCTTGAAGATGGTTTTCCTTATTTTCCCATGTTCGCACTTGGTAAATGCTGAGACTGTACCTTAATCAAGACCGCGGCCGCTTCATTCCCACTCCTAGCTCTTTCCTATTCCTTCGTCGCCAAACACCTATTTGTGACGTAAAGGAAATTGTAGTAATAATTGTACCGGGCGGTACACCTCTACACCGTTTATTTAAAAGTTGCGCCAGTTGAAACTCCTCTTCTGGAGGAAGGTTGAACTTTATCTATTCTATTAATTCTCTACTTTCTCAGAAGATGTCACCACGTGGAAAATTTTGAGTTTTTGAACTGTGTCACTTTTGATGTGTTTTTGTTTCGCTTGAAGTAAGAAGTGTGAACTTTCTCTTCTAGAGGACACTACTGAAGATCAACAATAGCGCACCCTAGTGCGGAGTCAAAGAACTATTTTGTTGGAGAAATTTTTATTTCAAAAGTTTGTTTCTTGTTAAATTTCTTTCTGTTATTGTTTAAGTTGGCTGTATACCCCTCTTTTTCCCCTTGTTTTAGATTTATCCAATCCCGAATTTCTTTTAGTAATTTCTGACCAATCTGGTGTATCTTCCCCCAACTTGTATCTGTTGCGGGGTCCTATCCAATAAAACATTGTGGGCGGGTGTTTTCATTCCCCTAACGCCTAGAAACTTCCGCGAGAGTATTTAAACTGCTGATTTTGGGGTCTCCGGGCCACTTCTGTTCCATCTTTCAGTGTATTAAGTACATAGCAGGAGGCGGGAAGCGCCTCTTTCTTCTTCAGCCGTTCAACACCAGGTAATGGCCTATTAATAACTTCCTTTCTTGCTAGGTCGGCAGTTTAACACTCGCGGCGGGTTCGAAGCATTTCCATCATGTAACCTTCTCCTAAAATGTAATTACTCTTTTCATCTTTTTCTTGTAAAGCTACATATTGGGATAGAGAGTGCTAACCCTCTCGAGCTCCCACTCACATTTGTTTTGAGGTGAACTTATTTTCTCAAACTATTCTTCGTTTATGTAATGTAAAGTGTTCTTCTCTAAGTCACCTCTGTAGTATGGGATTAGCCCTTGCGTTAGTGGCCCAGAGCCAGATTAGGTTTTAAAAACAAAGTGTATTAGGAGTGCAAGTTCGCCTCCTCTCAAATTGTTATTTTAGAGGTCATGTAATCAACCTTCTTTTCATGTAATAGACCTCCGTAGGTTGGGTATTTTACCCCTGTGAATACGTCCTTAGAGGACAGCTTGAAGGTAGAGTTTGGTGTGGCCTTGTGATAGGCTTACAATTTTGAGAGCGGATCGCTCTTTGAAATTTGTTTCTGTATGCCTCGTGCAGGCTTTATGTGTAATGTTTGGAGCCAGTGCTCCTGGGCATGAATGGGGTTTTCTGCCCCTTGGCTAAAATTTTTTTTTGGAGTAAGGCGGGGCTGATTGCCCAAGAGTTATGAAGTAAGGCCACTGAGCCCGAATCCAGTAATATTGTACCTACATTTTTGCTACTCTGTACCTGTTATGATTGTTATCTCTTGTTTTTGAAAAGAAAATATAACCTAGTTAAATTTTAAATTAATTTTACATTGCACGTTAATTTCGTAGCTTGAAACCCATTCACACCCGCACCTTCTTTCACCTCTACCTACCACGGATATCTCCGTAACAAGTGGTAGCAGAGCGTGGTTGAATGGGTCTCAATTTAGCCCCTTTTGACGGCTAAACATTGCTTTAATTCGAACTCTAACAATTTTCTCAGTTGCTGGAATTTTTTGAGTTTTTTTTAAAAATTGTTCTGTCATCATGTCCGGCCCTCGCGATGTTCTCCTCCTTAACTATTTGCGCAAAGAGGAGTTGATATACGAGTTAACTATCAGAAACGTTCAATCTGGAGGCACGGTTGCAATAGACACTAACAAGCTTAGAGAGTCCCTTGATTTGCCCATTTCCATCCCCAATTTGGGAGAGAAAGAAATTGACGACTCTCTTTCCACGATCACGGAGAATATTACTGGGCTAGCTTCCGTAGTTAGTTTTTTTGATGAAAATGATCCGTCTCCTAACCAAATTAAGCGTGTGCAAGGCAGATTATATCACTTTTCAAATAGAGTTAATGATCTGTTGTCTCTGAAGGTGAATGACGTTCAGAGGAAGCAAGCTAATACGCTCCTTGAAACTATCTCTGAATTGTCTAGTAAAGTCACTCAATTGTTAACTGGGGAAGTTCCTCCCAAATCTGATCAGCCCACCATTGTGAAGGTAAGTAGTGAGGAAGAACCTGCTAAGGGAGAAGGCAATAGGATAACCGTTGCTGCTCAAACTATCTCTGCCCCATTGGACAACGAGTCTGAACGCCGCACATCGTTGAACAATGTACGTGCTGAATTAACTTCCTTGCCATTGAAACCTTTACCTACTATGTCGCCCGGGTTTAGCAGCTTGCCTCATCCATTGGCAATGTTGCTCAGAGGTATATCCAAGTTTTCCGTTAATACCACCAGTGACGTAATTTCATTTTTAAGATTTCTAGTGGAATTTCAGGATCATGCCCTTGTGTTTTCTCTTTCCCCATGTCAAATTTTGCAAATTATCTATCCTTATGCTATTGGGGTTCTCTCAGATAAAATAGTAAGAGCCATAGCTGAACAGTCATCTATCGAAGATTTCCATGCACATCTGCTTGCAAATTTTATTCCTGCCCGCGCGAGGTCATCTCTTATTCAGAAATACTATTATCGGGTACAGCGCTTGGATGAAAACCTGGCAGACTTCATCCAAGATATTAAGTTTTATACTAGGGTGTTTGCTCTCCACTTCCCTGAGGATCAGATCGTGCAAGCTATTATCGAAGGGATTTCACCACCCTACAGGTCATATTTGTGTTTCGCGGCGTGCCCGCAAACCTTCTCTGAACTGGAAGCATTAGCCGTCTCTGCGGAAGGAGTTAGGTATGCCGATTCCTTGCGTGTGGCAAAAGAACCCCCGCCTTCTTTTAGTAATACTCGGCTTCCACCTCGCCGATCAGTCACCCCTCGTAAATGTTATGCTTGCGGGTCGCCTGACCATCTGCGCAATAAGTGTCCTCTGATCAAGTCTAGTAGGGCAAATAATGGAGCTGGTTCATCACAAGGCTGTTTTAAGTGTGGGGCCTTCTCACATATCGCCAAAAATTGCCCAAACTCAAATAGCACCCCCTCCTGCTCAACTTCTGGTGCAAATTCAACCTATGCCAATAATAAAAAGTGACTAGTGGCATCGGCTGAGTCGACTAATCCATCTTCCCGAGACTCAGCCCCTAGTAAACAGGTTGTAAATGCAGAGAACAATCAGCCTTCAAATTCATCTTTTGAATGCCCTAAAGAATGTCTTAGGATTGCGGCGGATACCCCCGCACCTGTTCCTTTTCTTAAGATTGAGTTAAATAACGAGCCTATAACAGCTCTCTTAGATTCAGGCAGTGTTTGTTCGATTATTTCGGCTGAATGGTATTCTAAATTGAAATCTGTTTGTAAACTACCTGACCATGTCTCAGCTCTTATTCAATATGTTTCGGCTAATTCATCGCCATTAGAAATTCTAGGTTCCGTACTGGTCAAAATTCGTATTTTTAAATTTACATGGAAAATCAAACTGTTTGTGGCTAAGCACTTGTCTTGCCCCATCATATTGGGAGCGGACTTCATTTCTCACACTGGTCTTGTGCTCGATCTCCAGAGTAGGTCGTGCACATTCAAATTTGCGTCCAATTGTAGAATTCCCTTGTTAAAGTGTAATTCTGTATCATGTTCATCTATTTCGCCTACCCAGGATGAGATGTTGTTAGACCTTAGACATCTACCTGAGGAGCAGGCTGATAGTATTCGGAAACTGTGTCAGTCGTTTCCCGAGGTGTTCTCTGATACTCTTGGTGTTACTGACCTTATTGAATACAAAATTGAGGTCACGGATTCGATTCCTGTCCGTTTTCCACCGTATAGGCTATCTCCACCTAAAATGAAGGCTCTGAAAGAAATCATCGATCAGATGTTGAAGGATGGTATTATTAGGCCCTCTAAGTCAGCGTATTCTTCGCCTATTTTTCTAGTCCCGAAACCCCAAGGAGGCTTCAGGCCTGTCATTGATTACAGGGCTCTCAATCGGAAGGTGGTGTTGCAATCTGTGCCCCTTCCCGACCTTCATTCTTGCTTTTCATGGTTTCGTAAGGCCAAGTTCTTCACCATCTTGGACTTGAATCAGGCCTATAATCAAATTCCCCTTGCCGAAGAGTCTAAACATCTTACAGCGTTTGCCACGGACTGGAACTTATACGAATACAACCGCGTGCCTTTCGGGCTCCCCACGGGGGCAGCTGTGCTCACTAGGCTACTAGATAGGGTCTTTTCCGACATCAAATTTGAGTACTTATATCACTACTTGGATGATGTCGTCGTATTTTCCGAGACTTTTGAAGAACATCTAGATCATCTGCGAGAAGTTCTGAATCGCCTTCGTAAGGCTGGGTTAACTGTCAAGTTGTCCAAGGTTGCCTTTGCTAAGCCCTCTATGTCATTCCTAGGGCATATTGTGTCACCCGATGGGGTAGCTGTCGATCATTCTAGAACACAGGCCATCCGTGATTTTAAACCTCCTAAGGACATCAAAGGTATCGCTAGATTCATTGGTATGGTGAATTTCTTCAGGAAGTTTATTCCTAACTTCGCTAATAGAGCGGTGCCCTTAAACCTTCTTCGTAGGAAAGGCATCAAATTCGAGTGGGGACCTTCTCAACAAGCCGCTTTCGAAGATCTTAAATTAGCTCTCTGTAATGCCCCTGTACTTGCTATGCCTGATTTCTCGAAGAAATTCATCGTCCAAACGGACGCGTCGTCGTCAGCTGTAGCTGCAGTCCTTCTTCAAGAGACTGAACTAGGGAGGCGTCCCATCGCCTATGCATCTAGGACTCTATCGGCTCAAGAAGCCAAGTATTCCATCTATGAGCTTGAAGGTTTGGCAGTTTTATTTGCCTTAGAAAAGTTCCGTCTCTATCTGGAACATGTCAAATTCGACTTGGAGACAGATAATCAAGCTTTAAGCTGGGTCTTAGGTAGACCGCGTCGTACTGGTCGTATAGCCCGTTGGGCCATCCGTATTTCCGCCTTCCAATTCGATGTCAGGCATATCAGAGGTACCGAAAATGTTGTGGCTGATGGACTCAGCCGTATGTTTTCAAACGAGGTCGAGACCCATGAACCGGTCGACAGTTCATCACCTTCCGAGTCCATACTATCCGAGGTTAATGCCATCCTAACCGATTTTCCCATGCTCTTTAGGGATATCGAGAAATACCAACGTGAAGATCCTACGCTGGCTCCGATAATGGAAACCCTTTCTTCTGGGGAACATGTTGTCCCTTATGTTCTGAGGAATGGTGTTCTATGTTGCCCTTCGAGGCATGATAAGTTGATGAAAGTTGTTGTTCCAGCGGTTCTTGTACCTATGATCTTCAAATACTATCATGAGACCCCATTGGGGGGGCATCTTGGAATCTTTAAAACTCGTGAAAAGATTCGTGAAATGTTCATATGGAAAGGTATGGACGGTGAAATTCGGGAACTCGTAAAAGCTTGTAAATCTTGTTTGATCAGTAAACCCACCATGTCCACTAAAGTAGGCCTTTTGTCTTCTCATCAAGCGTCGCGCCCCATGGAACGCCTGTATATTGATTATGTGGGACCCTTCCCCCAGTCAAAGGGCAATGCCAACAAGTTCATCTTTGTGTGTGTAGATGGTTTTACAAGATTTTCCTGGTTATTTCCGACTAAGCTGGCTACCGCTCAGTCAACCATTACTTGCTTAAATTCTATTTTTGCTTCTTTTGGTCCGTGTCAATATATTGTATCTGATAATGCTAAGGCGTTCACATCAAATTTATTTCGTAAATTCTGTTTTGACTTGTCCATCTCTCATGTAACTACTTCTGCTTATTACCCTCAACCATCTCTGGCTGAACGGGTTAACCGTAATCTCAGGTCCGCACTCATTGCCTATCATCATGAAGATCCTTCCAGGTGGGACACGTCCCTGCATTGGATAGCTTTTGCTTTGAATTCGGCGGTTCATGAATCTCACAAGTTTACTCCAGCTTCTTTGATGTTCAAGTTTGTTCCCAACTCGCCGCTCTCTAACCTCTGGTCTTTGAATGACATTCTACCCGAGACAATAGATCCGGATAACATTAAAGATCTTTGGAAGAAGGCTAAAGCCAATCTTAAAGTGTCTCGTGAAAAGGTTAGGGAAAGGTATGATCGTGGACGGAGACCCACCACTTTGAAGGTAGGTGACCAGGTTATGGTCAAAAATTTTGTTCCCGCGGGCAAGCTTGCCCCCAGATTTCATGGGCCTTGTATCATTCTCGATTTTCTTACGCCGGTTACCTTATTGCTAAGTAATCCAGCCACCGAGAGGATATTTAGAGTTCACCTGTCCCAGGTGAAACCAGTGTAATTTCTGTGTTAACTTGCTTCATATTATTTTGAAAGGATATGAAGGTTATATTTTTTTTTTGAGTTTCACTTTTAAGGCATTCTGCCCCTTCTGTAATATTTTGGTTTTAGATGTAAGCCTTGTGTAAAACCTGCCCCGACCCGTTAAACTGCCATCCTGTTCTTGCCACGGCCATTACCACGCTCCCGTCTCCTGCTCCACCTTACACTGTGGCTTCATAATAGTAAATGCCATGGATATCTACACGCCGCTGGCCCCTCAACCTCTCCACAAGCCTGTACCCTCAAAGAAGATGATAGTCCAACACAATTCTGCCGCCTAGCTTTAATGTTTCAGCGCCCCCGCAGCCGCGCAGCGCTGTGCAGCGACTGGGGAGGGGGATGGGCCCCCTCCTCTCCAGCGAGGACGACATGTGCACGGCGAGCCGGAGCTCTCCTCCCGGCCAAGGCTGATGTGCGGCGCACGACCTGCTACATGCCCGCAGCCTGTATCTGTTCACCGCGGGCGCGGCGTACTTCAACACCTCTGCTCCCCTCATAGTGCGGGCGAGCGGTATCTCAGGGTACTTGAGGGGTCCGAGCGGCCTCCGTTGGACGTAAGCTGCAACGGCCGGTCTGGCCATCCGACTCAATCTACATCAACTACATGGACAGTCACCATAAGCAATAACTACACTTGGGAATTCAACAACAATATTTGGTGGACATTGCAAAATTTTTCTTCACCTTTAAGTATTAAAAGTTTATCTTCAGAAATTCAAATTCTACAAACATAAAGACTTTCATTCACCTGTAACAACAACATTTTGAAACTGAATTAAGAAATCTTGTAAATGCTTCTGCTATCTATCTTCGTATCAACATCATTACTTGGACTTTGTTTCAAACTGATTTCATGTGTCACCCCTGGAGGAACTTTTGGGGGGGGAGGTCTGTACCGGGCGGTACACCTCTACACCGTTTATTTAAAAGTTGCGCCAGTTGAAACTCCTCTTCTGGAGGAAGGTTGAACTTTATCTATTCTATTAATTCTCTACTTTCTCAGAAGATGTCACCACGTGGAAAATTTTGAGTTTTTGAACTGTGTCACTTTTGATGTGTTTTTGTTTCGCTTGAAGTAAGAAGTGTGAACTTTCTCTTCTAGAGGACACTACTGAAGATCAACAATAGCGCACCCTAGTGCGGAGTCAAAGAACTATTTTGTTGGAGAAATTTTTATTTCAAAAGTTTGTTTCTTGTTAAATTTCTTTCTGTTATTGTTTAAGTTGGCTGTATACCCCTCTTTTTCCCCTTGTTTTAGATTTATCCAATCCCGAATTTCTTTTAGTAATTTCTGACCAATCTGGTGTATCTTCCCCCAACTTGTATCTGTTGCGGGGTCCTATCCAATAAAACATTGTGGGCGGGTGTTTTCATTCCCCTAACGCCTAGAAACTTCCGCGAGAGTATTTAAACTGCTGATTTTGGGGTCTCCGGGCCACTTCTGTTCCATCTTTCAGTGTATTAAGTACATAGCAGGAGGCGGGAAGCGCCTCTTTCTTCTTCAGCCGTTCAACACCAGGTAATGGCCTATTAATAACTTCCTTTCTTGCTAGGTCGGCAGTTTAACACTCGCGGCGGGTTCGAAGCATTTCCATCATGTAACCTTCTCCTAAAATGTAATTACTCTTTTCATCTTTTTCTTGTAAAGCTACATATTGGGATAGAGAGTGCTAACCCTCTCGAGCTCCCACTCACATTTGTTTTGAGGTGAACTTATTTTCTCAAACTATTCTTCGTTTATGTAATGTAAAGTGTTCTTCTCTAAGTCACCTCTGTAGTATGGGATTAGCCCTTGCGTTAGTGGCCCAGAGCCAGATTAGGTTTTAAAAACAAAGTGTATTAGGAGTGCAAGTTCGCCTCCTCTCAAATTGTTATTTTAGAGGTCATGTAATCAACCTTCTTTTCATGTAATAGACCTCCGTAGGTTGGGTATTTTACCCCTGTGAATACGTCCTTAGAGGACAGCTTGAAGGTAGAGTTTGGTGTGGCCTTGTGATAGGCTTACAATTTTGAGAGCGGATCGCTCTTTGAAATTTGTTTCTGTATGCCTCGTGCAGGCTTTATGTGTAATGTTTGGAGCCAGTGCTCCTGGGCATGAATGGGGTTTTCTGCCCCTTGGCTAAAATTTTTTTTTGGAGTAAGGCGGGGCTGATTGCCCAAGAGTTATGAAGTAAGGGCACTGAGCCCGAATCCAGTAATATTGTACCTACATTTTTGCTACTCTGTACCTGTTATGATTGTTATCTCTTGTTTTTGAAAAGAAAATATAACCTAGTTAAATTTTAAATTAATTTTACATTGCACGTTAATTTCGTAGCTTGAAACCCATTCACACCCGCACCTTCTTTCACCTCTACCTACCACGGATATCTCCGTAACAATAATAATGGCGTGTGTCCACTGGAGAGCCCTTCTGCAGGGTTTTTCGAATTAACGCGATGTAGGCGTCCTGCCCTTCTATAAGTATTGGACCCTGCCCAAGATGAATTCTAACCCCATCACTCGGAACGGAGGAATTAAACAATGAATGTTAAAATCCCCGACCCGCCCAGGAATCGAACCCTTGGAGCAAAGGTCAGGACGCTCACCATTTAGTCATGGAGCCAGACACTTTGACTGTGGTAATGGTAGACTAAATAGATGGTCATGCACAGAAGCATGGTGTTGTATTGATTCGGAATCTTTAGAATCAATTAAGTTTAACAGTCTCGTAGACATGCAGGTCCGCTGGTTGATTATTTTAATGTTAACAATCACCTAAGTCTGTAGGTTCTGTGGATTATGTTATTAAGATTAACAATCACCTAAATATCTAGGTTTGTGGATTATGATCTCAAGATTAACAGTCACCTAAATCTCTAGGTTTGTAGATTATGATCTCAAGATTAGCAGTCACCTAAATCTCTAGGTTTGTGGACTATGATCTCAAGATTAACACTCACTTAAAACTCTAGGTTTTGTGGACTATGATCTCAAGATTAACAGTCACTTAAAACTCTTGGTTTGTGGACTATGATCTCAAGATTAACAGTCACTTAAAACTCTAGGTTTGTGGACTATGATCTCAAGATTAACAGTCACTTAAAACTCTAGGTTTGTGGATTATGATCTCAAGATTAACGGTCACTTAAAACTCTAGGTTTGTGGACTATGATCTCAAGATTAACACTCACTTAAAACTCTAGGTTTTGTGGACTATGATCTCAAGATTAACAGTCACTTAAAACTCTAGGTTCTGTGGATTATAATCTCAAGATTAACAGTTACATAGAACTCTAGGTTCTGTGGATTATGATCTCAAGATTAACAGTTACATAGAACTCTAGGTTCTGTGGATTATAATCTCAAGATTAACAGTTACATAGAACTCTAGGTTCTGTGGATTGTGATTTGAAAATTAACAATCATTCGCCTCTCTGGTGTAGTTGTTAGTGTGATTAGCTGCCACCCCCGGAGGCCCACGTTCGATTTCCGGCTCTGCCACGTAATTTGAAAAGTGGTGCGAGGGCTGGAACGGGGTCCACTCAGCCTCGGGAAGTCAACTGAGTAGACAGGGGTTCGATTCCCACCTCAGGCATCCTCGAAGTGGTTTCCCACTTCTCCTTCAAGCAAATACCGGGATGGTACCTAGCTTAAGGTCAAGGCCGCTTCATTTTCCCTCTTCCTTTTCTATCCCTTCCAATCTTTCCCTCCCCCCACAAGGCTTCCGTTAAGCATATCATTGAGGACGCTTGGGCGAAGTACTGGTCCTGCTTCCCATTCGTATTACGACCCAAAGTCTCACTCTCCAGGTCACTGCCGCTGAGGCCGAGGGAAAAAACCACCCTGGAGGATAAACGGATTAAGAAAGAAAGAACGATTAACAATCAGGTAA
Organism: Anabrus simplex; assembly: GCF_040414725.1. Classification (NCBI taxonomy): domain Eukaryota; kingdom Metazoa; phylum Arthropoda; class Insecta; order Orthoptera; family Tettigoniidae; genus Anabrus; species Anabrus simplex. The sequence continues at coordinate 209,485,582 of NC_090279.1, read as the reverse complement.
AACTCTAGGTTTTGACGATTGGGATTTCGATACTAACAGTCATGCAAAATAGTAGATCCCGTGGTTTATGAGTACAATATGAACAGTTTCGTAAAACCGGAAACGTGCAACTATAGAGGGTTGTGTTCCACCTACACCGTTAAAGAAGGTTCTCCATGCGTGACTCATCTCTTCATAAGCTAGGAAATGAAGTTGTTTAGATGTACGAATGCGAACGTAACTCTACCCACCTCTACTTCTCTTAGTTTCCTTTGAGAAAAATGTATGGCTTCCGAAACGAACGAACTGTATTAATTTATCTGCCTTCCTTCGTAGGGAGAGTTATGTGGTGCGGGTCTGGAGAGAGACGGGAATCCAAACTGTGAGCGGGACGTCTCCAGACATATGACACCAGGTGCTTGCTCGCAGGTGATTGGGAACAACCCCCTCACAAATCACACGCAACAGAAAAAAAGTGGTCAATTATCTGCCAAACACAAGGGTCACGAATTAATGATTCACAATCAATTCTTTCTATTTTCTCCACCTTGTATTCTTGTATTTCTCGCGACAAGATGATGTTAACAAATATACACCGCACAGTTCGTTAGACAAGTTGCAAAGTGCTTTCCTACAGTTTTCAGAGCAACTGACCGGGCGAGTTGTCCGTGCGGTTAGGGGCGCGCAGCTGTGAGCTAGCATTCGGGGGATAGTGAGTTCGAACCCCGTTGTCGACAGTCTTGAAGATGGTTTTCCGTTGTTTCCCTATTTTCACAGCAGGCAAATGCTGGGGCTGTACCTTAATTAAGACAACGGCCGCTTACTTCCCACTTCTAGCCCTTTCGTAAAAAGACAAACAAAACAAAACAAAAAAACTATAATTCAAATTTGATTTTGCTCATGGTTGCTCTTATTGGAGGGGGACGTAATTTTCGAGACCACATTTCTTCAGTGTTCAAACCAGAGTTTCTCAGGACAGCACTCAGATAAAAGATAGCTATCAGTGCCCTCAACTCGCCCACATTTGTTGGATGAATGTACAGTTCTGAAGTAAATTTTCATTTCTGAAAATCGATTTCTGAATTTCTGAGAAGAAAAAACTATTTATAGCCTAATATTCCATCAGAAAAGAATTTCTCTTAGGAAAATTAAAATGATCATAAATATGTCTTTCAGTAAAATGTGTGAAGCTACGTTACCTAGCAACCGTGCAGGCTGCGATGTGTAGTATTGATGGATGGCCATGACATACAGATCCACGGCGTGTGCAGCTCTCAAGGCACTGTTGCTAGGTAACAATCGTGTAACACCTTTCGTTACCTGACATTGTTTCATCACATAAATTTTTGGATGGCTGCCATCTCTAAGGCATAATAAAGTTATAAGTATTCTAAACCTAAATTTTGCTCTTTCACGTGTTTCTAACATCCACGCGCGTGTTCTACGCCCAGAAGAAGTGTGACCCTGCGTCGGACAAAGCCCCCGCCGACTTTTAAACTTCTGTTGTCTTAGTTTTAGCAATTTAAAACTGTCCCGCTGTTTGGTTTGTGAGATCTGGAATCTCTCATGGAGAGACACGCGATTAGTACAAAGGGGGAGGTAGTTGAACAAGGCGAGCCAGCAATGACGCCCGCTATAGTACGTGAGTCATTGGGTATCAGCAGTAATCGAAGGGTTGGAGGGACTGAAGGGGAACGGAACCAGTCACGGGTTCACTCCAAGGCCTTCTGTATTTTATGACACTCATAGCTGTTTACTGCCCTCCCGCTCTGCGATATATGTACACACTAATAAAATGTTCGACTTCCTCCAGGTTCAGGCGAAGGAGAGTGGGGAAAGTATATACAACTCTTTTGTTTTGCTTTCCACTTCGGCTCTTAATTCGCCTCTCACACGTCACTGGGTCAATATACTTCCATGAGGTCTTGATCCTCTTGAAGCAACGTCACGATATCATGAAAACACAGAAGACACGTTTCGTCCCAATAATTAAACGGGCATCTTCAGTTGAGACAGAAAACTGAAGAACATTTAACGGCAAATTATTGATGTCTTGTGGGCTGGCTAGTCTACGCAGTGCCGAACGAGTTGGCCATGCGGTTAGGGGCGCGCGGCTGTAAGCTTGCATCCGGGAGATAGTGGGTTCGAATCCCACTGTCGGCAGCCCTGAAGATGGTTTTCTGTGGTTTCGCATTTTCACACCAGGCTGTACTTTAATTAAGTCCACGGCCGCTCCCTTCCATCTGCCAGGCCTTTCGTATCCCATCGTAGCCATAAGACCTATCTGTGTCGGTGCGACGCAAAGCCACTAGCAAGAAAAAGTCTACGCAGTAAAGATGCGCATGTTGTACGCGGAACAAGTTAACTGTTACGAAGGACACGTTTCGTCCCATGCGGACATCATTAGGCGTATTAAAAATGGAATATAATTTAATAATAAATTGCTGCTATCTCGTGAGCTGTATAGCCTATGCAACAAAGATGTGTGGGATTTAAATACAAGGAAATGTGTTTGATACTGCGTGAGGAAGTATGCCTACAGCGATTTTGAAACCTAGCCTGACGTTCGTTCAGCCTGTAACAGAAATGAGTTTCACTTGGTAAAGGCGACCAGGTACAGCTCTTCCCATTCCATCGCACCTTGCATTGGGGTACAAATTGTTGAACCGTTTACTTAATTTCCTCCTGGGTCCTCCAATCTTACAGAGAGGGGTGGTTAATTAGTTATACTTCCTCTGAAAACGAAAATAGTCACCACCACAACCTGTAATCGCCATAAGACCTATCTGTGTCGGCGCGACGTAAAGCAACTAGCAACACAACCTGTAAACCTACGTGGGACTCTTCCGCTTCCGAGAAATACTCTCATTTCCTTGACATTCACAAAACTGCGTTTTCTTTTCTACTAATTTCCTTTATTCCTCGAAAGGACGTAATTATTAATTCCAAAAATTATACATGCCCTGAGCAGGATAAACCTTCGTGATCACTTTCAGCTTCTACCTTTAGTTGGATGCGGTAATACAAGTCACATGGTGTCATCACTGAATTCTGTATACTGGGAGCGAGTTAGCTACGCGGTTTGTGCTACTAGCTGTGAACTTGCATTCAGGAAATGGAGGGTTAAAACCCCAGAAGATGGTTTTCCGTGGTTTCCCATTTTCACATGAGGCAAATACTGGGGTTAAATCGTAATTAAGGCCTATCCCATCGTCGCCTGTCTTTGTAAGCGTGCATCCTCAGGACAATTTCTGTCCGTCAGGTTGGATGTACTTGTTCCTAAATTCCGTGAAGGAGCACACAGCTTTAACTCGAAATACTTGCGCGAGAATTTTTGGCATTATTCCCGTGCCGGCATTCCACTTGATAAATACACTCAAATTTCAATTAAACCAAGCCTTTCATTCGTGATACATCATCACCCTTGTCTTGCCACCCTGAATGCATTTCTCAATTTGTTGGGCCCACAGTGCGGGCTGCCAAGCAACGAGACTTTACTTTCATCTCGTGTCACCCGAGTTAAATATGTCTGGGGGGGAGTTGCTGACGGAGGTGAGGATGAATCAGCCACTAAAACAAGGCGGCAGCAGACAAAGAAACGGAGGAGGAATAGACAAAGTGATACAGTGGTCAGTGACAACTTGGACTGGAACTGCTATGTCAACAATACCTGTCTCCCGGTCCAGGGTTATCGAAAACGGCCACTGGTCGCTTTGGGTATCGTTTCGCCGCGAGCCTGCGCCCAGAACTCTTCAGACCTCCAGTCGTAAGAGTGGAGGTTGACACTGTGTCAAAAATTGCTGTCTCAGTAAAGATATTTTCCTCAATTACTCGAGGTCGGTGCTTCTGTTGATCTGGCCCAATTTCAAGGCCTTATACCCTTCCTAACACAAATCCTATGTGGAGGGCAGTGATCACCATTCCATGTGGTGGTGTGTTGTATGTGAATGGAGAGGGGTTTATTAAGACGATCACGAACATCTAATTACCGAGCCTAGGAAAATCGGCGGCGCGCCCGGAAATCGAAGCTTGGACCTTCCGAACCGACGGCCACGACAATGGCTCTTAATCCAAAGAGACAGACGCTTCAGTAAAGACAATACACATTTAAAATTAGTGATAAATTATAAAATAACCATGGAACTTCCAGTTTTATGGGACTGTTGATATCGTGATCATAAGAATGGGACCTCCAGTTTTATGTGACTTGATATCGTGATCATAACAATGGGACCTCCAGTTTTATATGACTGTTGATATCGTGATCATAACAAAGGGACCTCCAATGTTCTGTGACTGTTGATATCGTGATCATAACAATGGGACCTCCAGTTTTATATGACTGTTGATATCGTGATCATAACAATGGGACCTCCAATTTTCTGTGACTGTTGATAACGTGATCATAACAATGGGACCTCCAGTTTTATATGACTGTTGATATCGTGATCATAACAATGAGACCTCCAATTTTCTGTGACTGTTGATAACGTGATCATAACAATGGGACCTCCAGTTTTATATGACTGTTGATATCGTGATCATAACAATGGGACCTCCAATTTTCTGTGACTGTTGATATCGTGATCATAACAATGGGACCTCCAGTTTTATATGACTGTTGATATCGTGATCATAACAATGAGACCTCCAATTTTCTGTGACTGTTGATATCGTGATCATAACAATGGGACCTCCAGTTTTCTGTGACTTTTGATAACGTGATCATAACAATGGGACCTCGAGTTTTATATGACTGTTGATAACGTGATCATGACAATGGGACCTCCAATTTTATGGGACTGTTGATATCGTGATCATAACCATGGGACCTCCAATTTTATGGGACTGTTGATATCGTGATCATAACCATGGGACCTCCAGTTTTATGGGACTGTTGATCTTTATCATGGCCACAGTATCTCCTTTTTTGCATGGAATCCGATGGATAGGGACGTGGCCTTACATTTAAATAATCCCAGATGCATTGGCCGGTATTACAACCGCGATCGTGTTGGTGAGAAGGCAGTGAATATGTCATTCGGTAGAGGTGTATTCTAAAAGGAACACTAAGAAATATTCCCCATATCGTAGGCTCCATGTTAAAAGTGTGCTGTGTTCCAGGTTGTTTGGTCCCTCTTAACTATTTTCGGAGACTCCACCGTGCTGAAATGTTGTCCCGTATGCGTTTTTTACGTGTCAGAAAGTTCAACAAATCGAAGCTGACGGATCTGAGCACCTTTTACATACCACCAAGCCTGGGGCGGGATGAAATCCTTCCAGCTTGGGCTCATAAAGCCGCCTGATTCCAAATCCGGCAGAGAAGAAACGTATGGACAAATCAATGGCAGTATATAAGAAACATAAGGAAGGGAACTACTCTCTTATTAAAGAAAGGAAATGGGAGAGACGAGAGTAAAAAAGAATCGAGTGAGTCACCTTTTTGTACTTGGCACACTATCAGCATACATGAGTGTGATAAAAGATCATATTTTATGTAGATTAGTTCAGTTTGTGTCGATGTTTTCTCTGTCTCGATAGATCACTGACTCGTTTAAATACTCCGTAATACACCTCTAAGCAGACAGGACAGGAACACATAAAACGTACACTGCGAAAGGTTTAACCATTACTAATGTTTATATTCGATTTGAAAAAAAGGAAGATCGCTCATATACGTTTGTTAAGAAAGAGAAGGAACATGTTTGTAAATAATATAAGCATCGTAAAGTATGTACCTGATGCTCTCCGCACCGTGGGGAATAGGTCGCAATTTATATTTCAAAACCGGCCAAGTATTAATATAGTGCATTAAAGGTTAAGGCGTGTTTGTGCGCACCTTGTGCGTTCCAAAATAAAATGACGTAAAGAAAGGTTTTAATTTGAAAGTATAAACGTGTCCAAAATAAATAATCTATCCTGTTAAGAATTATGTTGGTCTAGGGCTGGTACAAGAGAATGAATTCTGTTCAGACGGGCTGTGGAAAGAGTAAATACTTCTAAATAAAGAATGTTTGATTTTGTATTCATACATACATACATACATACATACATACATACATACATACATACATACATACATACATACATACATACATACATACATACATACATACATACATACATACACACTGTGGTAACGAACTCGCAGATCATTAGTCAGTGTTACAGCAAAAATTCCTAAAAGTGTTCTGATTAAAGAACTGAGAGATAGCTTAAGAAAATAGGAGAGTGAATTTGATCAAACGACGAAGAGTTCAGCGACAGTGTAATAGACAGCCTTTCCCAACATATTTTTTTAACGCCAAATTTGACCGCAATGGGTCATGGAAAATTAAGAACTGATTTTTATCGTTTTAAACGTTTAGGTAGTCCCATATGTCCATTCAATGCCAGAGACCAAACTTGACCATTTATTATTTCATTGCAAATTTCCTCAAAGAGAAAGAACCGTTTTAACTAAATATATTTTAGGTACAGACTTATGGGCAGTGAGCAAACGTAAGTTAGTCAAAAATTATTTCAAACAATTCTTACGTTTCACGAACTCAATTGTATTTGAACAACTGAAAAAAAAAGATTTAGTTTTGTTTACATTTTTTTAAACCTACGCACATCATAACAGACATCGAATTAAGAATGTATCTCACATGTAATTAGAAAATTAGAAAATTACTCAAAGCATCTAATATTACTGTGATGTAATGGGGCATGCTGTGAATAGACGGTAAACAAATAAATAAATAAATAAATAAATAAATAAATAAATAAATAAATAAATAAATAAATAAATAAATAAATAAATAAATAAATAAATAAATAAATAAAATGAAATAAATAAATAAATAAATAAATAAATATTTGTTATTAGCCAGCTCCATGGTGTAGGGGTAGCGTGCCTGCCTCTTACTCGGAGTCCCCGGGTTCGATTCCCGGCCAGGTCAGGAATTTTTACCTGAACCTGAGGGCTGGTTCGAGGTCCACTCAGCCCACGTGATTTGACTTGAGTAGCTATCTGTCGGTGAAATAGCGGCCCCGGTCTAGAAAGCCAAGAATAACGGCCGAGAGGATTCGTCGTGCTGACCACACGACACCTCGTAATCCGCAGGCCTTCGGGCTGAGCAGCGGTCACTTGGTAGGCCAAGGCCCTTCAAGGGCTATAGTATCACGGGGTGTGGTTTTTGGTATATTTGTTTTTAGAGACCGGACTTTTAGGCTGTGATACGTTAAAATGCAAACCACTTTGGTTACTGGGAATTGTCGACTAGCCCGCTCTTCCGTAATGTACCGAAAGTAACATAAATTGTAGGGGCTCTAATATGTGTAGGCCTACTCCTAATGTTTATGCAAATTTCATAGCAGAACCATTGTGCGGGTTGGCGAATACTTGTTGACTGCCTCAGTAAGATTGCACTCTAACCTGTTCCTGCCTGAAAAACGGACTCTATTCATTATAGACGTTCAGTGTGCAAGCCTTTGTGAATGAACTAAACGCCTCCACAATCCCCTATTTGCAACAAGCTGTGCGACGTTTTTTTATTTCATTTTAAAACATCGTCGAAACATTTTAAGTTGATAAATCATTTATAATGAAAGACGGACAATCAAAATGTTTTGAATTTTAGACAAGTTTAGCGGCAAGGTAAAAAATTATGTAACCTTTGGGCGAATCTACGCTGTTCTTTAAATAGCCGGGACCGTGTTTCAAATTGATCTTGTACTGTCTATCCCTCACTTGTACGATACCAGGTGTAGAAGGAAGTTCACACGTAGGCCACATAACGAACACGCAGTGGAGATGTCAAAGGAGAAGTAGCTTAATAAGCACATACGGGTTATCTACATAACGTTTAAAGACTTAATTGACATTCTCAGGCGGTGTTCCAAGCCACTGTAATTGAAACGTTTCTCACCTTTCAATTATTGAAATATATTCACTTATTTTTGTCACTATTCTACGAGCGTCTTTTTGTGTTTGTCGTAACATAATTTGGGAGATATCTTTAACTAGGGGAATTCATTTCTTCTTGAAGTGATTTAGGAGAGGGAAATTTACAGTAGAATTGACCATCGCTTATCTAGTCCCGAATGGCTTGCACTAAGAGTCATGGGATTGTATCCCAGCTTAGTTTGTTTGATATGTGACATATTCTTTGATGTTTTCAATTCACATTTTTAGTAGATGAAGCAACGATTATTCAGAAAATGCCAGCTTTCACAATCGTCGAGGTAAAAGATCGGGATTTTTTTAACTATCATCTGAAATTGGGAGTATGTCCTGTTGATGACAAATAACTATCTTTCTAAAAAAATGTTTTAGAGTCGCATTTCACTGTAAATTCTACTTTTTTTGTAGACGTTTTGCCTGTTACTACATCGGTAGTCGGTTGAAGGTTAATATTTGTGTATTATAAAATGTCTATATAGGAAGAACCCCTTGGGCGCATGTTTTGCACAAATTTTGCCGACAGTTAACCTTGGAAGAAAAACGGAATATTACAAGACATTTAGAACATATATTTAGAACAGTTTTCAAAACTAATTTTATGGTAAGAGGAATCATTGCTCATGTCTCTTGAGAATTTCCAGAATATGAAATTGTTATCCCATGAAGCGACTGAAATTGTCGAAAGTTTTCTCCCCCCTCTGGCAAACTAACGAATGTGCAACTTGTCAAAAAATTAGGAGAGCTGAAAGAAGTGTCAAATCAATTTTTATATTTTATGATTGGTTTTGTGTGTTAGCCACACAGAACGACCTGCAGATGTGAGACTTTGTCAGAGGATAGACATTATATAAATAATAAAATCTAAACCGAAACTTTAGAACTACAGGTTTCCTAGTTAGTCCCTTCCGCTAGTTTGCTATAGTGAGGACGATTTGCTGGGAAGATTTTGAAGAAACTATTTATTACTCAAGCTATTTTTTTGAACTAAGAGTAGAATTAGTCTAATGTGACCGTATTTTTGTTTGTATATCTTGAAATATTGCAAATTATGAAGATGCTCGTTATGTAGTCGAGACAGTTCTTTGTCGTCTACGGAGAACAGATCCTGAGAGGATATCAGACGACATATTATAGCACCGACCCGCAACGCTGTACTTTACATCGGCAGAAAGAGAGGCTAGTTATACAAATTTGTCCCGTATACAAATCACTAGGAGCAGGCCATATAACACAATATGTTGATGGCTTACAACTTTCAGGAATCCCCACTTGTGCATGACAGAGATGCAGACGGATATTTCTGTCTGCAAGACACTATTACAAGACTGTAAATTAACGTACTGCCAACTGTCAGAAAGACATTCATTTATGACACCGCCATGCTCTGCGGCTTCTCATATAACATTTTTGGCATAAGGGTTCGATTCCTAGTCGTGTCAATGAGGATTTATAATTCCAATGCTGTGTGCAAGAACCTAGTAATCCTCATCAACGGATTCTTCCGTTTCCCCCAATCATTGGCATTCTTTTATCTCATGCTGTACGCGGATAGAATTAGTAAGTTCTATTCCTAATATAGACCACGAAATAGAATATTATAGTTGCCAATCTTCTTTAGTGGATAGGATGCGCTACTTTCAGTGGCTAGCGAAAAAGAATGGTAGGAAATAAAATATATTCTATCACTTCTCCAACGTATTAACTTCGCACAAGAAGTTCACTGATGTTAGTAGGCATTCCTCAGTCGAAGAAGAACTTATTTCAGGAAACTGGTGAGTAGAAGAAGAGTGAATATTCTTCCTTCAGTTTCCTTTAAGTTTAATTAAATGCAAGAACTATTTTTGATTACATTTAAATTCGTTCTTACTTAGTTTCCATGTCCAATAAACTTAGATAAAAATAAATATGTATTTGGGATGATTACTGCATACAAGAAACCCTGAAACCTCCCGTCCTAATTCATTGGTATCTTTTAGAAATTTAATGAGAAAACAAGCAAAAAAATACATTTTGTTATATTCTCCTCTGCTACCTTGTTTATAGCAAGCCCCTGCACAATATGTTTCTGTATCTAGCCTTCAATAATTATGCTTCCTCTTTTCGGGTTTAAATAGCAGAGAACACTTCAGTTATTGCTGGTTCTATGTCTACTGGACATGGGAACAGATGATGCGCTATATGTGTTCTTACTCACCGACACTGCAAAACATTGGCAGATTGTACTTCCCTACATCGACTGTATAGCATTAAATACATCATACAAATATCTTCATTATGGACTGTTATGATTTTCAGCGTTCAGGTTTCAATGAATCAACTAAGGGCCTCCTCTCTTTGCAGCAGGTATTACGCCAGCAGATGTCTAAAACCTGCTAATATTCAGATCCGAAATTCTCAAATGGCAAGTTGACCAAGAGGAGAGACCAACGGGAAGAAGAAGAACCTGGTCTAAAGACTGAAAGGAAGCGCACAGCAAAAGAACGAAATAAATATGGGCACAAACGAGGGCAGCTTCACGCCTCTAATTACTTTGCGTAGTCGTAGTGAGATTATTCGCGTCTACTAATAATAATACATTAGAAGTACTGGAAATAAAAATTAGACGGAAAATACTCGGTCCGCTAAGAACTACAGAACTTCGGAAATCAAGAAGTAATGATGGAATATATCGGAACATAGAAAACTTAACAGAAATGCGGAAGAGGTGATTGATAATTATTGAACATTTATACAGAATGGATGACAACAGGTTAACCAAACAGATCTTCAAATATCCTTGGAGCAAGAAGTCAACAACAACCTGGATTCATGACATCAAGAAAGATTTGAAAGAAACAATGTAAGAGACGAAGTAGTAACACAGAGAGAGAGAGAGAGAGAGAGAGAGAGAGAGATTTTTAGAAAGAAAGTGTAAAAAATGGCAAGATTCCAAGATCGGGAGGGAAAGGAAACAGGCTCAAAATGGTTAGAGGAGAGGAAAGGAAGATGAAGGAACATTGGAGGTAGAAGAAGAAGGAAGAACAAAGGATGAAGCACTAGGAGACCCTAACGGAGAGAGAAAATAATAATAATAAATGATAATGGGTTCGTTAGTTTCAGTGATGAATTGCAACCAATAAATTCAAATCATTACAACTGCGAAGAAATTTAAAAATTTTAGGTTACACAGGATTTTGATTACTGCGAAACCTGAGCTACAGTTAGCATGTCGTTCCCGAGACTTGGCGTGCAAACAAACTTATTGGCAAGCATCTTTATAACCTTAGAGCAAGCCAGAGACCTACTGTAACACCACCACCGCCTGCAATTATAAATAAAACTGTTGCACTTTTGCAATAGTAGCAATCCCATTACTTTGCGCTTAGACTCATTGCATTGCCGAGGCTTTCTTTAAAATTACGTGATGGATGTGGCGAGCCTGCTTGATATACAGGTGGGCTAGAAATAAACTTTACTGGCTTGTACTGAACGCGCTTGCTGAGGGAAAGAGATGGCTTGTACTGAACGCGCTTGCTGAGGGAAAGAGATAAATTGAAGGGAAAATGTTTTAATTTGAATGCTTATTTATTTTTATCAAAAAATAGAAGAAAGGTACTTGTGACACATGTGGCTAGGTTGTAACACTGTCCGTATTATAAAATGGTTAGAGTGTAGAGAAACGTGATTAATTTTACTGTGATTTTTCTTAGTATTCAAAGAGGATATCCTCTTATAATTGTCACCAATGCACGTATGAATGTGGCCATAGATCAAAATGTGGGAAGAGTTAATGAGCAGTCTTGCAGCCAACACACCGCACGACCAGAGAAATGGGAGCATCCGCCGTTCGTCCTGAGAAACGATTCAGATGAGAGTTGGACGAAGCAAAAATTTGAAGATTAATTTGTGAAAACACGTAGGAGATAACACAAACATTTATATTTTTGGCAAAGTTTTCACATTATTAGCTATTTTCTGGGCAGTATTTTCGTTCTACTTTCCATCTCCATATCTAATGGTTAGTGCACTGGACTTCGATTCAAAGAGCCCCTGGTTCGATTCCAGTTCGTTTAAGGACTTTAAGCCGCGTCAGATGATTACTAGCTCGGGAATGGGTGTTTGCGTTCATCTTAAAAACACACACAGAGTTGGTGTCAGGAAGGGCATCCTGCCGTAAAACTAGGCCAGGTTCACACGAAGCCGCGTCTACGTTTCTGTTCTACTCCCAGGGGGAGTTCATAGTTTAGCGGATACTGATTATGTCGAGCTTTCGCAAGGGAACAAAATCATATAGCTACTTGCAAATAGAGTGGTTTAGACGGTTGAGGCTTAGGCCTTCTGACTCCAACTTGGCAGGGTGCTCAAATACGTCAGCCTCGTGTCAGTAGATTTGCTAGCACGTAAAAGAACTCTTGTGGGACTATGTTCTGGCACTTCGGCACCTCCGAAAACCGTAAATAAGTAAGTAGTAAGTGGGACTTAAATACAAAGAATATTATTATTACTTGCAAATTTTCTCGAGCGAGTTTAGTTTTCGAGATTTCAACGTTTCAAATATAAGTTGGCATAGAAGACAACAAACAGTCAAAGATAAACTTTCGCCTAGGCGATGGTTCCTTCGAGTCTTCATCAAGTTATTTCTTATAGTTTGAAACTAATTCAGTATTGATGCATGTTACTACAAGATGTATCGTGTCAGAAATAACATACAGTTAAATAAAGTTAAGAGCTATCGAAAACAACATTTTAAAGAAATAGAGTTATCAAAGAGTGATCTGGAAACAAAACGCAAGAATGCAAACACACAAATTGTATGTATATTAAACAAAATAATAATAATAACTTTGAATTTTACTTATTATCACAATGTCCTCAATGTTTTCTTTTTCTCTCTCTTTTAATGAAACTTTTGCATGTATAATTTTCATTAAACAAAGAAAAATGTTGAACAATGCCTTGCTGGGGGACATTGTTTTCATACAAAGTGGCGCACAATCGATATCTATGAATCAAATATTCAAATTTGCCGTAATATCAGATATAAGCAAAATAATAACCAAAACAAATGCGGAAAGATAGGAAAAATTTCAAACAAACAGTGTGAATATGATTGAGTGACTAACTAACTTCTGACGTGGTTTGTACAACGTGCTAAAGGTTTTGCACTAAATAGTAACAGTACGACAATGATTTGATGACAGACTTTGTTCTCGTTTAAAGTGAGTCTGTGAATCACAGCTGAATAAGACATCACAATTTCGGTACTGACAACCCGAACCAGAACCCTATAGATTTGATTAAAATACGAGTTATGATGAACAACTGTAGGATCATAGGAAAATAATGCAAACAAACGAAGAGCAAATATTAAACAAACTAATAATAAATAATTTCATACAAAATTTGTGTTCATGACAAACACAACCTACTGAATCTAATCATCATCACACTTTTCTAAATATGCTTTTAGTACACTTCTGAGTTGGTCAGATATTTCAATCTTTGTGAACGCCTTCAAGACGTCATTATGTTAAATTTGCTAGTATTTTCTACAACAAAATATTGAGTTCCACGATATCATTTGCACCTCAATGGTTTCCTGTCCACTATTGACCTGAACAGAGGGGAAGGAGGAAATGAATAAATATAGCATTCATTACTTCAGATAAAGTATAATGCCAGCAATAAAAATGTCAAAAAATAATACAAACACTGGCGGAGGAAATAATTTCACTCTCTGAAAGATTTGTACGTAATTTTATTCTAGAACACACCTTATCTATCCTGATGATAAATATAGGAACTTGTTCGATATTTAAATTACGTATCTTAGCTACATTCTCCTTCCCTTCCATGCTTACGACAGACGCGTTTTATAACCTGCACATTATTGATTTCTTTTTTCGCCTCTCAAGAATTTCCTTGCTTCATCCAAGCTGCAGTACATTTTTCTTTGTGAGTTGATAGTAAGATTTACTATTCAAAGACTTCAAATAATACTGGATAAAGTATGACGACGGTTATATCTTTGTCATTCGATTCTTTTACCGATTTGCATTTTAGTTTAGAAGAAGGAACGCCGTCCTTTTACAACGAGAATGGGGAAACGAAGATTTCCAATGAATTCCTTTTTGTTCTTACTCGTATTATTATACATGTCCCCTTTTGTTTTTTTAACCGCGTAATAAAATATATATAGGAACAAGGAGGGAAATAAAACAAAGCTTTAGATATAGTTTTGCTATAACAGCCCAATACTTACACAGAGGATATGCGAGGCCAATTTTTATTATGCTTATAGATTCTGAATATTTTTTCCTCTCATATTCTTTGGTTTGTTTTGCTCTCGCTTCGGAATTTTTCCAATAAAAAAGTTTCTCAACTAACTTTGAAACAGAATCGCTGTCGGAAGGAATTACAATATTAGCATATTATAAAGATCATTATTTGTTCCCCGACCTGAATGTGTTAAGTTTGAAGAATTATTGCGTTATACAAGACAAAGGTGGAAATAGAAGTGCTATCACAATAAGAATCGCCTAGTATTTCACCTCCTCACGGAGATTTGAATGTCAGAAATTAATCATACGTTAAGGGCTCCATAATACGATATTTTCTTGCAAAATATGACTGGAAACGTACACGTAATTATGATAAACTGTTCTTCTGAGAAAAATGAAAGGTGTGTTCTTGAAGGAAAATTATGAATCCTGTCTGGATATTATAAAGTGTCTTAAAGCAAGATTTAAAACGATTTTGTCGAAATAAATTGTAATTATTGCATGATTATCAATTTACAACATCGATTTCTGTGTTGATAAAATTATTACTGTACATAAATTCACTTTATTGTTATCTTCCAAATAGATAGTCAAGTTGAGCCAGCCAGTGGATTCACACATTTAAAAAAAAAGGAACAATATTTGCATCTTCAAACATGGCGTTAGGAGAATGACACTTTTGCAAATTTACTCCTGTACTAAGTACGGATAATTTTTAACAAAGCTTTTAAGATAGTGTTCGGGAGATGTACACTTAATTATATCGAATCGAAGAATATCTTACAAAAATTATTCGTAATAATTTTGTTATCATTATTAACAACGTTCTCAACAAAACGCGTTGTAAATTCCTCGCAGCAAAGAACGGGTAACTAAAAATTAAGCCTGTTCAAATGTGGTGTGATTGTCATTCCACACTTAAACAAATAGAAAATATGGAAAAAGTAATGATACTTAATGAAGACGTCTCCATTATGACGTTAATTTTTTTCAAGAATTTAGACGAATAAGATTTGATCTGAAAAACTGTAGCGAAAGAAATCCCAGATATACTCGTACAATTAATTTTTGAATTAAATATATGAAGTAATGAAAAGTTCCAGGATATCATAAGACAGAAATGTTGAGGGAGATCACTATATATTCAAAATCAATATAATGTGTTGGATAAGGTAAATCTTCATAATTATCTTGATGAACGGAATTATTTGAAAATGCAAAATTTGTAAAATATTTTATGATTAAGAAATTCATTTATAAATTGTTTCCCAGTTACAAATTTAATATTGTCAAGAACACCATATTTGTATGACTAGGTTCAACAATTTCGTGAAGAATTTAAGTGACTATTATTCCTTACTTGACAAATATATGGTAATACTAGAGCACAGTGAGGCTATTTTCTTGTTCAAACTAATGTATCCGTTAGGTTTAAATCAACTTACCCGAAGGCTACCTTGATAAGAATTACGGTAGGTCCTTACCTGAAACAAACAAATAAACAGTATTTAATAACAAAATAATTAAGTACAAGTAAATCATGTTACATCTACTTACTGAAAATTTAGTTAGAGTGTGGTTTTACTTTACGAATGAGAAACAGTTTAACTGCTACCGCTCCGAGCACTAAAGTATTGTGTCAATAATACGGTAAAGGGATGTGATCGATCTCATCAGGAGTGAACACAACAGTTGTGGCAGTACTTTTGCTACACACGGGTTCCTTTTTAAACCTCAGGATCTTATGGCAGTCTCAATACACAAAATGTTTCAAGAAAATACTTCAAAATATCCTGTACATTTCGTGCAAATTGCTATGTGATTGTGTTATATTTATGTACCACTCTCTCTACTGTAAAATAGTTGTGCTAAGGCATGTGCGGTTCTGTATGCGACTGCGTTGTGTTTGTCATGTAGCACTACTCGTAGTGGAGATATTGTGGTTTTTTAGTGTGATTGGTTTGTGTGTTTGTGCAGTAAGAGGTTAGAATGCAGAATACTTTGTCGAGGAGGAGGTATCGTCTAGCCCGCTCTTTCATATTGTACCGAAAGTAACATAATTTTTAGGGGTTCTGATAGGCCAAGCCCCTGTTGTTTATGCAAAATCTTCTGGCTAGACGTTTTATTCACTTCAACGGTCTCTAAGTATGTTACACGACTCCTAAGTCATTTCTTGTTTTTAGGTATATTTCGTTTTTCTTTCTTTCTTTCTTTCTTTCTTTCTTTCTTGTTATTATTCCTATTCTTGCATTATCATCACGAAACGTCCTGTTTTCATTCAATTTCTTGTATTGTTTTGTTTTCGTAGTTATATATTTTGTCTTTAATTAATTCCTCTGTTATACATTGCCAGCAGCATATATCTCAACTGCAATCTCTTATTAATAATAATTGGTACAAACCGAACCGTGAACTCTACCAAATGCCATCAGAAGAAGGCGAATGGCTTTCTATGCATACTTGTACAGAATTGACTCCCACAATCTGTCCTATAAGATCTTCAAAGTAACCACTGCATCCCTTTAGATCTAGCAGTTAGAGAAGTATCTCGCAGATATTATTAATAATAAAACTATATTAACTAACAGAAGTAAATACTGTTTCAACTATCAAAACCAGACTCTTCTTAACATCCCCTACAGAAGCTAACGACAATGAGACCAGGAAATGGTCCGAGGGAGGCAAGATAGTGTCAGAAAGAGAATGAAGGTTTACTGGGCCAACAGAAAAGGTAGATAGATAGATAGATAGATAGATAGATAGATAGCTAGTAGACATGATTTATTTTAACTGGCAAAGTTAGGGACACGTGTCCCTGTCTTACACTTGACCAGTGAAATACATAGTTAACATAAAAATATATAACATACTGAATAAATGAAAAAAGAGACTGAAACAAATTACTACGGTACTATGCTATCCTGCTGTACATAAAAATAACTATTATAATACACAATATAAATTAACATTTTGCTTCCTGCGAAGAAATTAACATACAACAAAGAACGAATTACAATTTCGATAATAATAATAATAATAATAATAATAATAATAATAATAATAATAATAATATACATAAACCTAGTAATATTTACAATTAATTTGTCCAATTCCAGAAGTATATCACATTGACGAAATGTTCAGTTTTCATGTGTTTACTGTGGGTGAAAAACATTGCAAAATGGGGATAGGGATAAGGATAACTATGCAGGAAAACCACAGCTGAGTACTTTCTAACACTACTGAATAATAATAATAATAATAATAATAATAATAATAATAATAATAAGGAGAAGAAGAAGACTGTCGCACTACGAGCTCGTTTCATAGAGATATTTTGAACACATACTTTTAAATCTTCCGTGGTTTGATATCCCTCTGATCTCCTGCGGAAGGAAGTTCCATTCACGGCTGGCCACAACAGTGAAGGAATTGTTGTAGGTTGAGGATTTATGCTTAGGAATAGCGAGCAATGTCGAGCTCAGCGCCCTGGTATTTTCATCATGGTGTTCAGAAAGGCTATGAATGTAGTAGCAACAAGAAAGCGGCAGGAACACCAGAAGCGGCAAACATCGACAACAACAACAACAACTGAGCACAGCCAAAGCGCAAGCACGAAAAAAATAATAATCATAATGTTTAAAAAGTAATGTAGGCCTATTCTTTATCACGTGGAATTTTATTACTGCTTATGAAAGTAGTTTACACAATCTGGAGGTCACATTCAATGACTGATATGCTTATTTCCAAGGGACTGACTTACAGCCGCTCTGATAGTATTAGGGCAATAAGAAACTTTACTACACTCTCAACAAAGTAGCCTGAAAAACATGTTAGATAAAACATATGATATTTCTACAATAGCTTCTATAAAAACGTAATTACGCGGCAAGAAATATAATCCAGTACAATTATACCCACAATCAAAATAATAAATCGTATGATACGTGCACGGTATATCGCCTTTTCATGCAATATATATTGTGAATCCAATAGAAAAATTCCTAATGGAGCACTTCAACTTTTAAGCGGTAAAACTATTGCGTGTTTAGAAGAACAAGAAGAAGAACGCACCAGACACAATGGGTGGAGGAAGGAGGGAGTGATGTAAGAGAGAAAACAAAAAAACACACACACTGGACTGATCGTGATCAGCACGCAATATTAGAAGCCAAGTATAGGAGGCCAAGATCATATATTTCGATCGTTTCCTTGACGACCAACAGTCCGTTGTTCGTATGAACGATAAAAAAGGCAAAGTGTAAACATTATAACCATTAAACCAGCAACTGGGGTTATAGAGCGAGAAGATAACATCCATTCATTATTATTATGAAAAATAGAAAAAAAAACATAAAACTGTCAGATAGATTTTGCGTAATGAGAAGCATGCAAAGTATATGCTAATAAGCAAGCATTTTTATACCATATCACATCAAACAATTGATGACGCACAGAATCATAAATATTTCCCTGTAAAACACATTTTTAAATGTGTGTTCTTCTGTGTCATAACCCTCTCCCTGTAGCCCAAAAAAATTAACTTATATGTATTTACATTGTCCGACATTCTATAGCAATAAAAAAGCCAGCAAAAATTAATGCTATCTTCCCTATACTCCATCATTATAATCTTGTATACGAGTTATTAATAATTTTTTCCCAGACAAAAATATACATACAGAATTGCTGAACACAAAAATATATCTGTTTTATTTAAAAAAGCACACACACACACATATATTCATACAAGCTTTGAATTAATTATAGTGACACGAACAGGCAGAACGTCATTTGTGATGGTATGCTGTTTTTTGCGTGCTTTTTAAAATTAGGAGTAAAGTGGAAAATTAATTATTTATCAAATTTTTATGGTATTCGAATGCCTATATCTAGCAATATATTTTCTTAAGAGCTAGTATACAGCACTAAATAGCTCGATACAAAAGTTGTTCATCTACGTGTTACACACGTTATAAACTAAAACAGCTTGCAAACTGATTAAATGTAGCGGACATCATGACCCCATATTCTACAGAGACAGTCAGGTGCAGTAGTTCATGCCACGTTTTCATCTTCTAATAAGATTTAAGTATAGGGTTCCACGTTTACTTCTAAGTTGTAGCATCTCCATTGCCTCTTATCCTGAGCGGTAGCTCGCAATGAGCTAGGACAGGCTTTTTCAACCGGTGTGACGCCGAACAGTGAAGGCAGAAGTTTTAATGGTACAAATCGTTTTTATAAAATAATACTCAATCTAATAGACCAGTTTAAGTGATAAAATGAGCTATTATTGGAAGATAGAATTAAGCAATATAATAAAACTGCAAATTTGAGCTCACAAAGCCCTGCAAAGTTGGCACAAATACTACTCAATTTTTAAAATGGAATGCTTTGTCTTCATTCTTCTTCAGTCATCACAATCAAATGTCCAGGTAGAAAATTAGTGAACGTGAAGAATGATAGATGTTTGAAGTTCCAGCACTCAGTTGTATATCACATCCTTTTGTATTCATCTTCAAAAGAACATTGTCGTATTTCTACAAGGACTGTGAAAATTCTCCTTGCTTCCTCTATATTCTATTTATGAGAAGCACCGATTTTCTGTAATGAACAAAATGACGTTCCAGAACAAGTCAAAACTGTTAACTCTGGAGAACGATATGTGCGAGGTTTTTTTCAAACATTCTGCTGCCACCCAACTCCGCTGGATGACATTACTGCAACTATTAAGATAGGTACACACCTTGCATCACAGCCTGCACGGTTGCTATGTTACATTGTCTCTCCGCCTTTCCACACCTTGCATCACAGCCTGCACGGTTGCTATGGTTACGCTTCCGTCACACATTTTGCGACGGTAATTTCCTAACGTAAAATTTCAGATGACCCCAAGGCATGAGTTGTATTTATATCAAAAACTGAATGTTGATTCTATCAGATCGGCTTTCTTTCCCTTGGCATCACTCCATTAGAGTAGGCTATATAGAATGTATCATATGGACATGTGTGGGAAGACTACATGACATTTCTGAATGAGATACGCCTACTTATTTGTTCGTAAGTTTCACTCAGGCAGTTAGCATGACGTGGAACACCGCAGTTCGATCGTTGGAGGGAATATTGGAAATATCGTCTGACTTATCTGACTTTCCCCTGAAGTTACGTCTTAGGCAAGCCAGCTCATTTATAATTCAGAAGAAATTCTTTCGCAGACCACGATTTAACGTGTAATCCACGAGTAAAGCAGTAGATGTCTTGTTGAGAAAGAGAAATAATTCAGACGCTACCGTAGCCTGGTCTACCTATTGGTTTTCTTTTTAAAAACCGAAAGGCTGTGTTATGAATCAATGTTTCAATGTATCCATAATTGATCGAACGATGAAAAAGAAAGCAAGGAAGGAAAATCCCCGAGAACGAGCGAAGGAAGCTGTAAAATATTAACAGCCTGCTAAAGCGTATTAGCTACCCTGTATTGACACAAAAAACTGTATTAAATATTACTGAAAGAAAAATGCAATTAATTTTTCATATCAGAAAGCTGTAGCGTTTAGAACCAACTGTTACAGCGTGCTCCCTTCTTCCAACCTCGGTATTACGAAATATTGCTAATATACATTATAGATTGCACTCTCATCACAATCAATGTTGGACAACTGTAGAGCAGTGTTCTGACCCAGGGCTCGTGAATGAAGTTCACGAATGAATGAGTTTACGAAGATTTTAACACAAACAAAGTTGCATCATGGTGGCTTTGTTGTCATTGTTTTCAAGGCACAAAACAATATTGTCATCAGCCTATTTTAGGAAATAAAATAAAATATAAAAATGGTGTGAAATTTCCCACTGGAAAAATTAAATAACATTAACATGTGTTTCAATAAATGAAACTGAAATTGCATCATTTCACAAAAATAAGTACGGGAAGACAAATTAAATGTTTACATTCAAGCCTACATTCATCCATATTAAACAATCAATAATAAATGATAGGCCTCTTTGAGAAAAGAACCTGCTGTATTTCTCTGTCATGTCCATTAAACAACACTTCACATCACAGCCTGCAAGATCTCATCGACCATGTGTACTCCAACGCCCCTCTTTGATGATATGTCTCTCAAGTCATGGTCATCCATCAATACTTCATACCACAGCCTGCAAGATCACATCGATCGTCTGTACCCCACCATCCCTCTTTGATAATATGTCTGTCAGTCATGGCCATCCATCAATACTTCACATCACAGCCTGCACGGTTGCTAGGTAACATCGCGTCACACATCTTATATTGCTAATTTCGTGACGCATATTTTCAGATGTTCCCCAGCCGTAAGACATATTTATGTCAAAATGAACATCGAGTATCCTGTATATTCCAAGAGTTTAGAGGGTGAAACATTGTACATTTAACCTTCATAGAAACTGAAATAGGAGTAGAACATATCCAAACACTCTATAAACGTATCAGAGACTAAACTGAAGAAAATACATCTGTGTACCTCTTTCTTTCAAACAAATAAATTGTAAGAAGTATTTTGTATATGTATTTATTCACTTATTTATGTCTTTAGCAGTGGCGAAGTTGGGACTTATGGTCCTCTCTTACAATTAACTATATAATTACAATATAATAAAGAAATAATATCACTGAATTAGATACCTAAACCAGATATTAAGTTAGAAAAATACACAATTGCATTTTAATTTGACTCTCCGTCGTAGAATGAATAACTTAGCACAGGACAGGGTGGTATGGACAGGTGCATCAAACCAGTCGATGGACTGATGACCCATGGGATATATCGTGCTATACGAGACACTGCCAATCCTAGATCCGCTGACACTGTTGAGAGGAATAGCATTTCCAATTCACCTTGCAGCTCAGCGTTCGCTATCTATATTCCACAAAGTAAACGAATGCCTATAAAATTACACGTACACACAACACAAGCGAATGGAAATAAGAGATACAAATGGGAAACCTTTTGAAGACACACGAACGTGGTTGAACGTGAAGGAGTAAAAAGAAACAGAAGAGAATTAATATTTCATTGATTCTTCGATAGCTGTGCATACAACAATTTTATCATTCAAACATATCGTGACAGGCAAATAAACGGTTTTATAAACGACAGGGAAAGTATGAATTATAGCTTAAACTTTGACAACCACAAACGTATCGATACCAACGTGGTCGGCAAGAATAAAAGAGGAAAAAAAAATGGGCAAGAGGCAGGCGAAGCTTCCTTCAACAATCAGCTGTTACGTTTCCTTCAGGAGGCTCTGAAATCTTGACCTAGTGTAGTCAACAATGATCAGCCAGAATCAATACCTATTTTGAAGATTCTCTGGAATGGACTTTAATTTTTGCTTTTTGAAATTTTCAAACAACACTTTCAAACAGTCATATAAACCAGCATTCAAAGAAGCATTCTGGTGCTGAAGGTGTTGGCTTCTTGACTGCTTAGTTGTTTACGATCAAAAATTAATACAAATTCACTTAAAGCATATTTAGGAGTAAGTTCACGTACTTGTCCGGAATTGAGGAGAAATAAAGTAGAATAAAAGTGTGAAAAGTGTAATGCATGAGGTGGCCTAATACATTGTTGTTGTATGGGTCATCAGTCCATAGACTGGTTTGATGCAACTCTCCATTCCACCCTATCCTGTGGTCCACCCGCGCCGTTTTTACAGCTCACACTTCCCTCAAAAACTACCTAAACAAGTTGTGGGTGTTTTAAGATGTGTCCTATCATTCTATCTCTTCTTCTGGCAAAACTTCGGTAAATCGTTCTCCCTTCACCACTACCTCCTCATTCGTAATTCTATCTCTTCGTCTCACATTCAGCGCTCTTCTGTAACACCACATTTCAAGAGCTTCTCTCTTTCTTTCTGACCTAGTTATCGGTCATGTTTCTATACAGTGCCACGCTCCAGACGAAAGTCTTCAAAAACATCTTTCTAATTCCTAGTGAGCAAATTTCTTTACTTTAGAAAGACCTTCCTTGCTTGTGCTAGTCTGGATTTTATGTCCTCGTCACTTGTGTCACCGCTAGTTATTCTAATACTCAAGTAACAATATTCGTCTACTTCCTTTAAGACTTCATTTTATAATCTAATATTTCCTGCATCACCTGACTTTGTTGGACTGCACTCTATTACTTTTGTTTTGGATCTGCTAATTTTCATTTTATGTATGTATGTTCAGTCCGTCAGCAATTCCGCTGGTGGGATCCTCAATAGCTCTGCCATAAGCTGTCATAGACGGCCTAGGCATCACTGAAGAGGCGTACTAGCGAAATGAGGAGTGATGTAGTTTACCGTTGCTTTCCTCACCGAGCCAGAGTTGCCATTACATATCAGTCTGTCAAGCCTACTGAAATGCATGCAACAACCGACCCTATGAGCAACATTTTCACACCATTCATAGCAGGGACTGGCTGCACAAGAATTGGCATTACTAGCACCGCTCATACCTCAGTCACTTTCATATTGTCAAAGCCAAGGATAAGACAGAGACAGATCTATGAAAGTAACAAAATTGCTCTAGCCTATACTAGAAGACATAGTGCACTGTAAACACTAGGTCCTGCCAGCAAGGCATTTTCATTTTATGAACATGTATATTTGTACAATATGAGTTTCTTGTTTTGTTCCGTAATTCAATGATGTATAAAGTTCTTATATTAAATATCAGTAAGACAGAGAGACTGATTAATATACTGATTCGACCTACCGATGTTGGAGATGAGGATAAACATTTGCGTTAAGACTGACCAAAGTAGAATTTAATTCTGGCCAAGTTCAAGCGCAGAAAAGAAGCTCATAGATACACGCGCGAGTTCTACCAGGCGACCATCAGTAGTGAACGTGAAGGAATTTGTCTAGTCAGGAACTCGACGAGCCTAATAAGCGATGACTGGTTGTGTAACAATCAATACCTCCATGTTATTGTTTTCTTCGGAAACCTGAGGTAATGGGAGTGAGGTAACAGACACAACAAACAAGCCAACAAACAAATAAACAAAAGACGATCACTAGGTCATGCGAGTATACAAACTGTGCTGTCCACCTTGTTCCGGACAGTCTTACAGGCAGACAAAGTTCGAGCCTCTTCCAAACCAGATACTGAAACGTTATTTTTCAAGAAAATATGGGTTATTCCACAACATTTCATTAATAGTTCTGGTATTGGTTTCTAGCTATTCGTTAAAAAAAATAGTTACAAGTATATTATTGGCTCGCAGTGGCTCCTAAACAAATCAGTAACAGTTTCATTTTTGATTCATAGTCGTTCCTAAAGGAACCAATTCCAGTTCCATTTTGGGTTCATAGTTGCTCCTAAAGAAATGGGTTCCAGTTACTGTTTTAGTTCATAGTACTTCGTAAGACACCAGTTCCGTTTATAGTTCACAGTTCTTCCTTATTAAATTAGTTCCATTTTTATTTCATAGTTGTTCCTAAATAAATTTGTAACAAGCACGTTAATGGTCCCTAGTCGTTCCTTTCGAAGTCAGCAATAGTTCCGTAGTAAGTTTCTAGCTGTCCCGTGAATGAAAACAACGATTCCTTATTGATTTCTGTAAGTTGGACGGGAGAACAGTAACAGTTCCAACATCTGGCGGAAACTTTCGTGAAAATCTACAAGTCCTTCTGAAATTTCTGAATCCATCTAGGTCCACTACCAAAATCGGGATTCTCAATACCTCAGTCCGGGGTATATTGTTCCAACAGTTATTATTAGTTGCCATCTAGGACTACGCAAAGTGGCCTACTCACAAACGTTTTTTCCCCTTCCGTTGTGCCGATATTAAGGCCATGGCCACTTCCTTCCAACTCCCAGGACTTTCCCGTCCCATCGTCGCAAAGCAAATTCGTCCATACATTTCATAGTCTCTGCTCCCAAATTCTATGTGTTCTATGAGTCTTCAGAGCTGATTCTTTCGAATCATTCCTTTAATTTTTAATGTTAGTTTATAGTATAATTGTATTGTATAATTTCTTGTTTCTTTGTGAGTCTGTATAGTTCGTCTTAAGTTTTGAGTCTGGCGTTTTCCTTATTAATTTGTTTCTTTCTTTCTCAACATTTTCGATGTCTGTTATTTGCCGGTATAAACGCCTCAATCATACGCCTTGTAGAATGTCAAAATCTTACCACAAGTGTCTCGTGTAAGTGAGTCCACGCAGACAATAATAATATCGACGTTCTTCGCCGTGGTATTGAGAAAGACGTGATCGACTCACACACACATACACACAAGTAATAAATCAATCGAACACGCACGCGGAAGAGAGTAGTTCTTGCCAAACCACTGTCACACAAGTGAACATAAGTCGATATCAGTTCAAGTGGCAAATCAACTGGGAAACAAGCGATACTGTCGTAACCACGAAACTAACGACTTTGAAGAGAAAATTGTAGGGCACAGTAACAGTACGGGTGTTCTCATTCCTTGTTCATGACATAGCCAGTAGTAAAAGAGTCACAGAATAGCGCCACACCTTGTGTCATAATACGGACAGTACTAACACAGTCACAGAATAGTTCCACATCTTGTGTCATGATACAGAAAGTACTAACACAGTCACAGAGTAGTACCACACCTTGTGTCATGATACAGACAGTACTGAACACAGTCACAGAGTAGTACCACACCTTGTGTCATGATACAGACAGTACTAACACAGTCACAGAGTAGTACTACACCTTGTGTCATGATACAGACAGTACTGAACACAGTCACAGAGTAGTACCACACCTTGTGTTATGACACAGACAGTACTAACACAGTCACAGAATAGTGCCACACCTTGTGTCATGATACAGACAGTACTGACACAGTCACAGAGTAGTACCACACCTTGTGTCATGATACAGACAGTACTAACACAGTCACAGAGTAGTACTACACCTTGTGTCATGATACAGACAGTACTGAACACAGTCACAGAGTAGTACCACACCTTGTGTCATGATACAGACAGTACTGAACACAGTCACAGAGTAGTACCACACCTTGTGTCATGATACAGACAGTACTGACACAGTCACAGAGTAGAACCACACATTGTGTCATGATACAGACAGTACTGACACAGTCACAGAGTAGTACCACACATTGTGTCATGATACAGACAGTACTGAACACAGTCACAGAGTAGTACCACACCTTGTGTCATGATACAGACAGTACTGACACAGTCACAGAGTAGTACCACACCTTGTGTCATGATACAGACAGTACTGAACACAGTCACAGAGTAGTACCACACCTTCTGTCATGATACAGACAGTACTGACACAGTCACAGAGTAGTACCACACATTGTGTCATGATACAGACAGTACTGACACAGTCACAGAGTAGTACAACACATTGTGTCATGATACAGACAGTACTGAACACAGTCACAGAGTAGTACCACACCTTGTGTCATGATACAGACAGTACTGACACAGTCACAGAGTAGTACCACACCTTGTGTCATGATACAGACAGTACTAACACACAACAGAGTGGTACCACTTGTGTCAGGGTTAAGATGCTACTAACTCACTGTGTTTGCACCATCGGAATAGAATCCTAGGAGAATTAATGTTTGTAAGGCTTCGAATATCCCTGAGAAAATGTAGAAAAGTGTCAGTTCGAAGGCCAAACAATTGGCTAATAAACACACCTTATTAACTAAATTCATAGTTGGTGCTAGATTAAGTTGTAACAAGTACTCCGTGTATAATATTGTCCTAGCAGGTGTACCAACTGGTATTAGGAGACTACGAGTCTGGATTCATTGTTCTGTATTCACCTGCGCTGTGGGGCTGAGGAAGGTGGGGAAACGGGAGCTGTGCGCTTTGCTATCCCCAAACACACTGCGGTGCGGCGGGAGAGAGAAGGGAGGGTTACACACATACGAGCCGAACTCAATGATTTTTATAAGGCCAATGAGAGTAACCACTGTTAAACCGAACAAGAGAGATTTTTTTCCCCACTCAACAATTACAGCCCCCTTGAACAGTAACAAATGGCATTACTTGGTAGGAAAATGGTCAACAATGAGCCTACTTAACAGGACAAGGACGTCCAGTAATAATTAGTGATTATTGTTTTTTATGAGGTTAGAATACTGGCTTACTTAAGGGCATCTGAACACGAAGCCTACATGCTTACAGGCTCATAATTTTAGGTTCATATTTAAGGAACGATTTGATCCACGATTACCGAATTTTGCTCTCAGCTACCATGTTGCGCACATATTTCTGCTTGATGACATTTAGATTACTTCCGCGTCAATTTTGACGTTCCGTTTTACCCCGCCAGATGACATACATTTAGATCTCTGTTGGGAAAGTCAAATGCACCTTTTTTGTGCCCTTGAAAAATCTGAGTATCTCTGCCGGGTTTGAACCCTAGACCTTGGGAATTCTATCTGTTATCCACAGAGGAGGGAGGAGGACTCCTGTACAGGAAATAAGGGAAAAGTTTAGAAATTCCCTCCCCCATTGGTAGACTCGAATTTTTTTTAAAAAGTATTCTGGCACTAACGATCAGTTATTTCCCACTGAAAATGAGAATCCACACCCTGTTTTCAGTGGTTTGACCGGGAATGAATGAAACCCCCATCTAGCGGCGAGGCCAGGAATTTGACCGGTTCTCGAAATCTGTAGCATTGCTCTTGGGCAATGATTACTGACTGACAGATGAAATTAAATTGTATTGGAGGGTGTTGCGGGAATGAAAGATGACAGGGAGAACTGCAGTACCCGGAGAAAAACCTATCTCGCCTCCCCTTTGTCCAGCACAAATCTAACATGGAGTGATCGGGATTTCAACCAGCGGTGAAAGGCCGGCGCACTGCCGCCTGAGCCACGAAGGCTCCACGGAACCAGTATAGTTGAAAGAGTGCCATTTCTGAAATATATAGAGTTATAAATAAAACTTATTTCTAGTTGTCGTATCGAAACCATATCATTAAAGCAATACTGTATAATAATAATCAATTCTTTCCAGGACTACGTAACGTTCAATCGTCCGATTATAGTGAAACATAACCGATTAGACTGGTCGAGTTAGACACAGCAAGGCTACACTTTAGAAGTGAATAACTGGCGACAATTTCAAGTGATATATTACGCATAAATAAAGACAATGGCTTACAGTTAGTAGAGTGAAATATTGAATGGTTAAGAATTGACTGGAGTTCATTATATAGAGCGTGAAGGATATGTACAGAGAAGTTTTGAACTGTGTAAGAGACTGCCAACCACTACAAAATTTCCGTGAATAATTTCACATACAAACCATAAAAAAACTTATAGCTTGTGCGTCTGTCGATACACCTGAGCTACTTATCTTCCATGTTTCACTTCCATACAATGCGACGTTACAGATGAAAGTCTTCAAAGAAACATCTTTCTAATTCCTATTATCAATGTTCGAAGTGAAAGGCTTTCCTTGCTATTGCTAGTCTGCATTTTATGTCCTTCTTACATCTGTCATCATTACTTATTTTACTACCCAACTAACAATATTCGTCTACTTCAATTCCTGATCTAATATTTCCTGCATCACCTGACTTTGTTGGACTGCACTCCATTACTTTTGTTTTGGACTTATTTATTTTCACTCCTTCCCTTAGACTCTGTCCATACCATTCAGCAATTTCTCCATATATTCTGAAGACTCGGATAAAATAATAATAATAATAATAATAATAATAATAATAATAATAATAATAATAATAATAATAATATCATCGGCAAATCTCGGGATTCTGATTTCCTCTCCTTGGATTTTGATTCTCTTTCCACATTTCCCATTTGATTTCCTTTGCCGCCTGTTTTATACAAACATTAAAAATGAGGGGGAGGGGGAAACTACAGGCTTGTCTCACTCCTTTCTGAATTGTTGCTTCTTTCTAAAAGTCCTTGACCGGGCGAGTTGGCCGTGCGGTTAGAGGCGCGCGGCTGAGTGCTTGCATCCGGCAGATACTGGGTTCGAATCCCACTGTCGGCAGCCCTGAAGATGATTTTCCGTGCTTTCCCATTTTCACACCAGGCAAATGCTGGAGCTGTACCTTAATTAAGGTCACGGCTGTTTCCTTCCAACTCCTAGGCCTTTCCTATCCCATACTCGCCATAAGACCTATCTGTGTCGGTGCGACGTAAAGCAACTAGCAAAAAAAAAAAAAAAAGCCCTCGATGCTTATCACTGCAGGACGATTTTTTTGGTAGATAATTCTCCACTCTTAGTATCTGATCTCGATCACTTTCAGAATCTGAAATAGCTTCGTCCAATGAACATTATCGAATGCCTTTTCTAGATCTACGAACGCCGTGTGCATGGGCTTGTCCTCAGTTCGATTCTTTACTATAAGACGTAAAGTGTTCCTACATTTCTTCTGAAGCCAAACTGATTTTCTCCCGACTCCGCTTCAATTTATCTTTCCATTCTTCTGAAATATACCACCCTGGTTTGTGTTTACGAGCTGTATTGTATATAATACTGTTTGGAACTGTGTTACAATATTCGGTTACTAAGTAGAAGAACGAATTTGCTATCATTTGGTGTAAAAATATGAGAATTTTTTTTTTGTAGTTACGTTAGTTCTTGAATTCCCCACTCATAGTGTGCATTAAAAAGGAATTCGGGAGCTCTTAAAGCATCGCAGTGTGTAAGGACCTGGTTGGAGCAGCCATGAAAGAGCAGACGGAGAGAAATATCATCTTTCTTGCTAAAGTAGGTTATCTGTCAGCCAGACAATTGGACCGTAGGAGATTCGCTTTTTAAAAAAAGATAAAAACTAAGAACTATGCATGGTTGCGTGACGGAGATGTTGGAAGTCAACTCTTGGGACCTACATCGAGGAGGATTATAATCTTCACACAGAGGAACAGCATCAACAGTTACAGACCGGGAAGAAGTAGATCAAATTATTGTGAAATAGAAAGTTAGAGGGATTATTTCATGGCTGATGGAAGTATATAAGTATAAAACCTTGTTCATGTCGGGTCATCAGTCCGTAGACAGGTTTGATGCAGCCTTCCATGCCACCCTATCCTGTGATAACCGTTTTAGTTTTACGGAACAACCACATCCTACATTTACTCTAATTGGTTTGTCATATTCATGGTTTAGTCTACCCCTACCGTTCTTCCCGCCTACACTTCCCTCAAAATCTAACTACACAAATTCTGGGTATCTTCTTCTGGTCAAATTCTGCCAGATTGTTCCTCCTCTCACCAATTCGATTCAGTATCTCTTTATTCGTGATTCGATCTACTCAACTCACCTTTTGTATTCTTCTGTAACACCACATTTCAAAAGCTTCTATTCTCTTTCTTTTTTAGCTAGTTTGTGTGCACGTTTCACTTCCATACAATTCCACGCTCCAGGCCAAAAGTCTTCATAAACATCTTTCTAATTCCTGCATAATAATAATAATAATAATAATAATAATAATAATAATAATAATAATAATAATAATAATAATAATAATAGACCCTAATAATAATTATTATTATTATATAATAAAATTCTTCCGGGCTGGTATGCCGTGGTCCACTCCTCTCGCTTCTCCCAGACATTTCGACTACTGCTGCGGGATACAGGAGAGCGTATCTACACGACGCCACAGAAGATGACTACCGCAGCAGTAGTCGAAACGTCTGGGAGAAGTGAGAGGAGTGGACCACGGCATAACAGCCCGGAAAAATTTTATTATATTGACACCGGCCGTGAAAGCCTTCATACTTTAATAATAATAATTCCTGTATAGGCATATATATATTACATTTGGCTTTACGTTGCACCGACACAGATAGGTCTTGTGGCGACGATGGGATAAGAAAGGACTCTGAGTGGAAAGGAAGCGGCGTGACTTTAATTAAAGCCTCGTTTGAAAATTGGAAACAACGGAAAACCATTCCAATGGCTCTGGGACTGGGTGTTAGTGCTGTCCCCTAGATCCCTGCAACTCACACACCACACATAACACTATCCTCCACCACAATAACACGCAGTTACGTACACATGGCAGATGCCGCCCACCCTCATCGGAGGGTCTGCCTTACAAGGGCTGCACCCGGTTAGAAATAGCCACACGAAATTACATTAATTACCTACTTCCTTTAAGACTTCATTTCCTGATCTAATATTTCCTGCAGCACCTGACTTTGTTCGACTGCACTCCATTACATTTGTTTTGGACTTACTAATTTTCATCTTGTATTCCTTTTCCAAGAATATGTCCATACCACTCAGCAATTTCTCCAGATCTTCTTCAGGCCCAGACAAAATAGTAATATCATCGACAAAAGGAGATCCTTTACACGCAAAATTCCCGCATCTCATTGGGTCTTAAATTTATTTTACAGCAATTGAAATAATATTGAACACATTGTATTATTGTTATTATTATTTAGGAAGGGAGGAAAACTTTCAACTTATGACGTCTTCCGTAACGGAAATGAACAACTCGAAATAAATTTAAATACCTGGGTATCACACATGCTGCGTACTGCAATAGTACTTTCTGACCCAGTGAGGAAAGCAGTGCCAAACTACCTCACTCCTTATCTTGCCTAGTAGGCCTCATTTTGGTGCTGCCATTGGTTTTTGGGGGTTTCCTTATAACCGCATAACCTTTGGTGGTGCTATTTGAGGATCCAACCAGCATCTGGCCTGATGACCTAACAGACAGACATCACACTGCACACCACAGGCGCAACCTTCACACTGCACGTAAAGGATATAGCAGCGGCAGCAACTAAAGCAATGCACGAGATCTCCAAGCCACAGAACCTCTCAATGAGCACTGCAATGGCACTATTCAAGCTTAAAGTGGCCCTAGTAGTTACACATAGGATACAAATAATATGGCACAAGCTAACTGTTGCAAACATGAAAAGAATAGAAAACATAAAGGCCAGATACTTGAAACGGATCCTACAGATCTCAACATTTACAGAGAATTGAATTGCATATGTAATGACAAACGAAATATTCTTTCTGGAAGACATCAAAAAAACTTTCGGGCCATCAGACAGCGACGCATCGACTGACGTCCTTGAAGAAAGGAGGTAGAAAGCCCAGCAGACACCTGAAGGTTTCTACGAAACCGAAGTAATGAAGAACAATGAAGGGAAGGGCACAAACTACAAACTACGCCATGTATACACACGCTTCGGTATCCACGGATTCCGCGGGAAAATATGCCTAACCACCAGATTCCACGCCCCAGACGAAGAATGTATCTGCCGTCTCTGTGGCATGACCTGTCCTAGGTACCACCTGATGAACTGCACTAAACAAACACAACGCATCAGCACATTTGCTAAGGACTGGTAAAAAAGCGAAGTGACGTTCCAAAATAAAAATAATGACAACCTTTTCTTACTAGTTGTTTTACGTCGCACCGACACAGATAGGTCTTACGGCGACGATGGGACATGAAAGGGCTAGGAGTGGGAAGGAAGCGCCGTGGCCTTAATTAAGATACAGCCCCAGCATTTGCCTGGTGTGAAAATGGGAAACCACGAAAAACCATTTTCAGGGCTGCCGACAGTGGGGTTCGAACCTACTATCTCCCGAATACTGGATACTGGCCGCACTTAAGCGACTGCAGCTATCGAGCTCGGTATGACAAATTATAACCTTTAACATATATATATATTGTGTTTAATTTCAATAAATTATTATTATTATTATTATTACAGTGCCCTGGTTTATTTCTGTTATAAAAAATTTCGATTGTGTTTTACTGTGCTATGTATAGTATTAATTAGGTCGTGTTAACAATACTTGGTTTAGTGTAAGAGAAGGCCTAACGGCCTTAACGATGCCAATAAAGACATTTATCTATCTAAACTAGTGTTGTTGTATGGGAGCGAACATTGGGTGTACTATGTTGGTAGTTACTGACATGAATGTAATAAAACTGCTTCAGTGGTGGGGTCATGTGAGACGAATGGAGGAGGAGAATAATGCACTCAACCATGGAGGGTAAGACAAGTAAAGGAGGGCCGAGGTGACTATGTTTAGACTCATTGTGTTGCAAATAAAGGAGTTTCGAGGTTCTTATTTAATACATAGAAGCTTGGAGACTGGACGCTGAAGGGCATGGTAGGCTATAATGAAGATAATTGTTATGTATTTAAGTTATTTAAATAACCACTAAAGAAGATGGGCTCTGGGATTCCAGATATTGACCAAATGAAAAGCGCAGTTCATTAGAATCCCTAACGCAAAGAGAGGTGGTCATATTTTCAATTTTATTATTGGAATATATAGTAGCTACATTGGAGTAGCAGGAGGCCTTGCCAGGTAGTTCAACGCATCCCGCGTGTCCCGCCAGTTCAGGCGGCCGAGGAGTTAGCGGACACTGTGCTATCACGCACGATTTGCGCGTCAGCAAAATCATTCTTATGAATCACCTCTTCGACAGCTGCATATGTTAACATTATTGAATCACGTGACTGGTTTGGTTCCAGATGGCCTTGCATTACTCTTCATATCTCCTCCATGAATAGCATTCCCATTTCCAATAATCCAGTTCCTCATGCACAATATTATATTTTGCACAATATTAAATAGTACACTCGATTTCTTGTTGAATGCTATTTTGTGGCGTTCCACATAATTTCACTTGATATAGGCCCTAAAGGGAGGAACGGAGTTAGTAATTGCTGGGACAAATCTGCAGTATGATGTACGGGAAAAATTCAAGTGCTTCCAATTTACGTATAGGCATCTACGCGTACTACTATTGCTAATGATGATAATCAAAACCCTCCAAGACTGACCGACAATAGTCTTACGAGAAAACAGTCGTCATGACCAGTGACATAAAAAAGATATATCAACAAGATCGAAAAAGTCAGTGAGTTCCCTATCTAGAGGGGAGGATCAGTCAAGATCTCAAAAGTCACATAGCATTAGAGGAAAGTATCAGAAAAGTTGATACAGCCTACAGTCTATGCATGAAGGTTCGCCAGAAGAAATATAGCAATCAATGGAAAAGCGAGACACTATATTACAGTAATTAAACCTGAAGTTCTTTACACATCAGAAACCCTAACTCCCAAAGGAGAAAAACTGTTGCAGAAACCTGAGACCATCCTGAGAAAGATACTAGATCCAAAAAATTATAAAAGGACAAAGATACCCTAGGCCAGATGAGGAAATGAGCTTAAGCAAAAACCTTTAATTGACACTATTATCAAAATTCGCCTCAGTTTTTCTGGACACATAGAAATAATGGATGAATCAAGATTAACCGGCGTGATACACGGATTTAATTCACATAAAATATCACATATGTGCACAGAGGTCAAAGAAGATCTTGACATTTTCAGCAGCTCCGAAATATGAATACAGAAAATATAGGCGAGAAGCGACACAAGAAAACCCTAACTGGAGTTTAAGAAAGGATTAAGGGGAAAGTGATCAGAAGAAGCCAAGACGACAAAGCTAAAAACTGAAAGAGAAAAAGGAAAGGAATAAACCTCTCAAGAACGCACAAGTAGCTCTATCTTGAATACTTCCCTAGTCCATAGTTGGCACATCCTATAATAATAATAATAATAATAATAATAATAATAATAATAATAATAATAATAATAATAATAATAATAATAATAATAATAATAGAGGAACCTCCGTGGCTCAGGCGGCAGTGCGCGGCCCATCACCGCTGGGTTCCGTGGTTCAAAATCCGGTTACTCCATGTGAGATTTTTTCCTGGACAATGCGGAGGCGGGACAGGTTTCCCTCTGGGCACTCCCGGTTTTCCCTGCTTTACCCTATCATCTTTCATTCCAGCAACACACTCCAATAAAATTTCATTTCATCTCTCAATCATTAATGATTGCCTCACAGGAGAGCGACAGGCTTCGGCAGCCGGCACAATTCCTGTCCTCGCCGCTAAATGGGGCTTCATTTATTCCATTCCTGACCCGGTCGAATGACTGGAACAGGCTGCGGATTTTCAGTAATAATAATTATTATTATAATACTGTGCGTGATTTGAAAGTCACTTCAAGCGATCAGCAGTTTGAGCACTCGACGTGCACTTTTTACTGTGGGGGAGGGAAGTTGGAGATGATGGGAGGTACAGCGCACTGCGCCAGCCCGCTTCTCTTATCAACTGCAGGAGGCCGCGTCTATCACGATTGGTGGCCAATCAAACGTGCTCGCGCGCACTCAGCGCTTTTGTGTGTCTTTATGTTCTCAGGAGACCATGGGAAGAGCCGCCAGGGCACGCACCCATGGCCTGCTGTTATCTCCATTATCGTCGGTAACGCTACACTTGCTTAACAGCTTCTCTTTTGCTTGTTGCTTGTTTCTTAGGAGATGGGAGGGAATACGTAATGCGTCATACAGAATCTTGTGATATAGATGTGGAGTGTGAATTGCCGAAGGGATTATTCAGGGAAGACTTACAAGTTGCAGCTGACGTAACTCACTACCACCATTTAAGCAACGGCAACCATTAGCGCAGCCGTTTGATTACACAGGGACCGTTTAAGGAAGGGTACAAAAGGTGGTATTAATAAAAATTGTCGATTTTTAGTTCTATGACAAACTATTATTTGGAGTTTTCTGTTTAATCAGATGCATGTTTCATTGATGTTGGATCACTGCAAGTATTTATCATTTTTAAGAAAGTTATGCGACTGCACAATCCATTTCTCCTGATTTCATGAACACTTGTTCGGTTGAGACGTGCTATCTCGGGACGTATTTGCTCTAGAAGGTGGTATTGTATGATGATTTATAGAATACACCCTGCTGCATAGGTTGGCTATATTGGATATATATTCCTATCTGGTGTTTATGTACTAACAAACGCGTCAGCATCTACGTCTTGTAAGTGGCTTTACACTTCCAAGCGTGATTTATGAAAAAACTACATTTTGGGGCGAATTTTCCCATTTTCTCAAGAACTGCTTAAGCTAGAGCTCTGAAATTTTTAGCTCTCATTGACAGCGTTATCCGTTCTGTATGGATCTACAGTGATAGAGATACCACTCATAGTTTGATCATAAATATTTTTCAAAAGTAAATACATTAACAAAATAAGAACTAGACTTAAAAACTACATAACTTCATTTGTAATAAATGTAGAATCAAGAAAGTAGATCAGTAAATGTATTAGATATACATCTGTATTCTGTCGAAATTTCGTTTCATTGAAATGAGGAAGAAGCATTTGAAAGAGGAATGTCCGAAAGTTAAAATAGTTAGAGCGGAGTTAAAAGTGTAGGATTCAGTGCATTGAAAGGAGGAACGTGACTCAGGGCGTGTAAAACTACCACGAAGATGATGATCAGCTTTCTGGAGTATGATGAGATGAGGCCCCTTTGATAAAAGAGCTAAATGACTCTCAATCATGGCCATCTATCAATAGTTCTTACCACAGCCTGCAGATCACATCGACAATCTGTACTTTAATACCCCTCCTTCATATTACGTGTCTCAATCATGGCCATCTATCAATACTTCTTATCACAGCCTGCAAGATCACGGCGGCAATCTGTACTTTAATGCCCCTCCCTGATATTATGTCCCTTAGTCATGGCCGTCCATCGATACTTTACATCACAGCCTGCACGGTTGCTAGGTAACATCGCGCCACACACTTTTTATTTCAGATGACTCCAAGCCATAAGACGTATTTATGTCAGAATGAAGTACAGTAGTTGTAAACTGATTGTCGCACTACGTAAACGTTTTTAATAAAAAAGTCCAAAGGAGTTAATTAAATACTTCCCAGGAAATGGAATACTTTTTCACATTTTTGCCTTGAATGGTTCCTTTAACGACCAACAGTATCCCATTAATAGAGTATTTAATTATTTCTACCGTAATGAAATTCGCATACATGGTCTTCTATAAAGTAGGTAATAATTCTAACCTGGAGGATGTGAAATCATATTATGCCATCGTGCTACCGGATGTCAAGACTGGATCACCTGCAGACTTCATTTGACTAAAAGCACATGCGGGTGTTCTGAAGCCAAACATTATGTGTGTATATCTCTCAATTATATAGCTATATACATTGGCGTCTTAATAATCTGCATTTAACATTAATATTCTTCCTTTTTCTTGTTGACCTTAGAAGTAGGTACTCAAATATGTAAAAAGTAGATTTCACCAACGTAAAAATTTAATAATTAGCTCTTAATTATCAATAAGGATAGAAAATTATAGAGGTTAAGTAAATTACTTTTAGTGATTTTTAGAAATATATGTAAAAATGATTTTAAAAAGCTGTTGTATAATATGGTTTGGCATAATAGCAGGCTTCATAGCCTGAGCCCCGCCATATAAGAAAGGCGATAAACTAAACTAAACTAAACTAAACTAAACTAAACTTGTCGTTCTTTGGCCTTTTATTACCCAATGGCGAGTTCGATCCAAGGCTGAGATAGAGGGTACGTGAAAGGTATTTAATTATTTGATGAAGAATTCATCCTTCCGTTCACGGGCATTGGAGGTTCTGACGCAAGGTCACGTGAGACTTTTTTGGGGTGGAGGGGGCGGGGGCAATCGTGTTCCGGCTGTAATGTTTAAGGTATCGAAATGAGGGAGAAGCATTTGAAAGAGGAATGTCCGAAAGTTAAAATAGTTAGAGCGGAGTTAAAATTGGAACATTAGATCTTGAAATACAAGGGGTCAAATTACACAATTTTTAGACATAAATACCTTGCGTCACAATATTAGCAACACAAAATGTGTGACGACAAGTTGCCTAGCAACCGTGCAGACTGTGATGTGTAGTGTTGATGGATGGCCATGACTGAGAGACATATTATCAAAGAGGGGCGTTAGTGTACATACAGTCGGTGGGATCATGTACGCTATGATGTGAAGTATTTAGATATTTATAAGGCTCTTTTTTTCCTCAAAGAGACCTCACTTAATCAAACTTTAACGAACTCATTATTCCATTTGTAGTAGTTTCATAGCCCTGCGTCAACTGTATGTAGAGGGAAGTACAGTATTGAACTTTTTCGTGTTTCTGTAGTGATTGGTATTGTTGTGAGTTGTCATAGCCCTAAATTGCCTTGGCCTACCGAACTGCAGCTGCTGGGACCTAAGGCCTGCGGATTACGAGGTGTCATGCGGTTGGGCCGACGAATCCTATCGGCAGTTATTTGTGGCTTTCTAGACCGGAGCCGCTATCTCACAGTCTTCTCAATTACGTAGACTAAGCGGACCTCGAACCAGCTGCCAGACCCAGATAAGAATCTCTGAACTTGATGGGAATCGAACCCGGGACCTCGGGGTAACAGGCAGGCAGCTTACACCACGTGACCGATGTACATTATATGAGAGGAGTGAATTGAGACAACAACGAATACCCAGACCCGAACTGGTTAAATAAACCATATTAAAATCCCAAGATCGGTCGGGATTCGTACCCGTGGTCTTACGGAATTTAAAGCAGTCTAAGTTGTCTATTTTTCAGCGTTCTCATTGCCCTTGGAGAAAAACGACATGGCATATAGTACTCCCCCCCCCCCCAGAAGGCAACCAGACTTGTATGTAGGTAAGACAGAAAATTCCATCGAGAAACGCAGAGAATTTCAGAACGCGTGTAATAAATGACTGATGGATGCAGAAATTACAATATTGAAGTAACGATTACCCCCTTTTTTTAAACCCATCGTTGTTGTAACAGTGAAATGCAGCAGACAGATAATTTAGTAATCACATCATCATGCCAGTTTTCTGTGTGCACTATTTACTCCCTGACCGAGAGAACCCACATCAATGTATCTTGATCCCCCTACGGTACATTCGTCATATGAACCGTTATTACCTCCCATCACTCTCTGCGTATTAACTCTGCCTACACGCTGATAGAATTTCAAATTCATAAATATGAAACAGCTTGTTGTTCCCCCTCTCAATTCGAATAAGGCCTCGACAAGATAAAAGTACTGTTGATAGATAGTTTGTACATTCGTTCGATCGATTCATATGAACTTTGCATAATCAAGATGTGTGGTTTAAAAAAGTAAAAAATGATTTGTTTGCCCTTCAGAAGGAAGTATTCTAAGAATGAAAATATTCACCTTTCCTTACTGTATATCAGTCCTCCTTCTTCGCGTGTCTTCCCCTCACATGGAGTTACTTTCAGGATAATCTTCTTTGCCTACATCCATGTTTACATTCTAACTTGTCATTTATTATCAGATGGTAGAAACGTCATTTCATAAGAAGTGACCAAAGTAACCTAATTATCTACGTTCAGGAAGGTTTAAGACTTCCCTTGATTTTCCGGCAGGACTATCTCCCCGTTGATGATCTGCTATAAAGCCATGGTATCTAGAACATTCTACGCTCCATCCACATTTCGAAGGTGGAAGCGAAATGAATTTCGGAAATAATTCTGCTGACCCCGAAATAGAAAAACTCCGTTATTATTATTATTATTATTATTATTATTATTATTATTATTATTATTATTATTATTATTATTATTATTATTATTATTATTATTATTATTATTATTATTATTATTATTATTATTATTCGTAAAAGTAGTTAGTGGGATGAAAGAAATGATAACACTAATACTACTTGTAGTTTTAAGCGATTGTTCATAGCCACGGAAATTCAAATATTACGAGAAATTGCACCAAGAGATAACGTATTTTATTTATTTTCTTCGAAAATTCTCACTTGCACTGGCTGCGATTCGAACCACAACCACTTTGTTTAGAAGGCCGTCATTATGCCACTCGGCTTTCATACCTCTTGGAAGAAGAGAAAGGTGATATGATA
This sequence comes from Anabrus simplex, assembly GCF_040414725.1. NCBI lineage: Eukaryota > Metazoa > Arthropoda > Insecta > Orthoptera > Tettigoniidae > Anabrus > Anabrus simplex. The sequence continues at coordinate 209,445,600 of NC_090279.1, read as the reverse complement.
CTATTGAAAACAATACTTTTTCGGCATTAAGTCCCACTAACTACTTTTTGGGGTTACAGAGACGACGAAGTGCCAGAATTTTATCCCGCAGCAATTCCACGTGCCGATAAGTCTACAGACATGAGCCTGACGTATTTGAGCAGCTTCAAATACCGCCGGACTGAGCCAGGATTGATCCTGCCAACTTTATCTCAAAACGCCAGCTGTCTACCACCTGAGCTATTCAGCCCGGTATTATTATTATTATTATTATTATTATTATTATTATTATTATTAACGACCACCCAGGGCATGTTAAGATTCTATCTTTTGTGTCCCCATTCTGCATTGTTAATGAACGCAGACTTTATCGGGAATCGAACTCAGCCCGGATCATAAGTACATTTACCAGCTACCGAATTCGGTTGTTACGCAAAAATTCTTGTTGAGTACTCTGGTAATTGTTTAAAACTGCTCTGGTTAAAGTGACTGCTAACAACTGTAGAAGTAGATTATTATTATTATAAAAAAAAAAAAAAAAGCCTCCTGTGTTGATTCGTGAAGCGTGAGCGTTTGCCTGGTCAGTTGCAGCAGATGGCACAGAGCCGATACTGGTGGCGGCAGAGGTGGGGGGAGTATGGCTAGCACCTTGTGCTGCATAGCATGTACATGCCTGCAGGGGGCTCTGGGAGAGTTTTATCATACCACATTCCTCGTGTTTACTATTGCTTTCGTAGTCAACGAGGTTTGATCTGGAAAAGATACAAAGAATGTTGCTTTATGTTGTTGAATTTATTTATAACTAAATGATGGACTTTCTCACGACACGTTTATTGTAAGCTGGTATCGAGGAATGAGGTATTCCGATACAGTCATTATTTTATAAACCATGATATGATAGTTACCTTTACTATTATTACTGTATTATTATTATTATTATTATTATTATTATTATTATTATTATTATTATTATTATTATTATTATTATATAGAAAGGCGGATCTTTGCTAATTTGCTAATTGCTTTACGTCGCACCGACACAGATAGGTCTAATGGCGACGATGGCCTAGGAGTTGGAACGAAGCGGGCGTGGCCTTAATACAGCCCCACCATTTGTTTGGTGTGAACATGGGAAACCACGGAAAACCATCTTCAGGGCTGCCGACAGTGGGGTTCCAGCCCACTATCTCCCGGTTGCAAGCTCACAGGCGCGCCCCTAACCGCACGACCAACTCGCCCGGTAATGGTGTAATTCCTGCCTGTTTCTGATTAGTTCTGATTTCGCCAATCCATTTCATTGTGTCTGTTTTGGCATTAGTTCTGTTTTCATAGAATTCAACTATTTGTTTTGTAAAGTCTGCATTCTTTTAATATGTCCATAGAATCTTAACCTGCGTTTTCTAATGTCACTGTGAATATTTGTATAGTGTTTGATTTCCTGTCTGCCTCTGAGTCGGTATTGTCCGTCGGCGAGTTTTGAGCCTAGAGTTTTTCTTACGATATTACGGTTCCTTTTCTCAACGTTTTCTATGTCTGGTTTCTTGTTCAAAACTAGCGTTCCTGATCCATAAAGACACTGGTTTAGTTACTGTATTGTTATGTCATAGTTTGGTGTGCTTGGAAGTACAGTTTTAGTTGTCGATATTTTGGGTTAGTCGATACACAGTTTCCGTCTTTTGGCATCTAATTTTATTAGTTATTGTTTCGAGTCAGTTTCCCTGAATAGTTTCGCCAGGATATTTAAATTGAAATATTTGTTTAATTTTGCCCTATTTTGTCTCCATGAGATTTGGTTGTTGTTTGTTGCTAGTATTATTAACTTCGTACTAGCTCACATAGGTTTTCAATGACGATAGGGTAGGAAAGGGTTAGGATTGGGCTGAAAATGGTTGTGGCCGTAATTAAGGTAGAGTCCAACCATTTACCTGGTGTGAAAATGGGAAAGGACAGAAAATCATCTTCAAGGTTGCCTATGATCGGATTCGAACCTACCATCTCTTGAATGCAAGGTCAGAGTCAACTCTCTCGGTTCACGACGATATTTTTCTTCTTTCTAGACGTTCATTTCCTTGGAGTAGTTGCTACTGGTGGATTAAGGCTAGTTTTACGGTCAGACGCCCTTCCTAACGCCAACCTTAGCGGATGGATGTATTTATTTTAGCTTGCGAGTGAGAGAAAGTAATCAGACACTCAGTAATCGAAGTAATGGCCTAACCGTCGGACTTACGTTGAATATTTCCGAAGTATAGTGTTCTTCCAATAAGAATACGAACCCAGTATATTACTTTCGCTAACATCTCCGAAAGAAACCTATTATTTCTTTTAAATTCTTGCCAGCATTTGAAGAATGTCGAAAGCAAATCATTTTTCCACATCACCGGAATTAATGATTAAAACGCTCGCAAAATTTCGTTGTTCTAAAAATAGGCATTTGTTTCTACCTTCCCAGAGAGTAAAACTAACAAAGATATGACTCGTAATATGGCTTGTCTTCTCAGCGACAGGTGTTAGACAAACGACTTTGAAGAAAAACATATACAAAGCTTTGCATCTTCGAAATTGTATAGCAACAAATGTCTTGTACAGAACAGGTGTGCAGCAGTTACACTGCTTGCCGGTAGGGAGTGTTTTAAGACATGAAGACATTCTGTTCTTAGTGTAACATGCAGTTCATTGCTGGCGTGTTTTTCAAGAAATAATGCTGTGTATTAGCCGTAATAATAATAATAATAATAATAATAATAATAATAATAATAATAATAATAATAATAATGGCTGAATGGAGTAGTCCGACTCGTTGGCTGAATGTTCAGCGTACTGGCCTTCGGTTCAGAGAGTCCCGGATTCGATTCCCGGCCCGTTCGGGGATTTTAATCGCTTCTGATTAATTCTTCTGGCTCGGGGACTGGGTATATATATTCGTCCCAACACACTCCTCATCATATTCAGGCATCACACTAAACTACCAACCACCACAGAAACACGCAATAGTGATTACATCCCTCCATATAGGGTGGGCGACAGGAAGGGCATCCGGCCGTAAAACAGGGCCAAATCCACGGTAGTAAAAGAAGAAGAATGGAGAAGTTCAGACAGTAGATGCGCTCGTCTGCCGAGCTGAATTTCGATTATTACATTGTGGCTCGTCCGGCGGTATTTAAAGTTGCTCCGGCAGAACTTTCCTGCGCAATCAAAATTCCGGCACCTTGGCTTGTCCGAAAACCATTTTGTGACCCACTAATTATTTCTACAGTTGTTTGCAGAAGCCGGTGTGCCGGGATTTTTTCTCACAGGAGTTGTTCTACTGACGTAAGGCTGACTGACTTACGCACCTTTCAATACCATCAGAATGGAGTATTCGCCAGCATAAGCTCAGACGGTCAGCGCTCAGCCGTCGGCGCCGCCTAGAGCAGCATTGAACTGCATGTTACTTGCATAGTCTGTTCCGCTTTTTTATCTGCCTCTATCAGTGGATATCGATCGACATCCATGTAGCCTATAAAGTATCCATACCTTGGCTCCCTAATTCTGTAAGAATACCCGTGTGGTTAGGGGCGCGCAGCTGTGAGCCTGTATCCGGAGACACTAAGGATGCTTTTCCGTAGTTTCCTATTTTCACACCACGGAAATCCTGTGGCTGAACCTTAATCAAGGCCACGGCCGCTTCCTCCCCACTTCTGGGCCTTTCATATCGCATCGTCTCTGTAACATCTATCTGTGTGGGTGTGACGTAAAGCAAGCTGTAGAGAACCCGTCAGGAATAGAAGTAGGTACAGTCTAATGCACAAAAGTAGGGACCTTAGATCTGAAGAATTCGATTACACCAACAAATACTTTTATATGTAAAATTCCTTTCTGTCTCCAGGTACAGACAGACACACTCTCAGGTATGTCACAACATTTGACATTACTGGTTTATTCAGTGGGCCAACTTAAGCCTGTCGCTGACATTATTATTATTATTATTATTATTATTATTGTTGTTGTTAATATTGTTATTTAAGAATGCAACAGGAGAAAAAAAGAAAGGTCTTTTCGTAACAATAGAGTGTGATTGCGTTGATTGAGTTGCGACAAGTAATGTGTTGCAAGAAGAAGTGAGAAATAGTTCAGACACCCGTTCCCTCCACGTTGCCTCTTATCGCGAACAATTATCATGTACGAAACAGAGTTATTATTTATGCAAGCGATATCGAGAGAAATGATCCTTCAGAATCGATACGGGAGATTTCTTCATCGACTCAGAAGCCGCAACCAAGCTGTGGATTTAAATCATCCGATATTATTATCGACTATTTCTTATAATCCGTACCTCGATTGGATGTCTGTCGGTCTGTCTGTCTGTATGCTTCTCCAACAGCTGACTAGGCCTACAAGGGAAATGAACAGTGGGCTACCGAGAGAAATGGCCGTGAGGTTATGGTCGCGCAGCTGTAAGCTTGCATTCCGGAGCCCACACTGTCGGCAGTCCTGAAGATAACTTTCCGTGGTTTCCCCATTTTCACTCCAGGTAAATGCTGGGGCTGTACCTTCATGAAGGCCACGGTCGCTTCCTTCCCATTCCTTCCCAACTCTTTCCTATCGCATCGTCGATATCTCTCTGTGTCAGTGCGACGAAAAGGAAACTGTAACCTGTGAGGTAGTTTGCCGCTGCTTAATATTAAAAATACGGAATTTAACATTAATTCAACGGAGAAATTCGCGATGAAAAGTTGGCATTTCAAATCTCATTCGTGAAAATTTGTGTTAAAAATTTGTCATTCTTGATTTTTTTTTTTTTTTTGCTAATTGCTTTACGGCGCACCGAGACAGATTGGTCTTATGGCGACTATGGGACAGGATAGGCCTAGGAGTGGGAAGGAAGCGGCCGTGGTCTTAATTGAGGTACAGCCCCAGCATTTGCCTGGTATGAAAATGGGAAACCACGGAAAACCATCTTCAGGGCTGCCGTGGGGTTCGAACCTACTATCTCCCGAATACTGGGTACTGGCCGCACTTAAGCGACTGCAGCTATCGAGCTCGGTACCATTCTTGAATTGATCGTAGTATATTTCTACCTATTAAGCATAATATCGTCACTATTTCTAAAATTTTCGTGAAAAATTCGTGTTCTCTAGTTCTACATGGAACCCTGACCTTAGATACTATACGTTAATATATATTTTTTTAAATCCCATATGTAATGGCTGGTATTATTATTTACCTTTATTATTTTATTATTTATTTATTTATTTATTTATTTATTTATTTATTTATTTATTTATTTATTTATTTATTTATTTATTTATTTATTTATTATGTTAGCCAATAGTTTAAAGGCGCAACAATTCGGTTAGGCTGACGATGGGGTACGAAGGTGCCAGTTAGGACTGGTAAGGAAGCGACCAGGAATTAATTAAGGTACAGCCCCCAAAATTTGCTTGGTTTGAAAATGGGAAACAGTGGAGAAAACATCTTCAGAACTGCTAACTGTGGGATTCGAACCCGCCATTTCTCGAAGGTAACGTTTCAGCTCGGCACTCTGTTCCACACAGCCGGCACAATACTTTTTTATTTATTTATTTATTTATTTATTTATTTATTTATTTATTTATTTATTTATTTATTTATTTATTTATTGATACAGCCAGTCCCTGCTATGAATGGTGTGAAGATATTGCTCATAGGGTCGGTTGGTGCATGCATTTCAGTGGGCTTGGCAGACTGATATGTAATAGGAACTTCTGGCTCAGTGAGGAAAGCAACAGGAAACTATCTCACTCCTCATTTCCCTAGTACGCCTCTTCAGTGATGCCTAGGCCATCTATGAAAGCTGATGGCGAAGCTGTAGAGGGTCCAACCAGCCTTCGGGCTGAGGACTAAACATACACACATCGATGCAGGCAAATGCGGGCTACGGTTGCCCAAGCTACCTGCGTTCTTTCTTAGGCTTACACCTCAAGCTTCTTCTCAGCCGTTCTTCCAACGAGATATTGCGCGGTTTAGGAGGGGTTCTTTCTCTGGATCATCCCACAAACCCGCAACTTTTTCCCTAAAGATGGTTTTCTCCGTTATGCCCTCTGGTCTTATATCATTCACCCGCATGCTTTGTGTATTTGCTTCAGCCAGTGAGATTTCCATTTCTCCTGGAAAGTGAGCAATTTGTGCCCCAATCTCACCCGGTTTATTCTATTAAGGTGACCATAAACGGTTAACCTTCGTTTTTTCATAACGGTGGTGATATTTTCAACACTTGCATACAGTTCCTTCAGGTGGAAGATCAAACTCTCGGACACTTTCTTAGGAACCAACCTTTTCCTCTTCTTATTATTTGTTGGTTTAGGTTAACTGTACGCCGTCCGACTCGTTGGCTGAACGGTCAGCGTACTGGCCTTCGGTTCAGAGGGTCCCGGGTTCGATTCCCGGCCGGGTCGGGGAATTTAACCTTAATTGGTTAATTCCAATGGCACGGGGGCAGGGTGTATGTGTTGTCTTCATCATCATTTCATCCTCATCATGACGCGCAGGTCACCTACGGGTGTCAAATAGAAAGACCTGCACCTGGCGAGCCCGAACCCTTCCTGGGATATCCCGGCACTAAAAGCCATACGACATTTCATTTCAACTGTACGCCGTGTTCGTCCTAATGTTAGCATATCGTAGTTGCCGGGACAAAACCTCCTACGTGAAATAATTTTAGCTTAGAACTTTGGCTGGTAAGGTTCTGTCATCTAAGGTGCAATATCGTGTGTATATTGTCAAGGCATTCTCGCTCTTCACACTGCATGTGCTGCGGGTCAGTATATCTCCAAAACATATTATCACATAGGAGGTTTTGTCCCGGCAGCGACGATATGTATAGCGTTATTTATATCTATGATTTTTAATGCAAGTGTTTTTGATGTGTATCTTAATCTTTTTTAAACGAAAGAGATAAAGAAGTGTCCTGATACGACAGCTGAGTAAATTTTAAAAGCGTATCCGATCATGTGAAGGAAGTTACAATGAAGAACAACCAACCAGTCCCACATGATCGTGAGAACACCTGTAACATTTTAGAAAACAACTTGTAACTGTTCAACATCCTGTACCCAGCAATGGAGCCACTGTCCTCTCGTATTTTAAGAAGGGGGGTTACTGATGTTGAGGTAGAATTAGAATATGAAGAAAAAGGAAAGCTTTAATTTCGTTGCATATGTATATATCTGTCTTTCAACCACGCATAATACAAGCACGTCAATTGGTCAATATTGACTCGGAGCCTTCAAGGAGATACTTGAAGACCCTTTACATCGGGAGAATGAGTCTTGATATTTGTGAATGCTGTTCTCACAAGATTCTAAAGCAAACACAAAGAAGAGAGCCAAAGGAATCGAGGAAGGAAGTAACAATGTATGTGAAATATCAATAAAATACTGTAAGAAACGAGATACATACAAGTTCAAATGAAATTAATGTGTACACGGTGGGCAACAAGTTAGTGCACCACTGGTTCGTAATTTAGTTTAAGCGACAGGTAACGTTGATAGTTTTGCCGTAGAGTGTGTCTGTGCGAACGATTCCATAACTTCTCTGAACACCATGAAAAGAACACCAGAGCGTAAGATAGAAATCTTCTCAGGATTCCAAGATATAGATCCAAATCTGTCAAATCCCCCTTCACATTTACTGGTAGCCCGGAATGAAACCTTCTTGCTCAGGAGGTCGGAGATACATTAGAAGTAAATGGAATGTGCAAAGTACCTCTACCAGAAAAGTTCTCAGTTCTCCTTCTTCTCCCAGTGTGATTATTCCTCGACCCCCTGCTTTACGTCCTTCATACCAATTTATTAATACATTATGGAATTCTTCTCTTTTTTCGACAATTGTCAATAATCAATTAGGCGATTATGATTTTATCATCATCACCATCCCGATGTCCGACTCGTTGGCTGAACGGTCAGCGTACTGGCCTTCGGTTCAGAGGGTCCCGGGTTCGATTCCCACCCGGGTCGGGGATTTTAACCTTAACTGGTTAATTCCAACGGCACGGGGGCTGGGTGTATGTGTTGTCTTCATCATCATTTCATCCTCATCACGACGCGCAGGTCACCTACGGGAGTCAAATAGAAAGACCTGCACCTGGCGACCTGAACCCGTCCTGGGATATCCCGACACTAAAAGCCATACGAAATTTCATTTCATTACCATCCCAATTTTATTATTATTATTATTATTATTATTATTATTATTATTATTATTATTATTATTATGCTTTCTTCTTCTCCCAAAATCTCTTCGTCATCTCTTATTCTTTCCTTTTTCCCTCGGACTAAGTGAGAGATCCCAACTCTATTGCTTCAAGGGCAGTGTTCTGGAGCACGAGACTTTGGGTCTGGGGATACAACTGGCAAGGAGGACCAGAACCTTGCCTAGGCGCTCTCATCTACTATGCTGAACAGGGGCCTTGTGGTGGGATGGGAATATTTGAAGGGATAGAAAAGGAAGAGGGAAGGAAGCGGCTGTGGCCTTAATTTAAGTACCATCTCGGCATTTGGCTGGAGGAGAATTGGGACACTACAGAAAACCACTTCGAGGATTGCTGAGGTGGGATTCAAACCCCCCTCTACTTAGTTGACCTCCCGAGGCTGAGTTGACCCCGTTCCAGCCCTCGTACCACTTTACAAATTTCGAGGCAGAACCGGGAATCTAACCCGGGCCTCCGGGGGTGGCAGCTAACCACTACACCACAGAGGCGGTCTTCGTTCTCTCACTAAGTTTTTACTGCTTTTTTCTGTCCATTATTATTATTATTATTATTATTATTATTATTATTATTTGTTTTAATATTGGTAATACATTCCCCTGTAAATAGATTCCTTCCGTTTGACAGCATTTCAGATAATTACACTAATTCATTAGGGACTGCCTTGCCGAGGCGGTAAAGGCGTGCTCGGTTCGCGTGGAAGGAAGTGGGTTCGAATCCCCGTCAGGAAGTCGTAATGAGATTTCCACTTCCGGAGGTGCATATGGCCCTGAGGTTCACTCAGCCTACACCAAAACTGAGTACCAGATTAATTCCTGGGGGGCAAAGGCGGCCGGGCGTAGAGCTAACCACTCTACCCCATCAAGTGCCGAGGTTACGGATAGTGGAAGCCTTTATCTTCCACCCCTCCCAGGGCTTTCATGGCCTATACGGAGAAGACTTTTTTTTTCCCTTGTTAATCATCGTCATCATAGCTCCTTATCGTAACAAAGTTAACGAATATAATTGTTTGTAATACCTAAGGTTAAAAATGGTATATTTGTTATATTATTTGTACGTAATTTAAGTATTCAAGAGACAAATATGGCCTCTTTAAAATAAGGATGTATGAGGTACCATCAGGAGGCCTTGACAAATGAATAAACCAGATTGGGAAGCGAGATGAATAATCGAAGCAAGACAGACATATGTCTACCCCTTGATCCCGTTTTCTCAGACTGAGTCGGGGATGAAGTGAGGTGAAATTATATGGCATGATTTTACGGACGGATGCCCTTCCTGTCGCCAAATTAATTTGAGGAGTTATTGAAGATGAAATTAATGAAGATGAATGAGATTGAGTAAGGAGGTAGGATGAATCGGCTATGAATAAGAACTGTCCCTGCATTTACTTGCGATAGAAAATGTGAAACCACGGAAAACCATTCTCACTACAATCGACGGTGGGGTTCGAACCCGCTCACCTCCCGAATGCAGAGCTTGGATAAATAGCCGCAGTGTGTTAACGCGCTGGACCACTCAAAGCAAGACCAATATTCACGTAAAGTAAGAGCATGATCGCGGGAAAACTGTGGTAAATATTCGTTTGTTAATTAGGGAACTGATACGACTTAGAACCTTTAGAGCCTCCTCCCACAAAAAAATGTGAGATGCTTCAAGAAAATGCCTCAATATTCTGCACATTTAATGTCATTAATTAATTAATTAAACACGATGTGTACAATCAAGTTTTTCACCCCTCTGTCATTTCTGTGAGGTCTGTTTACACATTCCACTAAATGGTATTTAGAGCATGGGTTATTGAATTTCTTGCAGACACAATCCATCTTGGGTTCATGGAATGTCTCATTCTGGCAGAGCCTACCATGAAACCCGTGGACAGCGAATCGTGTATATAGATGTCGAAGTTTGAAATTCGGGCCCTTCCAAATTTTTGACTTCATTGCTCCAGTCTCCATTATTCCTTGGGGTATTTCGTCGGCTTTTTTCCGTCTCTCCCTGATGATAGTTTTGTATGCATGCGTTTCCGGTAGGTCAAAAATATACTTTATGTCTTCCATGAAGAAGGTTTCCTGCGCTATTTTGTAGGCGTAGCTGTTTCTTGAAAATTTTGATATTGAGATAGCTCTCTTAATAAACATAATTTGTACTGGGACTTCAGTCTGCAGTGTCATGACTTCATCATCCCTTACAATCCCTCGCTCACCGCCATGCTAGTGATTTGTACTTACTTTCGAACTGTCGGGTAGCATTCTACGTTACTACCCACACAGTCATGAGACCAGGGCTGCAGATCCAATATCTTGCAATTACTTTTCAAATCACATCTCACAGCATTTCATTTGATTTGTAAGTATTTGAACTATTGCCACCGTTCATAACATTTAGAAGTGTAATTAATTCGTATTTTTCTTTTCTTTCAGGACTGCAGGGCTGTCAAGATAATATTAGGTAAGTAGAATAATGAACTTTAATAATCGAGTTTGTATAGGATTTATGGTGCGCTCATGTAAGTGAATCTCCATTGTGGCTACTTCCACTGACATTACTTTTACTCTGGTATCGTTTTTGTAATTTTCATAAGTGATTCTAAAATTCGATAGCACTGATGGTTCTGAATTAGGTCTTACTTATTATTGCATTTTAGTGACCAGTTGATCAGTGATAGAGCGTCGGCGTCAGGATCTTAAGGTAGCAGGTTCAAACCCGGCAGAGGTAGTCGGATATTTGAAAGACAGAAAGAAGTCCATTCCTCACTCCGTTCGAACAATGGTAGCATTTGATTAGTGGTCACCTAACAAAATTATTTTAAAAACTCAGCCATACAGTAGATCGCCCAAATAAAAAGTGGTAAGTTTTCTCATCGCTGCAGTCCCAGAGATGTTAGCTACGTGTAGAATAAGGTGGATTGTCTGTGCAGCTCTCAAGGTACTGTTGCTAGGTAGCTTCGCGTCACACATTTTGTTACATGGCGCTGTACTGCATAAACAGTAGGGATACGACTCATTAGTACCCCTACAATTTATGTTGCCCTCCCTACATTACGGAAGAGCTGGCTGGACGACACTTCTTAATACACAGACTGGTTTGCATTCTAACCTATTACTGCCTAACACACAGTTAATCCTCCAAACAAAGAGGTTGGGGAAGAAGGAATGTAGTGTGCAACATGCAACACCTGTCCTCGCAGTGCAGACCGTCTAGAATGTATAGAATTGTTAAAATTTTCCCAAATGTTCAAGTGGGAAGATTGGAATTTGCTTCATATTTTACGGCTAAATCAAGGAAATGTGGTAATTTTTCGTTAAAGGACATTTTCCGCTTTATAGAGGTTTATTTTAAAGGTAGATATACTGTAATATTTAGGGAACTCTTTTTAGATAATTTTAACTATACTTAAATGGAAAAATGAAGGAACAAGGAAGGTCAAGATAAGTAAGAAGTAAAGCCTCCTCTATTCAGACCGTGGAGCTCTTTGGAACAGTGGAATGTAAACTCGTAACCTCGGTATTAATTGGGATACAGTGATAAGCTCTGAGTGAACCACAAGGCCTTGTACCTCTTCAGAAATGGAAAACTTGTTTCTAAATTTTTGGACTTCCTCACAGGGAATCAAACCCACGAGCTCTCCTGTACCGACCAGACTAGCTAACCATTTTCATTTTCGGTCATTCTTAGGCTGTAATAGGTTAGAATGCAAGCGTACTGAAGCGAGTAATAAGTATACTCTAGTCTGCACAACAGTTATGCTATGAGTTTTGCATAAACAGTAGGGGTACACATCAACTAAACCCCTATAATTTATGTTATTCTCGCTACATAACTTCCTGAACATCTGGGGTCTATTGGTGACATTTTAATAGATAAAAAGTCTGATGCTCTAAATTAGGAAAACCGCACTTCAATTCTGGTGAATATTACGGAAGCTTTCGCAATACAATTGTGTGAGAACTTAGTCTTCTTATGTTCATTGTAATGATCCAATTTCTAAATTAGTACTTGTGAGGTTTCTGCCTTTCTCCAATATTGCACCATCTTGGTATGATAGGAGCAAGCAAACATTTCTACTGAATATCTGAGCGATGATCTCATTGTGTTCTGAGGCGGAGGAGGATGACTATGCTGTAGAAATCAGAGCAGATAATTTACAATATGTTGATTGCGTTCTTGTCTTACAGTATAATCCCTGGAAACTTTTATTACGCGATCTCCTTTGTCCTTATCAGCCACTCTGTGAATTGTCGCGACCGCAAGAAGACGATAAGAAAACCATCCGAGATTCCAGGAAACACAGCGCCCCAGAGTGAGAGTGAAGACTGCACAATTTTCTCATATCCCTGGCTGTGACATGATTATACATCAAGATTACGGCAATAATTATTATTATTATACAACATGAGGAGGAAAACAAAATTTATCTGATTCGGCAGAAGATTTAGAGAAATTGATGAATGGTACGGCACAAGTCTGGAGGAGTACAGGAGTAAAATAAATTAATTCAAAAGAACATTAATGGAATGTTATCGAATAAGACAAGTAATACAAAGTAGGGGCAACGCAGTCCAGAAATTAAATGAAACGGCGTATGCCTTTTAGCGCCGGGGGTGTCCGACGACATGTGCAGGTCTTTTGATTTGACTCCCGTAGGTGACCTGCGCGTCGTGATGAGGTTGAAATGATGAAGACGACACATACACCCAGCCCCCGTGCCAGCGGAATAAACCAATTTTGTTTAAAATTCCCGACCCTGCTGGGATTGAACCCGGTACTCTTGTGACCAAATGCCAGCACGCTAACGATTGGGCCGGACACTTGCATGAGATCGTATATGAGCGAACAGGTAGCGCTGTTGTCGATGTGTAGTGTGTATTTGACGGGCATCCAGTTGGGAGTGCTTTCCCCCTTTGGGTTGGGGCGGTAGAATAATGCCCACGGTATACCCTACCTGTCCCGAAGGGGCTCTCAATTTGGGAGCGGGAGTTGGCGACACCAAGGCGCTTAGGTGAGTCCTGGTATTACTTCCACTTACTTGCGCCAGGTTCCTCACTTTCATCTATCCTATCCGACCTCCCTTAGTTGACTGTCGTTCTTTTCCGATCCTGACGGTATTCGATTTGTGAACCCTAGGGTGTCTTTCATTTTCACGCCCTTTGTGCCCCCTGACTTTCTTTGGCCTATACCTTCATTTTTCGAAGTATCGGATCCCTTCCAATTTTTTTCTCTCTGATTAGTGTTATATAGACGATGGTTGGCTAGTTGAAATTCATCTTAAAACAATAATCACCATCACCAGTTGGGAGTGTTGCTGTGTGGCGTCGAAACTGAAGAGTGTCAATTTCACCGCTCTAAAGCATGTTTTCAAAATGCATCAGAATGTTATAGAGGATTACGTGAAGCCCGTGGCGAGAATACATTACCATATAGGACGGTTGCACGATGGTTCAAGGCGTTTCGCGCAGGTCGGATCGAGGTTTTGGAACAGCCTCCGTACTCACCTGATCTGGCTTCGAAGTTGAAGTTGGGTGACAACACTGAAGGGATGTAATTATACTTGTTAGTTCATTAAACATTGCCACTACTTTACTAAACAGCCCTACCACAGTACCGGGCGGAATGCCTAGGATCAACAGCATGGAATGTCACCTAGAACCTAACCGTCTATCCCAGAAACTCAGTTACTTCTCTCTGTGAATATATTTCGACACATTTCACTGAGTACTACTAGTACTACTAAATATGTTTTCATTTCTTCCCTGAAGGGGGAGGCGGGCCTCTTAGACGGTGACGCCGTCTGTCAGGCCGGGAGATTTGTTACGGTGAAGGAGATGCTCGGGGAAGGTGAGGCTGTGGCCTATACTAGGAACTGTGCCGGTATTCACCTTAGTGTAGGAGAATGCAAATCGACGGAATACCATTCTCAGGACAGCCGACGGTTGGGACCAACCGTGAGGTCCTGCTGGCCCTCAGAGGCGTAGAACCACAGTAGAGCCGTGGCCACTTATGGGCGGAGACCCATTCTGCATCTACCGACCTTCATTCAGTTTCCTTCGTATCTATTACAGCCAACCAGTGGTGTGTTTTAATTTAGAGATGTAATAAAAATTCTTCCTAGTTAGCCTGTCGTTGTACATTCTGTGAAGTTGACCATAAAATTGTAGTATTCGTCTTTTAATTGTGTCTTCAATTTTCTCTATATTGCGGTACACATCTTCATTTTTCCTTGTTCATCCAAATATCTTTATTATTTTGGGGTCCAAACAATTCCTCCGTTTCTTGTTCACCTCTTTTGTTTTACGTTAAACATTGTGATTATTATTATTATTATTATTATTATTATTATTATTATTATTATTATTATTATTATTATTATTATATCGAATAACCCATTTGGAGGGTACGATGAATCAACTTTGGTTACTTTTCATTGTGTTCGATTTCCTTTGCTTCCAAATTTCCTTCATCCTTCGAGAGTGTCGTTCCTTCTCTTCTATTCAGAAGGTTGTAGATGCGCTTGGTTAGCCTGTTGTCATCCATTCTGTAAACGTGTCCAAAAATTGTGGTCTTCCTTTCCTCATTACGTCAGTTATTTTTCAATTTTAAATTATTATTATTATTACTGTCCGCCTCTGTGGTGTAGTGGTTAGCGTGATTAGCTGCCACCCCCGGAGATCCGGGTTCGATTCCCGGCTCTGCCACGAAATTTGAAAAGTGGTACGAGGGCTGGAACGGGGTCCACTCAGCCTCGTAAGGTCAACTGAGTAGAGGTGGGTTCGATTCCCACCTCAGCCATCCTGGAAGTGGTTTTCCGTGGTTTCCCACTTCTCCTCCAGGCGAATGCCGGGATGGTACCTAACTTAAGGCCACGGTCGCTTCCTCCCCTCATCCTTGCCTATCCCTTCCAATCTTCCCATCCCTCCACAAGGCCCCTGTTCAGCTTAGCAGGTGAGGCCGCCTGGGCGAGGTACTGATCATTCTCCCCAGTTGTATCCCCCGACCAAGAGTCTGAAGCTCCAGGACACTGCCCTTGAGGCGGTAGAGGTGGGATCCCTCGCTAAGTCCGAGGGAAAAGCCAAACCTGGAGGGTAAACAGATGATGATGATGATGATTATTATTACTTGTTAGGAACATAATGCGCAAGTGAAAAGCTATTAATAGCAAGTGCAAGTATTGGTCTCTCGAAAGCTACAACTCCACTCCACTCCACTCCACTTCTTCTTCTTCTTCTTCTTCTTCTTCTTCTTCTTCTTCCTCTTCTTCTTCTTCTTCTTCTTCTTCTTGCGTTACGGCCTCTGTAGGACCACGGACAGCTCCTTCATGGATTGCATTTTCTTCTTGTCCTCCCAGAACCTCTTCATCCTTTCTCTTCTTCTCTCCCGCTCTTCTTCCGAGATATTCAGTATCCTCTTCTCTTGTCTACTCCACTGGTGACTCTCAATCCTTTTCCTGTATCCATCCCTATCATTGATCTCTGGCATATTAGTCGGTATGTACTTGCTTCCCCAATTTTCCTTTTCTTCCACCTTGATCCCCAATTCCGACCAGTCTTTCCGGAGTTCAACTGCCCACTTGGTTCCTGTCTTTCCTCGTGTCCTCGCTGTTGTTTCCCATACTCTTTTCGTCATTCTATCCATATTCATCCTGATTACATGTCCCGCAAACCTTGTTCTTTTCAGTCTGATTTCTTCTGAGATTGTCCTCATGTCCCGGTATAGTTCTTCCCTGGGTCTCCTCATCCATCTCCCACCTCCTCTCTTAGGGCCTAGTATTTTCCTCAATATTTTTATCTCCTCTTTCTCTAGTTGTTCCGCACCATTTCTTCCTAGTGCTATTGTCTCAGCAGCATATAATACAGCATTTCTCACCGTTGCCTTGTAATGTCTAATCTTTGCGTCTGTAGATATATTCTTTTTATTGTATATATCTCTGGTCGTACAGAAGGCTGATCGCATCTTCTTTATCCTCTCTGTTATTCCCTCATTGCTCCTATTCCTTCCTGTTATAAATTCTCCTAGGTACTTGAATTTGTCCACCTTTTGCACTCTACTATTGAACCATTACCATTTCTTAACAAGATCACCAACTACATATTTCTTTCTTTCCTTCTTTCTTTATATAAGTTGTTAGAAACTTTTGGCATTAAATATTGTGTAAATAATATTTCTGTTATTTCATATGGTGGTCTTAATCTTCTGTATTAAGTAGTCATGTCTGCTTTCCCAATGAATTTAATATCTTATAACCTAAGACCGTAATTTTATTTAAAATATTAGATACGTTTTATTCGTTAACAAGTATTTTACGTCGTTTACGTGCTTTACCTGCACCTCCTAACGCTGAGCACGCTACAGAACAGAACATGTAGCGTTCATCAGTTGCAGGGGGACATGGATTTTAAATAACTCTCTACAGCTCTCTCTATCTCGCTCTTCCTGTCTCCCCGTCCACCGCCACCTCAAACACGCTTCATTAGTAATCGACGCTCGAACGTTAAAATGGCTACAAAAATCATTGCATTTGAAGTGACCGACAACTGGGTTAGCTTATAACACGGGAGGTAACAGGTTGATTTAATGATGTCCGATCTTAAAAAAAAAAAATACCGGGGGAGGGAAACACCTTTCATGAAGCATTCAATGTACTGTGCTGTACATATAGCGTGCTCGATCACAAAAATGGTAACAAATGCTGCTTTTTAATTTTATTTATAACATATCCAATACTAGCCGCCTCTGTGGTGTAGTGGTTAGCGTGATTAGCTGCCACCCCGGAGGCCCGGGTTCGATTTCCGGCTCTGCCACGAAATTTGAAAAGTGGTACGAGGGCTGGAACGGGGTCCACTCAGCCTCGGGAGGTCAATTGAGTAGAGGTGGGTTCGATTCCCACCTCAGCCATCCTGGAAGTGGTTTTCCGTGGTTTCCCACTTCTCCTCCAGGCGAATGCCGGGGTGGTACCTAACTTAAGGCCACGGCCGCTTCCTTCCCTCTTCCTTGCCTATCCCTTCCAATCTTCCCATCCTTCCACAAGGCCCCTGTTCAGTATAGCAGGTGAGGCCGCCTGGGCGAGGTACTGGGCATACTCCCCAGTTGTATCCCCCGACCAAGAGTCTGAAGCTCCAGGACACTGCCCTTGAGGCGGTAGAGGTGGGATCCCTCGCTGAGTCCGAGGGAAAAACCGAACCTGGAGGGTAAACAGATGATGATGATGACATATCCAATACTGTTGACTATCTTTTAACGTACGAGCTAGGAGCTTATCTCACGGGTACAGAAGTGGTTCGGACGGCAGAAACGCTGGCTGCCCACCTGAGGCGAAAGGTTGGGTTCGACCTCGTCTCAGTCCAGTGGTATTTGAAGGTGTTAAATAAAATATGGGCGTCTCATCCAAACATTGCGAGTTCAAACCCAGTGGAAGTTGTTACATTTTTGAAGGGCGGAGATAAATCGTGTGGCATGGAGAAGATGTCTAGTGACACACTTGGTGTTTATCCTACAAAGGTCAGCCACACATCGCCCACAGCAGATTTATCTGCCACCTAAAACCAAACCAAACCCCATGGCACTACAGCCCATGAAGTGCCTTGGTCTACCAAGCGATCGCTGCTCAGCCCAGAGGCCTGCAGATTACGATGTGTCATGTGGTCAGCACGACGAATCCTCTCGGCCGTTATTCTTGGCTTTTGAAACCGGGGCCGCTATCTCACCGTCAGATAGCTCCTCAATTCTAATCACGTAGGCTGAGTGGACCTCGAACCAGCCCTCAGGTCCAGGTAAAAATCCCTGACCTGGCCGGGAATCGAACCCGGGGCCTCCGGGTAAGAGGCAGGCACGCTACCCCTACACCACGAGGCCGGATTTTATCTGCCACCTGGTGGTGTAAAACAGAACGTTCAAATTCACACGCAGGCAGCCTATTTGGCGTCAAATCAAAATGCCTGAACACAGTAGCTGAAACTTTCTTCGTCTTCTTCTTCTTCTTCTTTTTTTTACAGTTCGCTTTATGTCACATCGACACAGATAGGTCTTATGGCGGTAGGGATAGGGATAGAAAGGTCTAGGGGTGGGCTTAATTAAGGTCCACCCCCAGCTTTTGCCTGGAGTGAAAATGGGAAACCACGGTAAACCATCTTCTGGGCTGCCGACAGTCGAACCCATTCTATCCCGGATGAAAACTCACAGCTGCACACGGCCAACTCGCCCCGTATTAATATTGTTATTGGGGTGTGATTCGCTTAGTTGCTTGGCTACTAGCTTCGCACCTGGAAGGCTCAGGTTTGAATATCTGTCCCCCATTAGTTACCATTGGTCTTCTTGTTCTTCTTATCTTCTAAAAAAACACCATCTTCTCGCAATAAGTCCGTCGTCTTTCCTGTGTCCATGAGTTTTTGAGTTTAAAATTTCTTCATATCTGTTCCTTGGGTGTGAACTTGTGTGAGTTTATTTTCTGTCTATATAGTCCATGTGGTTGCCAGTGGGTCATATTGACTTTTATGAGATCGTTTTAGTTCTCTACTAGCCGGCGTACTTTGATTTGTCGGGTTCATTCACGATGAAGAAGATTTTCTTGCTCAATAGTGCGCCGTCCATTCGTGCTACCTCAGACTACAGTATACATCGATAGAATTGCATACGTCTTTTCCGTGTGACTGACGTGAATCATTAGTAAATAAAGTAACTAAAGATGAACTATTCATCTTGTACCTGGCGTCTGAATGTTTTCCTCAGTATCTATCGTTCAAGATATTCGATACTCTGATGTTCATGGTTAATGATGACGTATGAGTCGTGTAGAGTGCTTCTGGGGCAATGACTGTGTGATAGTGACGAAGTTTCGTGGAAAAATAAGATAAAAATAATGACGATGATGGAGAAACCAGATGGAGAAACTCAAGCTAAAAATTTTAAGAAAGATCTTAGGACAAAAATTTGAGGATAATAAGATAATGTACATCAAGAATGAAACGCTTAACAGATACTCAAACTTTGTGCTGTGTGTATGGTGACCACGAGTCTGTTAATGCTTCCGTTTGTGTTTGATGGACTTTACCTGTCTTCGTCCGAGTTTCACATTGAAGGTCAAATCTTATTTTTTTCCGCCCACGCCAGTATTACGTTTTCGGCATCTCGCAGCGAAGGTTTCATTTTCCTTCCATTTTCTCCCTCACCAGTAATGAAGTTGATAACAACAAGAAAAGTTTATCTATCAATGGCAAGCAGTGTATAGTGATCAACCATAGAATTGACATCAGAGGGGGAAGTGAGTTCTCCGTGTTACAATCCCAAAGTCCACTTGGAACTGAAAAATGTGGGGGAAGGGACACCAGGATAAAAGTGCGTTTAAGGTGGCTGAGATTGGGATTTTTAATGCATTTCTCTTCTGAATTTGGTTAGACACCCAGATTTTTAAACAATTCCCAACTTTGTATCAGAGCTAGGATTGGACCCAGTACGAGCAGATTGTAATCCATCTGACCCTAGAAGAAGGACTGTGATTTTCTCGAGATGATGTTAATAATGACGGCAGCAGAAGAAGGTAAATCTTTCTTTTATATTTTTTCAGAGAAAATGTCAAGGAAGTAGAAAACCTTTACACATTAAGCCTCACAATGAGGAGAGACGAAGCAGATTTCAGTTTTTGCAGACCTTGGCCAACTCGGTACTGAATCACTGGCGGTGTAAATTTAAGCGTCGTGACTCAACCACTCCGCCGGGGATGTACAAACAGGCCGCCTGGCTAAATGTAGCCTCTTATACGCATGTAGCGCACTTCTCGTTTGAACACAAACTAAATGATTTTAGTCTAAAATATTTCCCCTAAATTCATCTCAGACAAATACATCAGTATATAGAGCGAATGAAGAAGATTTTGTACGGCAGTATTTGCCACCAGTTATGTTTTAATTTCACAGGCAATTTGATTAAATTATATAGATGTTCGATCAATTATTTTTCAAAACTTTTATTTAATACTTCTCTACGTTCATTATAGCATGATACATTCAGTACGTAGAGTCTTCTTCCTCTCCTTCCTGAGCTTTTCTACAATTCTTTTAGGGTTGGCATTTAGGGTGAAGTGGTGGAGTTTTACAGCCGGATGTGTTTCATGACGCGACCCTATGTGGAGGGATGAATCAACTATTGCATATTCCTGTGCTTGTTAGCATTATGATTTGTTGATCATAAATGTCAAGTCGTGTATTGAGATGAACAAAAATGCATAGTCCCTGAGCTAAAAGAATTAAACATATACCATTAAAAATTCTAGCCCTGACAGGAATTGAACCGAGAGCCCTCTGAACTGGAGGCCAGTACGCCTACCATTCCGCCAGAAACCACGCTGATAAAATAAACTGTTCAGTGTAATTTTTAATTTAAAATAATCATCCGTTTTCCTTCACCACTTTATTTTTTATGTTTAAGCAGAATTCAGATATACTCTATGTAGGCAAGCACGGAGTGATTTAAGTCATGTGTAAAGAAAATGGAAGTAATTTCGTGCCTTCAAACATTATTTTTTGGAGAACGTTTTTCAGTTATTTAGTGGAGTCCGCCAGTCCTTCCTCCATGGATGGCGTGTTGGTATTTTGTTTTTGCCATTTGATTTACAATCAAGGAATCTGTTTAAGGTATCTTACTTCTCCAGGAGAATTGTCCTTTCGGTGACTGACTGAGCAAGGGCAGAATTCTTTACGAACAAATCAAATTTTTACAAATGCCGCAAGAGGTTTAGCGACAGATGTTCAGTTTACCCTCTCATTGGAAGACGTGACTACAGTAAGTCGTGTATTATTTTACAAAGTGTAAACACGTTTTCATTGCTTAGGACCTTATTAGGGCAATGGAAGAAGTACAAGAGGACCACAGGACAAAATAAACTATTTGATGGAGGCTTTGGAAGAAGTGTAAGTACGCCTTAGAAGTAAGTTTATACTGAACGAGCTTGTGTTTGTGTTTTAATTCCAAAGTTAAGAGGGCTTTGGGAAGAGTATAAGAATACTCTGGTTCGAAATAAACTATTTGTGGGAGAAATGGAAGAAGTGAGAGGGGGGCCTTGGAAGATAGTTATGGAAGTTAAAACTAAACGATCTTGTGTTGTGTTTTAATGCCAAAGTTAAGAGGGTCATGGAAAGAGTATAACGAAATCGTGGGATGAAATAAACTATTTGCGAGGCTTTGGAAGAAGTGTAAGGTAGCCTTAGAAGGAAGTTACGATGGAATGATTCTGTGCTTTGTTTTAATTCTAGGATGAATATAACTTTGTAAAGAGCATGAGGAAATCATAGGTCGAAATAAAATACAGATGCTTTGGAAGATCTGTAAGGAGGAAGTTCCAACTGCACGCTCAGTGTTTGCATTTTAATTGTGGGGTTGAGGATGTTTTCAAAAGAAATTCGGAACGTTGCTTAATTGCATTTTGAATGGCCCACCGTAACTTTGATACGGCCGTATCGCTACTCATAATTAGTTCCCATAATGTGGATATGAATATTAGATTGCTGGGCTACCACTCCTGTCACGACCGTATGAAATTAATATAACATCGTTCCAGTCGCACACTACTGTTGTATTGAGGTAGTATTGGATTTCTTATTTAATAAAACTCCATGACATCAAGTGTATTGTGTATATATATATATATGTATACGCAACCAATTTTTCATTATCCTTGTTTGGGAGGATCCATTACGTAGAAGCAATCCCATTAAAAAATAATATTAAAAGCAATCAATAGAATAAGAAAAAACCAGACCGTACAAGATGAGAAAAATATTGTATGTGTATTTATTTTTATCTTTTAATAAAAAATCCACTCTGGCCTCCTGCTTTGTGCCTACATGTATTGCATTACTTCTATCGATGCTTTGTATGAAAAAAGTTGATTTACAGTTAAATGGGAAGCAGTAGAAGGCCAGCATGTCATCAAATATTAATTTACTTTCCATAAAAAATAAATCAACAAATAAATAAGAGAGGATTTCATTGGGAGAAGATTTCATTTGAAGTAAACCTTTTCCTCCTGTTTTTATCAAGAGTGTGTATGTGCGTGTGTGTACTAGGAAGGAAGGTATGCCTACATGCTTGTGTGAGGTTTTTTCTCCCCTCCACCCTATTTTTTCTTTTTTCCAGGCAGATAAGCTAACGTGAAGTTCCAATTGATGACATCAATAATTTTCAAAGTCAACGATCAAAAGAAGCATTGACGAAGGACAAAACACACTTTATTCAGGTTTCTCCTCTCTATAAACAGTTTGACGACTATATTCAAGTTCCATTCGTTTTTCTCTCTTCTGGCTCTCTCTCTCTCTTTCGTTCCAGTTTGTTTTATCCCGTTCAAGTGGATATAGCAGGAGAAGTGCACCAGGAGTTGGAGATGAGGAAGGGGAATGGAAATTCGGTTGATTTACTTTTCACGGGCTGCGTAAAATAATCTCTCAGTGATTGGCGATATAGAAGGCGGCGGGGGGGGGGGGTAGGAAAGAGGGCTAAAATAAGAGAGAGAGAGAAAGCAAGGAAATTAAAGCTTACAAATATATAATATTTAAGCTGTGGTCATAAAGGCAGCAGATTATTCATAGATATATATATATCTTTCCCTCTTTTACAGTATCAATACGTAAACTAAATACCCTTATAAACATATTAATAAAACATTGAATGAAGTAGCCTGGCTTTATTTCAGCAAACTCATCCTTTAACTTCAGAATATTTTGAAGAAAAGGATCAGAAAATATTCGAAAAAGTGATATTACTGTAACTCTACAACACCCTATTTATTTCGTGACTAGAAACAGGATTTTTAAGCACAAATAGCTTAGAATGGAAACTTACTGAAGCGGTAACGAGTGTAGTCTATCATGCACAACGGTTATGTTATGAGTTTTGCCTAAACTTCAGGTGCACGGCCCATTAAAACCCCTAGAATTTATATTACTCTCGTTACATAACGGACAAGACACTTCCTAATAATCAATAAAAATCTATACATGACACAAACCTCACTCTGGGGTCGTCGGCGAGCCACTTAAGATACATAGTTTTTGAAGTTTGTAATTGCTCTTTTCATTGATCTAGAGTATAAAATTACAGTATTATTTTATTGCCAAATGCGAGTTTGTTCAATAATTACTAAAATATGTTGCATAGTTACCCTCTTACGGACTCGAACTATTTACTGAATACATTATTTACTTTCTGGTACACATGAGTAACATCACAGAATAGTGCACAGTTGTTCGTTGACTCCTGGATAGCGGTATACCAAATTTAAGCTACTTTCTTATTTTTGTATCTTGAATGGAAAGGATCAGTATATGAGTGGCGACCATTTTAACCGTAGATTATTTTCCACTGTGGACACTACTTCAAACTCTTCCTGGGCATCGTCGTCTTCAACAGTTACTTCAGCTTCTTCTTTTGTGGAACTGTGGTAGAGTCTCGGCCTCCGGATCCCGAGGTATCGGGTTCAAACCCGGCAGATGCAGTTGGATTATGAAAGGGTGGAAGGAAGTTTTACTCTGACATCTAGAAGGCTTAGAGTCAAATGGAACGTTGAAACTCACAATCAAGCAGCCAGACGGTGTCAAATTGAAAATGCTTGCACAAGATAGCTGAGGCCATACTGTTATATACTGTATACCACCACTAACTGATACTTAATAACTGTATTTATCAAAATAGCTCATCTCACCGTACGTTGTGTGATTTCATGTCCTTGTTTATCACTCATTATTTTTCGAATTCCGTCTCCTGAAAAGCCACGCTATTTTTACATTTAAGTTCAAATACCGTATTTACGCGATTAATACCCGTATACCGGGCGAGTTGGCCGTGCGCGTAGAGGCGCGCGGCTGTGAGCTTGCATCCGGGAGATAGTAGGTTCGAATCCCACTATCGGCAGCCCTGAAGATGATTTTCCGTGGTTTCCCATTTTCACACCTGGCAAATGCTGGGGCTGTACCTTAATTAAGGCCACGGCCGCTTCCTTCCAACTCCTAGGCCTTTCCTATCCCATCGTCGCCATAAGACCTATCTGTGTCGGTGCGACGTAAAGCCCCTAGCAAAAAAATAATACCCGTATATTTTTTTAAATTGAGGTACGAAATTTGGGTGCGTGTTTCATTTGAGTCTGTGTTGGCATTTTTTAAAATCAGCCTGAAGTTAGGGTGCGGGTATTATTCGCGTAAATACGCTAATATACCGTTCTACTTCAACAGTTATTCATTTAATATAAGATGCAACCATTAATTATATTGTATATTTGTGAAGGACTAGTTGTCCAAATTTCAACTGGAAAAAAGTGGCACAAGAATTATTTTCTGTGTTGCATGTTACAATGCAATAAATACATCTGTAAGCTATAAACTGATGATTCTTCACAGGACCTCTGCATGAATGATTAAAATCTGGTGATAATAACTAGAAAACTCCATAATTTTAAAATTTTCTGTAAGAAATCAACGTTGTTTCCATTACTGTAGATTTTAGAAGCTGCTAGAGTGTCGGGACTTTGTCCAGCGAGGTCGCTAGGTTTTTTAAATCATTATTTCTTCTTTTATTTTAAATTTAGTAATATAACTGTAATTTGATATCAATAATTTCTGCATTTATTGTGTTTAGGAAAGTTTGATAATCCCAATGATTTGTACTTCAAGAATAACACTACCACAATGCACATCGTTATTGGGC
This sequence comes from Anabrus simplex, assembly GCF_040414725.1. Taxonomy (NCBI): domain Eukaryota; kingdom Metazoa; phylum Arthropoda; class Insecta; order Orthoptera; family Tettigoniidae; genus Anabrus; species Anabrus simplex. The sequence continues at coordinate 209,420,714 of NC_090279.1, read as the reverse complement.
CTAGAAAAATCGCAGTGTGAGATATCTCGGCTTAGAAGTAAAGTTCTGTCATATAAGGTTTTATACTGTGCGAGTTCTATAAAGTAATTCTAATTCTTAATGACTTATTTTCTAAATTGAAAGTCACATTATGTAGGATTAACTTTTACTTTAATCGGTTGTTCACTGTGGCTTTTGATGGCAAAATTTCAAAACACGCAGAGCGAGAAATTTGCTCACTATTATGTATTGATAGTAAGTACATCGTGTTGATGATCCTTGTATTTCTAATAGTGATTGTAACTGTTGAGGGAGATAGAGAGGGCGAGAATATACCGTTTACTGTATTAGTTTAGAAGTGGGTGGGGTGGGAGGAGGTTACGTCTTAGCGCCAGAGTTTGCGCTGGAGCAGTAATGGTATTCTTGCGGTTAATTCCGAAAATGTTACGGTCAAGAGGTTGAGAGAGAGAGAAAGAGAGAGAGAGAGAGAGAGAGCTACCCTTCATTCCTCTTCTCTTGTCCGACATGACCGCTCTCCACCACCAACAAACAACTACACAACTTACTTTCGGGATAGGCTACACAATTTTCCTTCAATGCAAACTTGGTCTGTTTTGGACATCTCGGTATGGGAATGTAATTTCAACCACTGCACAAGATGCGGGAAGGAAATGTCTGCATAAATCGTCGTAAATGCCTCAACAGCATATACTTATTCTTCCCCCTCCACTCCCTTCTTTCGTGAACGGGTCGCATAAGACCACGACGAACAACATTTTTTTCATGGCTTTTCTTTTAGCCGAATATTCTCTTATACCCGACGACTAAGTATGTGTCTATTACTCCATTCATGTATGGCGTGTAGTCTTCCCCTCCTCTTCCTCGAACTTGCGTGTTTGTGTGATCACTTCGATTCCATGTCGGTCACATAGATTTTGTGATCCTAATTCTTAAAGATCTTTTTCCCTTTCAGGAATGTGTGGATTTTTTTTTTGGTTTGGGTACATTTTTCCTAACTGTCCCAGGAATTGGATTCTTTGCAGGAGCATTTTATCCGTGAATTTGTTGATTTGTTCACTGGGTTTAGGTTACTTAGCCTTAGAATTTTTCTCATAATTTTGCGAATTTCTAATTGTTTTGTTTTGGAGATAGAGTTTCTGCGAGGTTTCCAGTGCTTCTGATCTGATTACTGTTGTGTACTGTCAGATTTTTCAGTTCCAACAGAATTTCTTTCGTCATGGTAATTGAAAAGCGAGGTCTCTTCAATGGACTTGGGGTGGGCACATTGCCTGGATGCATCAAGTTAGGTGGGCTCACATCGCAACAATATGGGAACTCAGGATAGGAAAAATAAACAGAGGACGTCTACTGCAGAGATGGTCTCAAGATGTGGTGTTCAATGGACAAGACGGAGTGAAGTGGACATAAAATAAGTAGTCAGAACTTTACGGTTGAGATTACTGGAATAAGGAATTAGTGTGTATGCCGTGGTGTCATCTTATGTGTTCCGTTTGAACTTCAAGCTCGATGACAGCCAGCAGAACTTTGTCCTCCACAGTTCTTGTGTTGGTCCAATAGATCAAGAGGCTTTGATTCCGCCAATCAATTCCATTGTGTCTATTTTTGGCTTTACTCCTATTTTCATAAATTCCACTGTTTGTTTTGTAAGTCTCTCTGGTTGCATTCTTTTAATGTGTTCATAGAATATTATGATTATTGTTATTGTTATGTTCCATATCAAATTAATCAAGAATGTATTCAGTGATGTTTTGTGGACAATACTCTAGTAATCAACAATGTAATTATCCTTGTGGTTTGGCTGAATGTCGAGCGTTGTGGTCCATGGGTTCATAGCGGCCCGCGTTCGATTCTAGGCCGTGTCTGGGATTTTAGTAGCGTTTGAAAAAAATTCCTGGAGCTAGGAGCCTGGATGTTTGTAATCATACTAATACAAAACATCTCGCCACCAACCGCCACAAAAATACGCGATAGTGAATGCATCCCTCCACACAGGGTTGGTGTCAGGAAGTTCATCCGGCCGTAAACATAGGTCAGCTCCCCCCTCATCAAATGCCGACCCCAATAAACTGAGGGAGAGTTTATTTTTATATTTTTATTAATTATTATATTTTACGTAGGACGGACATGATCACGAAGTATTTGCTTGTAAGTTAGATTGCATCTTTTGGGCTTTTTCTGGGTCAGAAAACAAAGTGAACAAAGTGAAATTCTTAACGGCTTACAGAGAACTTTCTTTCCACGTTTTCAGAAGAAAAACTTGTCTGTTCACGATCAAGATTTCAAGTCTTTTCTTATGAAGATGTGGAACGGAGTTCTCTGCGAAACGTAAAGAATTTCACCCTGTTTTCATACAAGGCAGAACACATCAGTCTAATATTAGACTGTACCTCGAACATCTTCAGTGCAACTCCGCTCCATTCTGGAGGGAAAGTTAGGAGGGAAAGATTTCTTCTCCAGTAGTTGTTTCCCCGACCAACCAGAGCCGTTCTGTTTTAACTCAACTGGCGGTAGAACTTCAACACGTCAATCGGTCGAGCGATAGGGGCGCTGGAATGGGCAGTGTAGGGGAGGGGACACATTTGTATCAATCGTTCGCTGCTACAGCCGGACTGCAGACAGCTGCAAACAAACCTTTAAAGCGTCAAATTTGATTCCTCTCTTCACCTGGCTTCATCAATACGGGAAAAAGAACGTGTCAAAACGAAACGTGATTATTATAAAAAATATGCAAATATTTCGTTAAAATTATATGGAGAGATTGAAATAATAGATTTAATACTAATCCACATAATAATAATAATAATAGTAGTAATAATAATAGTAATAATAATAATAATTTATAACGTTGAGTAAACATATTCTAATAATTGTCCCTCAAAATGAGTGTCACAGCTTTGAGAAAGGAGGATACATATACATACTTTTTTGTAGGCTCTTACCGAGCAAGTGGATGAGCGGTTTGGGTCTCGTAGCTATCGGCTTGAATGGATTAGAACTCCATTGCCGGAAGCCCTGAAGATGGTTTTCCGTGGTTTCCCATTTTCGCACTATGCAAATGCTGAGACTTTACCTTAGACTCGGTCGCTTCTTTCCTGTTCCTCGCCCTTTCCTATTCCATCGTTGTCGTAAGACCTATCTGTGTCGATGAGACGTAAAGCAAATTGAAAAAAAAAAGGGAAAAGAAACATTTCCCTTTGCGAAAAGCTAATGATCATGAATATGTCTTTTAATAAGTGAAACTCAATGTTATTTCAAAACCTGCAACTTTACGTCAAATGACCTTAACTTGTAGCCGCAGCATCTTTGGCGACCAACGCCTACGATAAGGACTAATGTGACGTTACTGACGGCACGCTTTCTATTTCAGCACACTCTATTTATACAAATCCACAGCCGCAGCATATTTGGCGACCAAGGCCTACGCTAACGACTAATGTGACGTTACTGACGATACGCTTTCTATTTCAACACACTATCTTTATACAAATCCACAGCCGCAGCATCTTTGGCGACCAAGGCCTACGCTAACGACTAATGTGACGTTACTGACGATACGCTTTCTATTTCAGCACACTCTATTTATACAAATCCACAGCCGCAGTATCTTTGGCGACCAAGGCCTACGGTAACGACTAATGTGACGTCATTTTCGTCACATTTTGTCGCGTTACACAAATTTTCAGATGACTGCCAGCCATAAGACATATTCATGTCCGAAAGAGAGGAAAACTTTACCCTCCAAGATCGTGTCCATTATTCTCCGCGGTAACCTGTCCTTTTCCATTTATGTCACAAGACCCCACGTACAGCCTTATCCACCGAGTTCATTCCTTACTTAGCCCTTATCTCCTCATTCCGAGTACCCCCCACCCTTGCTCCTTGATGTTTGTACCAGAAACCATTCCCTCGTCTTTTATATCTGTTGCTTCCTACTCATGAATGTGATGTCCTCAGTCCACCCAGTTTTCACTCCCGGGCTCACTTCATTCATACAGAATGCCGTTGTTCGCAACTGCGAACTTCTGTCAGTAGCTTTGCTACACATTGTATAGTCAGTGAAATAGAATCATTCATCCTATATCATTCATCTATTCATCGATACGTCCATCCGTGGGCCACGGTACCACTATCTACCTGCCCTTCTGTGACGCAGACTAATGCCATTCTCTTTGCACTCTCGCCAACGATCCTAAAGTCTTTGCCTTATCCTTCCTCGTTCTTCCACCGAGATGTTCCGTGGATTGGCCAGTGGTTTTTCGGGTGCATCCCTCACTCCCGCAACCTTGACACCCACTTCTGCTAGGTCTTTGGGTGCCCGTGTAAGGCACCCAGTCTGTGCTTTCCACTTTTCTTGCAGAAGTATGCTGTTAGTCAACCTCTCTTAATTCTACCTTTTAATGTGTCCACGAAAGGTCAGTCTTCTTTTCGTCATCGCCGTCGTATTTTTTCCATGGTTTTACAGATTTCCTGCTTCGGTCTCATGCGGAAAGTATGCCGATCTTTGTGCGACTTTTTCTGGACCCAAGTTTTTTTAGGAATCTTCTCTCTCTCTTTTTTCAAGGGCTGAGTCTGCCCACCTTGTCAGTGTTTCCATTCCATAAAGACACTCCGTTTTAATTTGGCTTCAGTGAAGATGGACTTAGGCCCCATGGCATAGTTGGAAGGCCATTCCCCGTCTCCCTCAGCCCCTCTTTTAATGCCTTCTTTCATTTCCATTGAGAGTGAGAATGTTGAGCAGGTATTTACAGTTTGAACGCGATGGATGTCCCCAAATTCTATCCGTTTTATTTGAATTGCTTGAGTACATGGATGGTGTTTTTTTAAAAGGAAATGTTTAATCGCTTATTGTCCGCAATATTTTGTACTTCTTCTACTTAATTTTTGCCTTTTTGAGAGTTGTATTTCGGAACATCCCACAGTTAGAATATATTTATTAAATAATTTCTTTGAAAATATTTTTCGTATATAAGGATATTATCAGTGCTCAAGAAATTAATATATAATATGAAAAGTAGAAGAGTCTCATTTAGTATTCAACGTAACACGACTAATTGCATGTCGAATGTTTGATTGATAATTTATTCATTTGCCCCAGACAGTGAATCACAAAGGTCACCAAATGGCACAGAGAGAGAAAAACTCTGAAAAGTCATTTTCTCGACAGTGATAGCCAGCAGTTCGATTACACACCGAATCGATAATCTCAATAAAGGACACATACGTTGACGACACATCCAGCCTTAATGCATACCCATCAATAATATATCACTATGCACAAGGCGGTGGCTATACAATATTAACATGGCCTCCTGTACGCTTGCAATAAACGTTAGCTGCCAGAAGAATAGCAACATTCAGCCAATATGGGATTTCTCAGTATGGGAAACACATTAGTACGTCATGAGGTCTAATTCATCTTTAGACATACAAACTATGTTGCTATCTTCTAGAAAAAGGGTAGATATGAGCAGAAAAGGAAGGGAAATTTACTGATATTGCGGTATGGAAACCATCCAGAAAAACGTATGTTCATCGGATAGTTAAAAACATATCTTCTCAGAGTTCTCCTATTTTGTGTTTCGCATTTCAGTGGTCTGAACACTGGATGATCTTCTCTTTCCACGTTTCCGTTCTGTCTCTCCCTCTACGATCATTTGTATCAAGCTGTATTTGACATTTCAGAATATGCACTCTAAAAAGGGGCCCGATGGAGATGCGCTCTGTCTTATTTCCCAGTGTTATATGCCTACTGCATTATTATTATTATTATTATTATTATTATTATTATTATTATTATTATTACGGCTCCAACACACCGAGGAACTGCAAATCGACAGGAAAACAAAACAAAAATTTCTATTTCAAACTGTTCCAAATCAGAATCGGTGCTGGGAATCACCTGGAAGAGATAGGCCTACAGCAAAAAGATTCTATATCAAAAAATTCGAGGCACTACAACAACACAGTAATCAAATCAGAGGCACGTTATGCATCCGAAACCCTGATAATTAGTGTCAGGTAACAAATTTAAAAAGGCCGATGATCTAGATGTTAGCCCCCTTTAAACAAAAAAAAAAAAACAAAAATCATCGAAAACAACAGAACCGGGCGAGTTTGTCGAGCTTTCAACCGGAAGATTGGGGGTTTGAAACCCGCTGTCGGCAGCCCTGCAGGTGGTTTTCCTTCGTTTCCCATTTTCAAACCTGACAAATGCTGGGGGCTGTACATTAATTAAGACCACGGCTGCTTCCTTTCCACTCTAGGCTTTTCCTATCCCATCATCGTCATAAGACCTATCTGTGTCGGTGCGATGTAAAACAAATTTATAAAAAAAACAGGGAAAAATTCTCAGAAAAAAACAGAACCAGAATATGAAAATAGAATTTGGATTAAAAATAAACCATACGAATGACTAACTACTATTCAATCTAATTTTGAAGAAAGTTGGTGAATGCAAAATAAATTAAGTGATAAATATTGACAGATTTCTTAAAAACAAAATTCACGTTGATTGCTTAGCTTTTGCAGATGACCTTGCAATTATTTCCAAGAACAGAGAAGAAGCAATCCAGTACGTAGAAAAACTTAATGAAATCGCGGCAGAACCATACTCCAAATTCCATTTGAAAAGACACAGTGGATGGCATGAATTAAATCAACATTTGGCAACCAACCATTAATCTCCTATTTTGGAACAATCTTGCAACTAGATAAATTCAAATTTCTAGGCAAAATTATTCAACTAGCGGGGTTAAATCAGGAAGCAGACCATGAAAGAACCGCTAAACTCCAAAGAGATTACATAATTACCTGGAATGAATACAACGAAATAATAATCTAGGCATAAAAGTGGAATATTACGACACTACAAGAAAATCATCAAACCTGGGGCACTTTATTTATTAATTGGAGGCAGGTCATAAAAAAAAGAAAAACATCAATAAACAAGGGATGAAAATTCTCAGAAAAATCCTAGGCCCGAAATATTAAAATGGCATTTGGATGAAAAAGAAATCACAGGAAATTTATTAAATCACAGAAAAAAACACAGATACGATTAGAAAAATCTATTAAAATTATACGGACACCTACGCTGTATGGACAACATCAGGCCGATAAGGACATTTGTAAACCTAGTACTACCCCTGAAAAATCGCGACGATTGGTTAGCGAAAATAGACGAAGCTCTATAAGAAAAATGAATGATGATGATGATATCAATATCGTGTGGTATCGAATGTCGATTTCAAGTTTTTATTTTGACGTCACCTTCGTGAGTTGTATGTCACTTCCACCACCGGAAGATCGCACCACGGTAGTCAGTGCTACATTCAATGCTTCTTGTAGCGAAGTCGGGAATTCAGCGGACATTCTTTAGAAAGTGACAAAAATTATTTTATTCACAAAGAGGATTCATGTTGAAATGTATGATTGGAAGGTCTAACTTCGTGCGAGATGGATTTTTGTCAGTTTATCATGTGGGCTTGGGTAGATTGGTTAATTTTAAATACCATCACTTCCTGGAAATGTTACCGTGAACGCTTGCATAAATTAAGGAGTTTTTACTGTGGGATACCACTCCTGTCGTGTTCTGACTGAATGTACTTTTATGTACAGCATTAATATTCAACCATATGTTCTAAATAATGTTCTTTTAATACTGTAACGATTAACGTTGCAATCAATCACAAAATAATATGCAAATTATATTTAAGCCTCACCGAATGATATATGAATCGTAGTCGTGGCAGCCGATTGCGCTAGAACGCTAGTTCCTTTGCCGTCAGGAGGCCGAGTTTCAAGACTTCACTCTGTATCGTCGTCAAGACAACAGATTGTATTAGTACTAGAGATCAGAAGGCGGTGACACCAAATGCTGTCGCCGTTATACAACTTCTAATGGCAAGATAATCAATAAATGGTAGCAGTAGCAGTGGATTATTTAGATCTATGTAGCAAAAAGTCCGATTCAGAACTTGTATGTGCGATAAGACCTACGTCTGAAACAATCTGAAAGGTGGTGCTTCTTACCTTATGAGGGCAAATGAGTTATTCTGTTCAAGGAACATACGGCAACCAAGAGATGGGCGACAAATCCTGAGGAGTTACCTGTCAGTGAATGGAGATATTCACTCAAAATCATAGCAAACGTCTATACAGCCAATTGACACAGTGGGATCGAAACTTTTGCACACGTCTTGGGTGCCTGCAAACATGGTGAAGTCCTTAGAAATGCCCGCCATCACTGTATTCGGACCTTCATCGCTCATGCCTTATGGGATCGTCGGTGAAGAACATGGGCATGCGTTGGATGGATCCTGCAAGCGGATAGCCATTCCAGGAGGCTCGACTCATGGTTTTACAATTGACTCTACAGTTCAAACTAGGCCTCCGAAACTCACTTAGCGGGTGCTCATAAAGAGAAATGCGATGCCTACGAACCCACAATTCCAAACTACAAAACAAAATATAAGTTAACATCTTATGGTTGTAGCTAGTGACACAGTAGCATCCAGATTTGCACAGTTCTGTAAGCTGTTCGGGCTGGACAATCAACTTGTGAACACGATGCCCTTGGTAGCTGTTAAGGTTTCTGTTGCTACTTTGAGAGATCGTTTGTAAAACTGTTATGGAAGCCATATAGAAATAACTTTTACCGTCTGATTTTACGATATATTATAACTGAAGTTCGGAATGCTTTGTCTAGAGGAAGCTGAATAGCATTTGCTGTTAATAATAAATGAGAATATATATAGCCTATATGTATGTGTGTGGGTGGGGCATACTCCTGTATGCAAGTGAAATCGGGACCGTTAGCTTGGACGACAAAAGAACAAATTACAGTACTCGAGATGTAGTGTTAAGGGAGGGAGGATACTGAAAATTTCATAAAGTAAGGGATGAGAAAACGCTAAGGATTGAGGATAGTCTGTGCTTGTGAAATATTCCGACTCAGAGAAGGGCCAGCTGGATTGGGCACGCCTTAAGGCAAAAAAGTCTTCTGCATACAATTCTTTGGAATTAAAGAATTGCAGAGGACGACCGCGACTCGCATAAATCAGTCAGATCAGGGAGGATGAGGTCCATTTCTCTGCATTTTGAAGACTTAAGGAAACGTGCGGTGAATCTGCTAAGGGTGTCATTGAAGATCTTAATTTCAACCTGTTTTGTTCTGCTGGTTGTATTGTCGGCAAAGAATTTGCAGATAATTAAGGGCTGTTTCTTTCACCTATAGCCATTCAAAATGGTTTTATATGGGAGCAATAATCATATTAATGGAACCCGGATGTTTAGGATGTAATAGGTTAGAATTCAAACATACTAAAGAGAATAACAAGTACATACTACCCGTACAACAGTCTTGCCATGAGATTTACATAAATATTTGGGGCCCGGCGTGTTAGAACACATATAAATTTGGTTACTCTCGCTGCAAGATGAAGGAGGGGGTTAGGCGACATTTCCTATTAGCCGAATTATTTTGCATTCGAACCTAATACTGCCTAAACACTCGGACTCTCGATTATTTTGACGTCTCTGTTCCAAGTGGACAAAAATTAAAAAGGCCCATCAATGGAGACATACTATGTAATCCTCTGACGAACACTGCGTAAATAATTCACTTACATAAGCGAACAAGGAAATTTAAAAGAATATGTTCAGTACTCAGAGAGCATAACAATAGGGAGAAAGTGAAAGAGTCATACAACGGCAGATTTCTAAATTGTGTATTCATAGAAGGCTGTGGAAAACAATTGAAACTCACAATGCCTACACATTAATTAGGCTTTGAAGTTAATCTCTCCTCCTCCGGAAGAACACGGAATGTTAAGAATACCGCATCTTTTAAAAAAAAAATAATGTGACAGATAGTAATCTTTTACACGAAATATTCAGAGCGGACAAAGATTGTCTCTTGTGGCCCTGCGATAAAAACGAGAATATTTCATGCCTTGTAGAACTGCTCATTTTGGTGAATATCATAACTTTAAGACAAATTTTCTCTTTTCTGTCATTACGAACATTGAATACCTACAAGGAGTCACCTTTCCCCTCTTCATTTTCGTTTAAAAAATAAGCCGGATGCGGTTTCCTTTTGTACTTAAGAGTTCATGATGGACGAATGCATCAGACAGCGAATCTATCCGTACCACCTGCCGCCTTAAAACAGAAATATTTACACACTTGAAAAGTCAAAGTCGGTGAAGCGCCGCAAGAGTCGTCCTTGGACACAAGTGGGGTCAATTTAGGCCAATTATGGCATTCTTGCAAATGAGATCAAGAGAAACTGATACAGTATTTTTCTTGCAAAATATTATACACTGGAGAAAGGATCCGGTTGTGAGAAGTGAATGTTTGAACGTTCACTTTGTCTTCGTAAGAATGGAATAATGTCGAATCGTAACTGAGTAAGAGAACACGTAAGGATACGTAAGTTAGGCATCGACAGGGGTAAAATATCGTTCCGATATCCCTGAAAAATTGTATACTAATACTAATAATAATACAAAAATCAAGAATCATACCTCAAGATGAAAAAGAGCTCAGACACCATCCGGACATACCTGCAGAATGAACCCGGGAAGACTGACCAATCAGATAATAAGTTTGTTTTGAGACTAGAAAAACTACAGTACGCTGGTATCAGGAGGTGAAGAAGGACCTGGAAGAAATGGGAATACAAGGAACGGAAATCTGCAACAGGGATGCTTACAAGTCGAGAATCAAGGCCACAAAGAAGTTTCAAGGAAAAGTTAGATCCCGTCCCCAATCGCCGCGGACAAAAGAAAGCAGGAGATTGCAGAGTGAAACGATGAAGGAGAACTGGACGAGGAATAAAGTCCAGAAACAGATGAAGATGAATTCGAATTAACGTGGTCCTTAGTCGGCCAAAACGAAATAATAATAATAATAATAATAATAATAATAATAATAATAATAATAATAATAATAATAATATCTCGGAGAATGGATTAGTGGGAATGCTGTGAAATCCAAACCAGTGGAATCCAGGAAATATAAACTTGAATTGGCCTTCCAAGTAGCAAAGAATACTTACAACAAGAAATCCCGATCAGGGGGGTCCAAAGTTAAACATTAATAAACGGTTATTAAACCATAAACACTAAACATGAAATTCAAAGACCAGATGGAGAAACTCGAAGTAAAAGAAAAAAGACAATTTTAAGAAAGATCCTAGGACCAAAATTTCAGGACAATAAGATAATATATATCAAGAATGAAACACTCTACAATAAAATTGAAAAAGTCCCAGATACTATGCGAAAAAGGAGGATAAATCTTTACGGTCATCTTCTCAAAATTAACTCTAAATGATTAACCAAAGAAATCTTTGACTTCTTCCGTAACCGCAAAACAAAATTCAATTGGTTGGTTCCAAGACAAATGTATATTAAAAGCCAAACCTAATATCTCGGGAGACGAGTGGAAACGAGGATCAGAAACAGTGAAGAAATACTGGGCACTAAGAAAATAACTACACACAGACAAATAATTGATTCAACGTTCCTCAAAGAGGGTGAAACGAAATAATAATAATAATAATAATAATAATAATAATAATAATAATAATAATAATAATAAGAAGAATAAGAATAAGCACCTTCTAATAGGGTAAAGAATGCAACAGGAACTACCTCACTCATCGTTTTCTTGTCTCTTCAGACACACTTTATCTTCCTTAGACTCCTGCCCGGCTGAGTGGCTCAGACGGTTGAGGCGCTGGTCTTCTGACCCCAACTTGGCAGGTTCGATGCTGGCTCAGTCTGGTGGTATTTAAAGCTGCTCAAATACGTCAGTCTCGTGTCGGTAGATTTACTGGCACGTAAAAGAACTCTTGAGGGACTAAATTCCAGCACCTCGGCGTTTCCGAAACCGTAAAAGTAGTTAGTGGGACATTATTTTATTATTATTGTTATTATTTATCTTAGACTACTGATGGTGCAACTGTTAGGAATAATAATATTTGTCCATGTCTTTGGCTGAATGGTCAGTGAAGTGACTTTCGGTTCAGTGAGTCTCGGGTATTAGCCGCGTCTGGTTACATCCTCTGGCTTTAATTAATTAATTAATTTATTGGAAGCTGCTGAAGATGATTCTTACTCAGGTGTCCAGAAACGCTGAGTTATTATTATTATTATTATTATTATTATTATTATTATTATTATTATTATTATTATTATTATTGTTATTATTATTATTATTATTATTAATATCTTCTATGTATCATAAAGCACGCCAGAGAGCTCTAATACTAATCTTAAGCTTTGTACACTTAAGCTTTGACCCCAGCAGCTTGAAGACAGCTAGATCACATATCTCATGTGTATTATTTCATGTTATGAAATTGAAAGGAAGCGAGAAATTTTCGAACCATTAGTAGCACGCCAAAGAACGAACACGATACAGAAAAAAAAGAAAGAAAACAGCTCATCCTTAACATGGAGAAACTCACGTTTGTCCAGTACTATTGTACCTAAAGTGCATACTACGTGAACGTCATTACCTGGATGGTTCGATTTTAATAGCTTCACCTTATTGGAGGTTAGATTGTGCCATAAGTAGGTAGTAAAAAAGAACTTACGAACGCTTAAAGAAGGAGTGGTTTTTACTACCTGCATTTATTGGTAGTGGTAGTTACAGCGAAATGGATTCACGAATTTTCCAATATATCTCGCTAAACAAGTGATTAGCACATGCACGCGTGCACGGTAAAGTTACAGAGGGCCGGCGAGACCAGAAACGCAAACAGTTTGGTTTCAGACGGCTGTGCTTTCTTTATTTTAAACGCAAGAAAATAAACAAACAAATGAATAGCGAGAGCGCCGGGCCGTGCTCCGCCAATTCGTTCTGATCCATTAACAATACCGTTACGTTAAACAATCCAAGGGGGCCTTTCTTTACTTGGAACTTTGTCACACTCTGCAGGTCAATATGTCCGTCCGTCAGCACCAATAATGTACTGTGGATCGCAGTCTATGAGCATATACAACATCGATATAGTATGCCTGGAAAAACTGTAGCGAAGATCTCTTACATCAATTTTTCCCTCTTTTCCTTCGTCTATTTTCTATCAAAAATTTGGTGAAACATCGTGAAGTAATCCGAATTTCTTTTTACCAGAAATTCAAAAATGCAACATTGATAGGAAATGTAACAAAGGCGTCATTAGCGATGCCACAGTGAGATTTGAACGAGACTGAAAGCGAGGCACTATGAGCCTTGCTTTCGTGACTTGGGTCATCAGTATAAAACAACTGAGTTGTCGGTATGTTGTTTGGCGCACGCGGAACAATCACAAATGCCTCTGTGAATATTTTCAAAATGTTTCGACTCCCTGCTAATGTTCTACAAGAAATAACAACTGAGATTTTGAGAGATTCACTCAAAATTGCACGAAATAATCCGTGTAACTTAAAAGTTTTTTTTTTTTACCGAGCTCGATAGCTGCAGTCGCTTAAGTGCGGCCAGTGTCCAGTATTCGGGAGATAGTAGGTTCCAACCCCACTGTCGGCAGCCCTGAAAATGGTTTTCCGTGGTTTCCCATTTTCACACCAGGCAAATGCTGGGGCTGTACCTTAATTAAGGCCACGGCCGCTTCCTTCCCACTCCTAGCCCTTCCCTGTCCCATCGTCGCCATAAGACCTATCCGTGTCGGTGCGACGTAAAACAACTAGCAAAAAAAAAAAGTTATTTTAATAAATAGAATCCATCGGGGGAGGGGGGGATAGCTACTCGAAAATTGATAAATAAATAAAATTACAATAAAAATGAAATGTGTTTTCTTAATGTCCTTATGGATTAATAAGTAGGCTGAATCTTTTGTGGTTTCCCTAGTATTAGAGCAGATATCCTAAGTGGATTTTCTATGTATATATCCGTCATTGAGGAGTCCGACTCGTTGGCTGCATGGTCGGCGAACTGGCCTTCGGTTCAGAGGGTTCCGGATTCGATTCCCGGCCGGGTCGGGGATTTTAATCGTTTCCGATTCATTCTTCTGGCGCGGGGACTGGGTGCATGTGTTCTTCCCAACACTCTCCTCATCGTATTCAGACAATATACCACACTAACAGCCACCACAGAAACACGCAATAGTGATTACATCCCTCCATATAGGGTTGGCGTCAGGAAGGGTCGTAAAACAGGGCCAAATCCACATGTGCACGCGCGACCCCACAGGTGTGGGAAAAGCTGTAGGAGAAGAAGAAGAAGAAGAAGAAGAAGAAGAAGAAGAAGAAGAAGAAGAACATCCGTCATTCAGGGGTTACTTTTTGTCGTTATATATATTCAGCCTATGGCTTTTAGTGCCGGAAGTAGCCAAGGACATGTTTGGCTGCCCTGGGTCTGGTCTTTCTATTTGACGCCCATGGGCGATCTAATCTTCTGGGTGTGAGCTTTTTTCCATTCGAAGGTACCGATGTGTCGGAAATTTGCCCCGCAGGGGTGCCGCTAAATTTACCGTCAAGAGGTTGAGGAAACTGACCCTCTTCGAATACAAACTGACTGAGTCGGGAAAGGAACTCGCCACCTTGGGCTCAGAAAGCCAGCGCTCTCCAGTAGTGGGTATCCACTACTGCGCGACCTGCTTTATTGAAAATATTCCCTCCTTCCTAAGTGTTTTTTTTCTTTCTTTCTTTCTTTTTTTTTTTTTTTTTTGCAATTCCATGACGGACGAACAAGGAAAGTACTAACAAATGTCAAATAGCCTACACTCAACCTAATCTGGCGTCAATTATCTGATGAATAAACACTAGGCACGTACGAATTCAAGCTTCAAATGAACAAGTTCGCCTTGTCTCATGGGATGCGCAACCAACCCTACATGTAGAGAAGCAGAAGAAGAAGAAAGAATACGTCGGAATTAATTGACGAAGTGCTGAGTCAACATAGAAAAACTTGACCGATATTACAACCGGATACCATAATAATAAGTAATTATTAAACTGTAATACTGCCAGCATAAGATGAAATTACCGGGCGAGTTCGCCGTGCGGTTAGGGACGCGCGGCTGTGATCTTGCATCCGGGAGAGAGTGGGTTCGAATCTCACTGTCGGCAGCCCTGAACATGGTTTTCCCTCGTTTCCCATTTTCACACCAGGCAAATGCTGGGGCTGTACCTTACTTAAGGCCACGGCGCTTCCTTCCAACTCCTAGCCCTTTCCCATCCCATCGTCGCCATAAGATCTATCAATGTCGGTGCAACGTAAAGCCAGTAGCAAAAAATAAGATGAAATTTGTGTTTCTTACGATCGTAACTAAAATATTTTTAAATAATGGAGGTTACTTCTGAGCGATAAGTGTCGAGTTGTTGTGACAGTTACTCTCTATACCGCTTGGTAGCGGCATGTGGACTTCTCCTGTGGAATAACACAAAGGGGTCTGCTCTAGGCTTAACGTCCACATCCAATGGGGGAATCAGCATCAGCAACGTCAAGGATTTTAGGACGCAATCTAGTGATTAGAAATTGTATACCACAACCGTTCCTTCTCTGCCGTCAACATTCTGATGGAGAGTTTGTTTCATCAACGGGAATTGAACGGTATTACCATGATGACGCCTTAACAACCAACGTCACCAGGCAGCAGTGGTGCCATCTAACGGAGTTCAGCAGAATATAAAACCTATTTCGTGAACATCTCCATTGTTATAGATCGAACGGTAACAATGTATCAGCTGAGCTCCGTGGCTTAGACAGTAGTGCGGTAGCCTTCTGACCCCACTTGGCTCAGTCCGGTGGTATTTCAGGGTGCTCTAATACGTCGGTCTCGTGGCGGTAGATTTAATGGCACTTAAAAGATCTCCTGACGGACAAAATTCCGGCACCTCGGCGTCTCCGAAAATCGTCATAAGTAGTTAGTAAGCCTTAAAAATAATAACGTTATTATTATTAAAATGTACCCGATACCGATATAAAATATTTAATATGTATTTTTATAGTGATTAATGTCTTTTCTTGAAGATAGAACTGATATTTCTGGAAGATTGTTAACAACGTAATAATATTTTAAAATTATATTACTGATATTTTATTTTTACGGTTTTCTGAGTACCGAGATGCCAGGAATATATCCCGCAGGTATTCTTTAACGTGGCAGTAAATTTATTGGCATGAGGCTGACATATTTGACCACCTTCGAATACCACCGGACTGAGCCGGGATCGAACCTCAGAAGGCTATTTCTCTACCGTATGAGCTACTCAGGCGGGCAATGTAATAAACACGAATATCTTCTTCTATGGTGATTCATACATTTGCTAATGCACTTTGCACTAATTCATTTTAAGTTACCGCGTGAGTTGGCCGTGCGGTTAGGGACAAGTAGCTGTGAGCTTGCATCCGGGAGATAGTGGGTTCGAGCCCCACTGTCGACAGCCCTGAAGATAGTTTTCTGTGGTTTCCTATTTTCATGCCGGGCAAATGCTGTGTCGCTGCGACGTAAAACAAATTGTTAATAAATCAATTTAGATAATTGATCTAATACTCAATCGAGCTTTAATCTCCAATCCAATACTGGAGTGCTATCTGACTGGAAATAATAATTTCAGTATGACTTCTCTACCCGTCGTCAGGGCACGGGCAATATAAATGAACGAAGCCTGGAATAAGTCCTTCAAGTGAAACAAAGTTGCTGGCAAGTTAAGTTTCCTCTCGTGACGCTGGGGACATTCCAATACACGGACAAGTAACTGTCGATACTGTCCTGCGTCATCTCCGGTGTACGAGAATAGGGTATAATATGACGAGAAACATCAATACTTTGCGAATCCAATTATAATCAGCAAAAAGTACCATTTTAGAACGAAAACAACATTACTTAATCATTCCATGTTTGATTACGCGTGAATATCATGAAGTCAAAGACATTCGAGAGAAAAGATAAGCATTATCGACAATAACCTTTACACGATTCCAGTCAACCGTATCGAACAGACTGCGTTGGAAACATAAGAAGTGAACAAATAACGAATCTGCATACATTTCAGAACGCTTCTATACCGGAAGTTAAACTACTACCTTACTGAATTGAAAGTATGTTTCCTGATAATATTAGAACAAACTTTCAAAACATACGATTGAAGCTTTTAGATCATTATAAGAAATCCGATCGAAATATGTCGCAATTTCTTTCGATACTCTCTGCGGAAAGGTTTTGTCACAATGTATCGTGCAATATGTTATGAAACACCTACGTTGCCATAGACAAATAATTTGCATTTCAAAACATCTCTGAAGGTTCGAACTTGTAATGGACTCAGTTGTTACAAAAAGGGAAGTTGTCATGTTGCTGTACTGTTATCAAATTAGTAGTCTGATTTAGAAGGCTATGAGCAAGTGGTTGTACTTTTATCAAGTAAGTTATCTCATATAAAGGCTATGAGAACATGTCTATACTGTTATCAAATAAGCAATCTGATTTAGAAGGCTATGAGCAAGTGGTTGTACTGTTATCATGTAAGTTATCTCATATAAAGCCCATGAGAACATGTCTATACTGTTATCAAATAAGCAATCTGATTTAGAAGGCTATGAGCAAGTGGTTGTACTGTTATCAAGTAAGTTATCTCATATAAAGCCCATGAGAACTTGTCTATACTGTTATCAAATAAGCAATCTGATTTAGAAGGCTATGAGCAAGTGGTTGTACGGTTATCAAATAACTAGTCCGGTTTAGAAGGTCATGAGAAAATGATTGTGCTGTCGTCAAATAAGTAATCAAACTTAGAAGGCTATGTGCAAGTGGTTGTACTGTTATCAAATAATAAGTCCAGGTTAGAAGGCTATGATAAAATGATTGTGCTGTTACCAAATAAGCAATCTGGTTTAGAAGTCTATGGGAAAGTTGCTGTACTCTTATCAAATAAGTAGTCCGGTTTAGAAGGCTATGAGAAACTGTATGTACTATTATTAGTTACATAACAAGCTATGAGCATTTGGTTGCACTGTTTCAAATAAGTAATCGGATTTAGAAGGCTGTTATCACGTGATTGTTCTGTTCTCAAATAAATAATTTGATTTACAAGACTATGAGAAAATGATTGCACTGTTATCAAATATCTTAAGCAATGCTATTTCGAAGGCTGTGAGGAAGACGTGGTTGTACTGATATCGAACAAATAATTTGTGTAGAAGGCTGTGTGAAAATAGTTACTGAGCTAATTGGCTACACGGTTTGGACCGTGCTCTTAGCTTACATTCGGGAGATTGGAGGTTCGATCTCCACTATCGGCAGCTCTAAGATGCTGGGATTGTGCTTTAATTAAAGCTACAGTCATTTCCTTCGTAGTAGTCCTAGCTTTGGTCACAAAGAAACCTGTCTGAGCATTGAACTACTATCAAAAAGCAGTTAAATCGGTGTTCCATGGGTAAATCAGTATAGCACAATGTCGGCTTCCAGATCCCAAGACTCCAGGTTCTAATCTGGTAGAGGTAGCCAGACTTCTGAAAGGCGGAAAAAAGTTCTTCCTTACGACGTTGCCAAGTAAAAGATCTCCGGTGACAAATCTGACAAAATTACTTAAAAATATACTAATAGACACCCAACAGAGTTTTCGTTCTTGTGTCATTGGTAAAGTAAAAATAACAGACGTTGAAATTGAGACGCAGGCAGCATAGATGGCATGGAATTGAAATGTCTGCAACTATGCAGTTGAGGCTATGCGATTATTACTGACACAATTTCACAGAGGATATGGCTATTGTGTGCGAACCGCACTGATACAGGCTTACGGCTCCCATCAGGTAAGATCCGCAGACAAATACAAATATGACAAAGGAGATTGTTTGGACAAGACACAGAATTATGTTTCAAAATGGTCATTTTAGAAGAACAACACAGCATGGAAACTGTAGGCAGGAAAACAAATGAATTCATGAAGGAGAAAGAGAAAATCGAAAGTGAAGAAGAATGAGCTGGAAGAATCTTTCGAAGTCAGAGAAATTTATCAGAATAATCTTACAATAATTAATCGAATATTTATTTATTTATTTATTTATTTATTTATTTATTTGTTTATTTATGTATTTATTTATTTATTTATTTATTTATACTTTCCCCAACTGGATATTGCCGCTGAGGACAAATTATACAAAAAGCAAGATAAATATTAAAATTAATTGTGATTTGATTAAATACATAAGCACTTTTAACATATGTTGCTGCATTAAAAATTTGGGAGGTATGATTTTTTTTAGGATTTGTATGGTTATTCGGACAATGTTGTTCTGATTTTGACAAATTAATGTTTTCAATAAAGTTGCTAATTAAGATTACGTTTTTTTTGTAAAGTCAAAGATTCATATTCATACATATATTGTGCATAAAGAAATAGGAAAATCGTGTCAGGTCGAGGCCAAGTAAGAACCTTAGAGCCCTTCTAAGGACAGCCCTGAAGACGGTGTTCCATGGGTTCCAATATTCGCACCAGAAAAAAAAACTAAGGCCATGGGAAATGCATTCTTATTAAAACAAAATAATTTACATGGCTAGAAGGTTCTTTTAACAATTTTGTTCCTATTTAGAAAAACAAAGTGATAGTATCAATATGGTTACAAATTTAGATTAAATTGTGTTCGGAGAAGCAAAGAATTGTATCGGTACATATTTTGTGTGCCACCTTAATAGGAAAATGATGTCAAGTTGTGGTAAGTAAGAACGGTATTACTCACAAAAGCCATTTGTCTGTAAGAAAAATGACTTCTTCAACAATGGTGTACCGACTGCCTATGAGCAAGTGTGTCTACATGATATTTTAAAAGTGTTTTTTTTTTCTTTTTTCCTTTGAGGTAAGGACAAAGACAAATCTTCACGCTTTAAAGGGTTTTATCGTTTTCAGTTGAACGGAAGGATAATTGACGACTTTGCAACCGACCGAAAGATAAAAGTAACATATTTATTTACTTTTTGAAATAACTGACACAACCTAAATAGGTGATGGCTACATTTAGTGGTCATAAATTATTTCAAGGCGAAGTGAGTTGTCAGTTCGGCCTCTTTTCAAGAAAACCTAAGTGAAAAGCAACTTACTACCGACTACTTTTACAGTTCATTCTTCCGACACTTTGTTTTATTTCTTATTACCGCGATTTGTTTGATTGATTGAATAATCCCTTAACCGTTCCTTTTTTTTTCAAACTTACTTTGCTCGAGTATCATTGTACCCTCTATTTGGAAAAAAGAATCAAAATGAAAGCAAGAAGAATATTTCAACTGTTTTCTGTTATTTCTGGCTTACTCTATTATAGATTTATAACGAATGCATAAAAATGTTTATATTCCAAAATACAAAAATCAAACTTAGCTAATAAATGTTAAACATGTTAAGAGGATAACATTTTTTTTTTCAAAACTGTACCAAACAAGAACAAAAGTTATTAGTTGTATAGTATGCAAGCATTTCCATTAATTGTTAATATTTAAAAAACACTGACTTATTTAAGTAAAACCACGTACAATTTTAATTTGCTTAAAGTTATGTTTCAAAGTTCAAATATTTATGAATGAGTAACATGAGTAATTTTTCAAAATTAGGTTCCTAATACCTGGATGGGTTGTTGAATGTTTCATTCTGGAGGCAGGCGCAGCATTTTTCCATATTTATTTTTCAAATACATAAGAGATGAGAATTCACTTTAAGACAAATACGTTCTTTTGTAAAGGGCAGAAGAAATTTCACTGGTTTCTTGCCTACTGATATGCTGCATTCACGAGAAGAGTTCGGAGTGTGTAGGAAGGGCGATGAAAAGACATTTATCTCTCTACGTGGCTCAATAATGTATGTTTACTAAATAAAAAAATATTCATCTCCAATTAGTTCGTAATAGTTAATTCATACTCAGCATAAGTTTTTCGCAAATACGGTGTGCTTTTTAAATCAGACCACGTTTTAACATTTCTTCTACGAATAGCACCTACCAAACCACTCCATGAAAAAAAATCCCTGCGTAGAAGAATACAGAAAACTTCACTCTGAAAATGTGGGAGAGATTATTGTGAATGCTTCGTATTCTGTACAAAGTTAGGTAAATTAGCAGTTATGCGTAATTGTAAGACAGGATGTGCACATGACGTCACCTTCAGTAATGTATATAAAATAATATGTACAATAATACAGAAACTGTAGATAGGAAAGGAAATTAACACACTGAAGCAACTGGAGTCAATCAAATACTGAAGAATAAAAGAGCTGTAGATATATCCTAAATTTAAAACAAAGGAATAGTTTTACTTACAGTATTATTCCAATTTTGATAAGGTTCGCTTGAAAAAACTGTCAATTCTGCTTTTTAAAAGTTCTGCTCTACCTGCTATTTTTCAATAGATTTAAGCAAAGTTAATGATAATATCCTTACCGTAAAATTAAATTTTGATTCACTTCTCGAAACTTAATTTTTGAATTATTGTATTTGTTTTAACCATTATAGATAATTACCTTAAAATATATACACGAAAATCTCGTATTTACTTGGACGTAGAAGATTTTTGTGAATATTACTAAGCGTGCAAAGTTTTAACACATTATACCTCAGGAATTTACAAAGAATTTTAACTTATGTGAACACTATTAAACAGCACATTTTATTTTCAGAATTATTTAGGAAAAGTAGTAATGCTATTTGTCAGAACGCACAATTTGTGTGTTTTCAACCTCATTGCAGTAGACATATTTTACCCAGTGTTAATGCACATGTTCTGTTATGTTTTACTGACTGGGTTTGTATCAAAAATATCCATTCCTGTACTCAAAACAAACTTTCGGTTTTTGCAAAACATTTTGAGTCTTTTGTTTCATGCTCATTGTATTTTTAAACATGAAACATTAATTTATTTTAAATTACTAACACGATATATTTAAATTATTTTTAATGGAACCTGGTCTTATAAAATTTATAACGATTAAAATTTTAAGTTTTACTGCTTAAACCTATCATTCTCAATACTTCCATGAGGATTTCCGAATAATTTTCACAAACAACTCTAATAGTTAACAATGAACAAATTGTCGTTAAAAACACAAGTAAATATAAATAAATGCTGTACATGGTGTTTTTGTTAGTGCTTGATAAGCGGTACCACAAATACAAAATACTCGCCCAAAATTTGAGAACAATGAAAAGAGACAGCGTGTTTGTACATTATTAGCTTATACCTCGATTGACCACTTTAAAATGAAAGATATTTCGAAAAATTACAGACTGATATACATCATTTGTTACTTTATGTAGCAAAAACATTTTGAAAAGGCTGTCTGGATAATCAATTCCCGAAATCAATGTAAACTAAATGTGATTACAAGAAAACTCGGTAACAAATATGAGAGCTCCTAAGTTGGAGCTTATCTGTGAGCGAGACATATAGGAAAAGCAATGTGGTTTTACTTGTAAATTTCTTGAGTAGCTCATTCAAGCAAGAAAATCTCAAGGGTTGATTGATTAGTAGTGTCCATGATGGATTAGTATGTTATACAAAGGGAAATAATATTTAGGCTTAATTCCACTGCGTGCCCCAACTGCACGCCCTAAAACACTTCTCGTCCTTAGCACCTGCTCTTGCAAGATAATTTCTGTTAAATACAGAGCTCCGCACGTCGAAACTATTGAATTAGTAATGTAGATAAGAAATTTTGTGTATGGAACTACTGTTCAAGTCGAAAATCGTCTTTCAGCCATCATAAAGAAATACATTGAATAGGAGTGTACGGAACGTGAAATAAATTGCGACAAAATTGTACACCTAAATGTGCGTACAATTACATTGCACGAGTGTTTTGTGTTTTTTTGGATATTCCGATCTGCGCAAAGTTCTAGCATATTATTGTCGGTGTGTTTGCAAAAATTATAACTTTCAATTAAACTAAGAAATAATATCAATCTTTTCTTTTGTACTTTATTTCAGAAAACACATCAAACTAGTTTTGTCATTTATCAAACTACGTAAAATTATAATAAGTGTGCGTTTTCAATTCCACTGCAAAAGCAGGCATTGTAGTATTTAGTGGAAAGATTTAGAAACTTGACCAAGAAGTGTTTGAAATTTGCAAAAATACATGGACATGTGTAAGATTTGTCTATAGTGGTCATCTTAACCTACTGCTGAAGTGGAATTCAAGAAATATTATGGCATTTCCTAACATCTAAACATTAATGGAACTAGTTGAACTGTTGTCGCACATGCTCAGAAAAAAAAGTACCGCATGTACCATTTTTATAACTTCTTATTTCCGGAAAGTTCAAAAAGTTATTTTGTTCAGAAAGTGTGAAACTGTTTCCGCTTATGATTATGAACAGTTCCAATCTTCTTAATTTTATCTAATTTATCATAACAGGATGATGACTAAAGATGCAGTAGGCTCACGGCTCTCGAAACAAATCATAATTCTTGTAGATACCTATTTTAGTGGGCTATGGATTAAGAAAGAATAAAAGAATACGTTTTGACAATATTGTCCTTTACTGCAAAAAGGTCAAGTAGTAGGCCATGGATTTTTCACTGAAACAAAATTCTCTATATCCAGAGTGAATAGGATTGAAGAAGAAGTTTATGAAACGTTTCAAATTTTCGAACAAATAACAAATACTTATTACAGAAGTATAGAAGGCTGTGGAATATCCACCCAACCAGTATTTCGTACAACAATCAACGGAGGAACTGTTTTTCTTGTATCTGATAGAAAGACGGCTGCAAAGTTGCATTGGACCCGTTTGCCAAAGAAGCAAAATTTTGAATTTTCATAGTAAAGACGCTGCAGTTGAGTAACTTTATTCATGGACAATCATATTATTAGAATATTTGGTATTATGTTTACAAACATTAAACTTATTGATGTACAAATACATCATAGAATAAATGGCCTAGAGGTATGTGGTTTCCAAGACTGCTGGCATAATTCATAAATATAATATTTATCGAGGAGATATAGAATACTGATTTTCGCAACATATATAAGCCATAGGCTATACACTAGGGCAAGTTATCAATAATGTTTTGTCTAGAATGCCAACATCTAAACATCAGTCATAGACTATCAGATATGCTAATTAAACTGATATTACAGAATGTAGTTTTCCAATATCATAGCTCAACTGTTCCGCTGATTGTTTCATGTAGTGAACTAAAGTGGCTGTGATTAGTTTGGCAAACAAAAAATTAATGCAATTGAAACAAAATCTTCCTTCACTGACAATAAAATATTTCTCTTATGCTAAATTGTACCATGTGAATCTTGTTAAAGAAGAGTTAATGATATCCAACTAAAGTCTAAAGCGCGATTTTTTCTCTTACAAAGACAACTGTACGGTAGATGTGCTCAAACAGAAGAAAATTAATTAAAATGGGAGATGATGATCACCTATAATTCAATAACGAGTACGAAATCCGTCACAGTGTTCAGTGACATCATGGATTAAACCTGAGAATTTTTTGATCCTTGTTTTGCGCGATCAGCAATCTCTTGTGTTATTCTTTGCATTGATCAAAGAACAGCGTATCTTACAATAACTGTAAATACAAATATTTTAGTGCGCATCATCTATTCAGCAGAGTTGTACAATTTACAGTATGTCACCGTATTGCATAATGAATGTGATATTCTGATGTTCAATATCATTAATATATTACTCATACAACAATTAAAATAAAATAGTTTTTGTATTATTAACAAGTACTTCGCAAGTTCTGTTGTATACAAAAGATAATTAAATCTTCCTCCTAGAATTACAGACATGCAGTGGGTTCATACTGTATGTAAATAAGTTGTAGGAGTGTGCCCAAACTTTCTCAGTTTTCTCAAAATCATGATAACATTACTTGATTCTCTTTCGCGTAAAACCATCCAATGACGGAGATTTGATGTATTTATATCTCCAGTTACGTTTTTCTAATAACTGACAAAAGTTTCCTGAAGTTCTGTTACGTTTGCCAAATTTCTAAAGAAATATTCGAGAATCGTCCAATTTAACTGGCATATGTGGTGGCAAGTTAGCATGACTCTGGTATCAGTGGAAGAGGATGCGGCTTTCGTTACCATGGTTACAAAAATATCCTGACAGAAGTAAACATGGCCGAGGACCAAAGCCTTCTACAACTATGAAAGCTAAGCGGTCTTAGCTCTCAACGCTCTGATCTTATTTCTATCGATAAGAAATAAATGCCTATTTAAATGACTCATTAAATGATTTTTACAACGAACGCCAGGCAAAACCAATCAGGGTATAGAATATATTTTATGGTCAACATATTCGAACTTACAATAGGCTACATTCTCAATGATTAACGATGTTAGGAGAATTCTAGCGTCGGTAATGGACAAGAAAGATTTTCATCCTTCCTTCAACAAAAGGTGAGGTTCATAAGATTGAAAGTAATAATACCACTAAGTGTAAAGTAGAAAAGTTTAAGATACAGCGATTTAATGTGAAAATGGAAGGTCTAAATATCGACACATAATTTTGAATCCACGTTTTAAAGTCGGTGACAGAATAAAAGAAAATATTGGTGACCATGAGGACGGCGAAATTCTAACTTTTAACTGAATAGTCCTGGATCATTAATAAGAAAATACAAAAGGGAATGAATTGACATATCCTACGTTTGTATAAAATAATAATAATAATAATAATAATAATAATAATAATAATAATAATAATAATAATAATAATAATAATAATAATAATAACTAGGAGAAGCAGAAGAATCTGACTGTTTGCATTCTACACTAAGATGAAGCAGAACTGGAAATGCAGAAAGGTTGACAAGTGTTATCAACTTCTTCTTCTTCTTCTTCTTTTTCTTCTACTTCTGCTTCCTCCTCCTCTTCTTCTTATTGGCCTTTTTCTACTTACCTGGGGTGGGCACTATGTATGGATTCCGCCGAGATTTACGCCCGACTGCCCTTTCTGACGCCAACTGTATTGCATGTTTCTGTGGTGGTTGGAAGTGTGATGTGTTGTGTGTATATGAAGATACGTAACGAGACAAACACAGCAACCCAATCCCCGAGCTAGTGAAATGAACTATACGCTGTTAAAATCCCCGAACCTGTCAGGAATCGAACCGAAGACTAGAATGATGACCATTCAGCCAAGGAGCCGGAATAAAATAATAATCCAAGCGAACTGGCTTCGCGATTTGGGTCGGGTAACTGTTGGCTTGCATTCGGGAGACGGTGAGTTTGAACCCCACTGTGGGAGGTCCTGAAGGTGGTTTCCCATTTTTAAAACAGGCAAACGCTGGGGCTGTACTTTAATTAAAGCCATAACATACAAAAATATTATCTCGCAAGATAGGGCTCGACAATTTTGGAAGATGTTTATAAATAAAAAAAAAAAAACCTGGATGTGACAAGTATACTCTAGCTTGCTATGAGATTTGCATAAACGTTAGGGGAACGGCCTATTGAAACCCCTAGGAATTATGTTACTCTCGCTACATTATTAATCGAGGGACCAAGCGACTATTCCTACAAGCCAGATGTCTGCGACGTAAAACAAATAATAATAATAATAATAATAATAATAATAATAATAATAATAATAATAATAATAATAATAATAATAATAATAATAAAAGCTCTAGTATCTCCCTAAATCGATATTAAAAGCCTGACTGACCTTTCGAGGTGGCTAAGTGATGAAAGGTTCTGAAGGGAGATTAATTCTCGTGACAGGAAATGGATGAAGGTAGAGAATTCTTGTCGAATACTTGACATCCTGAGCATATAATAGATTGCCCTAATTCACTTAAACTATTTTACATATCAAACTAAAATACTGTAATTTTCACAAATTAACGTCACTTGTCATTCTATTTCATTTCACTTGTTTGATTTTTTTACAGTATTTAATATCACTAACTGAAATTCAAAGATATTTTCCTGTTGAGTAATAAAAATACAATTCTGGTGTTTACGTTATTAAATATTAGTTGAAGTGGGAAGTATTGTCGCACAAGACAGCAGGGAGATCTAGAAGAAATCAGGACGGAATTCATCAGGTGTATAAACTATGTTACTACTTTGAAAATATGGATGGAATAAAACTGTACTGTCAAGAAAATTATTATTTTAGAGAGTGGATCCCTGATTTGGTATTTTGAGAATTAGGTTAGCGGCAGCTCTGGTCGGGATGTTTTGAGTAGTTGAGAGCAAGTGGAAAGGATGTTTTATATAAGAGGGTGTCTGCTTGTACATTATTTTGTGGAGCTGAAGCAAAGTGTGATAGCGTCCGGCTCCATGACTAAATGGTTAGCGTGCTGGCCTTTGGTCACAGGGGTCTCGGGTTCGATTCCCGGCAGGGTCGGGAATTTTAACCATCATTGGTTAATTTCGCTGGCACGGGGGCTGGGTGTATGTGTTGTCTTCATCATAATTTCATCCTCATCATGACACGCAGGTCGCCTGTGGGAGTCAAATCAAAAGACCTGCACCTGGCGAGCCGAACTTGTCCTCGGACACTCCCGGCACTAAAAGCTATACGCCATTTACGCCATTTCATTTTTTTTTCAAAGTGTGATAGCTACGACGAAGCGAATTTAGCTCATGGAATGCAGGAGTTATGACGAAATTTTGGAAAGTTCATTATAAAGCATGCTGACCGTAATCCAAAATAGGGAGAAAAATTGGATAGGGCATAATCTAAGACACAACACTTTACTATGAGTAGCAATTGAAGGGATGATAAAAGGAAAACGGGGAAGGGGAAGGAGACGATATCAGTTATTAGGCAGCATTAGAAAAAGAAAGGAAGATTATGCAGAAGTGAAGAAAAGGGCACAAGATCGAGAGGTATGGAGGTCACATCCATGATTGGACCTGCCGGACGGCAGAACAACCTGTGATGATGACATTAATAATGAAGAAGAAACTATGATAATGAGGAAAAGGGCGCCTAAATTCCTTGGGCACACTCTGCAAGATACCAGCTTCCCGACCAAACTGATTGTGGGAAAAGTTATGGGAGAGAAACGTCGAATAAGACCGATAACGAAGTATTTATTTAAACACCTCCCTTTATTGATCAGTGGTAAAGTGTCGGCCTCCGAATTCTAGAAACATGGGTTCAAACCCGACAGAGGTAGCCGGATTGTTGAAGGGCGGAAAGAAAGTCCATTCGATACTCCATGTGGTATGATGTCGGCATGTAAAAGATCTCTGGTGAAACACTTAATGTTCTTCCAGACAAAATTAATTAAAAACTCAGCTTCGGAATGGCTAACTGATACACGTTTCCTCTGCCATCTATTGGACTAAAAACCGAACGTTTATGGTTGCGTCGACAGGACATTGCATTTCAATAATAATAATAATAATAATAATAATAATAATAATAATAATAATAATAATAATAATAATAATAATAATAATAATAATGTCCGGCTCCATGGCTAAATGGTTAGCGTGCTGGCCTTTGGTCACAGGGGTCCTGGGTTTGATTCCCGACAGGGTCGGGAATTTTAACCATAATTGGTTACTTCCCCTGGCACGGGACTGGGTGTATGGGTCGTCTTCACCATCATTTCATCCTCATCACGACGCGCAGGTCGCCTACAGGAGTCAAATCAAAAGACCTGCACCTGACGAGCCGAAGTCCTCGAACACATCCCGGCACTAAAAGCCATACGCCATTTCAATTTTTCATAATAATAATAATAATAATAATAATAATAATAATAATAATAATAATAATAATAATAATAATAATAATAATAATAATAATAATAATAATAATAATAATAACTAGCATATTCAATAAGGAAGATATAAGCGCTAGGTTTCGTACGATTACAAAATGAAGTTGTAAAGGAATTTGGCAAATTTTCCTATAGCAGATAATTAATTGCCTTATTCCGTTTGAAGATGTGAGCCACGTTTGAGGCAGTCCGCTTTCAGAAGATCCCCCGTGTGTTGACGTCCACCGGCGGAAGTCGTCCACTTCTTTAAAAAGTCCTTGTTCAAAAAACGTCAGAAATAAAATTTACTCATTTTTTAAAAGCTGAAATATCCTTGACGATAAAATCCATATTTTTGAAAACAGTATATCCATTATGGGGAATAGAAAACGGTGGGAGGGGGGGGAGTCTCAAAATATTATTTAATGAACATCAACGTATTTAAGATGACGTAAAGCTAACTTTTATTCCTCTTCTTGTGATTTGTCCTCCTAAGGATCATTGTGTAATTTCATATGATATGATGACCCTTAGAAAATGCGGAATGCCTTCTTTATCTTTGTAATTTTAATCATTTCCCATTACATTAAAATTGATTTTACTATGACCGGACAAAATTGTGGTGACAAATTGTCCTGTTTCGGATGGCATATTTGACTTTTCGTATACCTATAGGACGTTTTTGTATGGTGGACGACTTAGTAGTAAGGTTTTCCATATGTTGGAGTAACTGAACGCAGACTACTTATTGTATGAACATTTATTTGGGTATTATAACGGTGTGAACATATTTTGATGGACATTATATATTTTCTAGCATTCACATTTCATCCTGGCAATGTTCTGCTAAATTACTTCAAGGTATTTAGTATGAAAACATTTCAAGATACAGGGCTCTTCTTGCAGTAATTAATAGTACGTTTAAGTAAGTATTTCTGAATAGAAACACGACTAGAAATTCATCCGTCAGATAACATGTTCAGTAAAAATACGAAGGTAAATTTTTCTCTAACCCCTCTCCGTCCACTCACACTGGCAACCTGCCCAAGTGATGTTAACACGAACAAGAATTCCCGGTGAAATAAATATTACAGTCGTGGCAATAATCAAACCATCAACGCAGGCTCAATCACTGATACTACTACAAGATGAGGTTTCTTTTAATTGGAACAGACATTCATAGACATTGTCAATCACTTGTTATGGGCTGATGGGGATGTAAATCGAAGAAAGGCCATGATGAAAAATGTACTTCAATAAATATTTTTAGCGATTTTCATAGTAGTAAAGGAGAAATTTTAGGGGATAATTCTTCTTTTTTTTACAAGTTTAACATATACGGCTTTAAAACACTCTGATATAATGGAATATGAGTATAAAACACTACTGAGATATAATTATAATTTATAAGGTGGCGATGGGAATTGTAGTAATGATTACTATAAACACTGTACATATATCAAAACAATCTGGGCTACTCTCACCTAATTTGCTGGTGATCCGAAAATAAGGAAAGAAGTGGACTCGTGTGAATGAAACAGTTACTTATTCTACATCTCTTGAGCCATGGAAACGGCTATGATGCATAATACAGAAGGCTTAGAGAAGGGAAATGTTTGTGTACAATACGAACTGAACGAATAGAGTTCTCCAAGAGTATTGTAGATAATTCCTATGCGAACTATCTTCGCCGAATTACAAGGCTGCCTTTTATTACATCTTTCAACAGAGTGCCACTTCATTCTGGAGAAAACCATGTTAAATTTTTAAAATATGCAAGACTCTTCCAGTATTGATTATTCTATTTCATTGAATCTATTTCAGATTTGATGTTTGTGATTATTTTAACAGGCATAACTTATGATGTTGAATACATATAACCATCATATTATACAGAATAATATTAGGCAATGTCATCAAAGCCAACCCTAATGGCGCAGGCGGTTAGTTCTTGGCCACCTGTCCGAAATATACCGAGTTCTATCACAATCCAACAAAGTGTCATAAAAATAAGGCATCTCCGCGTCTTTGTTTACGGGCACGATGAAGAATACTGAGGGGGAGAAATCTGACCTCTCGGCATCGTAAGTACTTAAGCAGTTAAAAGTACTCTTCAAAATACTAATACTGTATGTCTCAAGATATGGAACTGGTAAAATGTACCATATTACGTTTGGCATGAGTAAAGTGAGATTGAGATACAAATCAATAGAAATTACTTTTGGTGGATTCGATCCCAGATCTATTCTGAATCAAAGACAGGTAACTCACCAATAAGTGCGGTGATCAGAAATGTAATATAAAGATAATGGAAAACAGTTTCTGAAAACAAGAATTGAAGTCGATTCGTACGAATGAAACAGGTACATCATTTTGGGCCATGGAAACGACTGTATTGAACAATATAGAAGGCTTGGAAATGTGAATATATCCGTAAAACCATAGGGTCGTAATCTAAAATGGACTCCATTTTTCCAACTTTTCGTCTGCCACTGTGTCAGATATCTTCGGTAATATTTTAGCTTGATTCCTTCATGTTAACAATCACAACTATCACAGCTGCAAGAAGAGGAGATTCCTTAGATTACTTTTCTAAAGACCTGAAGATTTTTACTTCAATTAAGGCTTACATTATATCAATAGAATTTAGAGAATTCCAGGGACAGCGCAGATTCTGCGAGTGAACAATAACTTCGCAGAAAGGAACTAAAGACTGCGGTGCATCAGAACACTAGATAAAAATTATCTAACCCTGGACTGTATCCTGATAAGAGGTATCGCATACCTCAAGTTATTTTAAAAGCCGCAATATTAAGAGGTTAACAACAACGTATTCCAAGCAAGAGGATGAATTTTGCAGCCAAAGACAGATAAAATTAATCACATAGTGACGAGGAAATTTCGAAGAGGAAACTGCTCTAAATGAAGAGAATAAGCACTTTCCATTCAATACTTTCTGATCTGATGCATGGGCTACATCGCCTTCAGATGTCACCAATTTTTATACATGTCACCTCCTCGAATTATACGATTAATATGATAGTAAATGTATTAATGTTAAGATATCTAAAATCAAATGCGTACAGTATCGATCACATTGAGAGCAAGTGCTGGATTTCAGTGATTCTGATGTACGGTAACTTAGATCTTCTCAATATGTGGTCACAGGTGTTTGTATTTCATTCTCACTCACAAGGGTTATAAATTAGATAGACCACTCATTATATTGTCTTTTCAGGATTTGAACCCGTTTGAAAAGGCATCCAAATTATCAGACAAACTCAAGGTGGTATGTTTTTCAAGGGATGAACGATAAGTAATCATTGTTCTAGTGTTCTGAATTCATCTCTTCCCTGTTATGTTTCAGTATAATCTGGTTGCCCAGTTTGTGACAAATTTTAGATTAGTTTGCAGGTGTCTAGAATTTAACGGGTTCATTTTCCAGAAAAGCAAGAGAAATAAGTGGGTGCCTTTGGAACTGTTTAACTCCAGGTGAATGCTTTGGTGATGATACCAAACATATACGATAGGACAGTATTTTTTTCCAGTCAATATTAATAGTCTACCAGTACAAGCAAATAGTTTATGAGACGGGCTTCGAATGCAAACAGAGCGATGCTCCTCACCCCTAGATGAAACTACTGCACTGTACATCTCGTTATTGAATAACGAGTCACGGAGTTCATGCTTTTGAAAACACGTCGCTAACCTTACTTACAAAATACAGTATTTAATAAAGCAAATATACATAATTTTATCTAGCATCTTTTTGTTTCAATTTCCTTATAAATACCTTTTAACATAAACGAAAGATCAACAAATTTTCTTGTGCCCTGTATAAGATGTTTTTCAATTATTTGACGTTTGTTCTTGAGGATGAACTACACAGAAGAAGGCGAAACGTTAGCTGACTTGAAAAGAAATCCTAAATAAATCCCATACTGTTATCACATTACGGGTTCAAAGATGACTTCAAATATAAGCCTAAAACAAATGTTGGTATTTTATTTTAGTACGTGTTGAACTTGGAAACCAACCGTTTATTCCAACGTGTAAGTGCAAATATTTAAATGTCTTTTACTCGCAATAAGTATTAACATTCTATTTCCTGTTTTATTTTGGTCTCAGCGACTCTGTTGAGGAATGTGCGTTAGTACTTGATTGATTTATTGATAGTTGATTTCAGCTACAAGGTGTCTTATTACAGAAACATTGTGAGGCTAAACTATCCAGATTTCACACATCAGAAGGCTAGAACTGGGACATAGAGTTCTTTACTAAACGGACCTCATTTCTGAATTGATCACACGATTCACTCATTGGATCAAATTGCGGCAATTATTTTTAAAGTTACACACACACATTAAACAAGTTTTACCAAAGTAGTTCGCGAGATATTAAATGACACATGCTAGCACATTCTAGTATTTGTCTAAACCGGATTACTCTCCTGGAAACTATAAACTCCTTGTCAATCGCTAGGCTATAAGAACATCACAATGTCAGAGATTTCATCCCCGAGTCAACAATGCAAAAAATGGACACGTTATTAGTTTGGAAATCCCTAAAATTTATAGGAATATATATTAATAGGGATCGTGAAAGAATCTGAATAATTGTTAGCAAAATTAAAAATATCATTTTCCCCACATTCTGATATAGGCCTACTTGAGGTAAGAATTTATAATGTAAAAATTGTATAATCTTCCTGCCTGTTCATAACAAATTACAGTGGTGTTTGAAAATTTCCACAATAGATTTTACGATAAATCAAAATATGTAGACCTATTTAGAGAACTTTAGTTTGTAGTCTTTCAGAGGCCAACGTCGTCCTCGTCGATTTGTGATCACAACGACACTGTAGAAAAGACGTCAACAGAAAGGATCTCTCCTTGCGATACTAAAAGTGAAAAATGAAACCACTAAACCCCAATGTTGCGAACGATTTTGGTCTATGATAATCTGACCTGTAGGTTTGACAAGAAGTAGTTCTTTCTTGTACACATTTTGTCATATTTTACACAAGAATTTTCTTTGTTTTGTTCATAAAAGTACTAAAATGAAAACAGTCATAATGGGATGTTCAAAGCTTCTTGCGAATTATGTGTGCAACGTGACTTAAGCCTGTCTCCTAAAACATACAGTTTTCTCCATTAGTTTTGCTAAAAGAAGCGGTTTTGTAATGCCCCTATACCGCGTGAAAATAACGATTTCTCTGTCCATGATGGTTACGTATTACAAGCTTCATTAGAATGTATCCTTTCCGTGTTTGGATGTAGTATCTTACATGTCATAGACATGTCTTCACTGAACTCTGAACAGCAATTGCTCGACAGAAGGTTGTCAAAAGCGAAGTATTGGAAACCCAGTAACATAATTGGCAAGCCCAAAACTTGAGTGCGGACTACCCTAAATATACCAGAGATCGCTGGGATTCTAATGAAAGAATAAACTGATTGTGCACACTGAAGAACCGAAGGGAAATAAAAGGAAATATGCATAAATAATAATATTTAAACATGCTAAAAGAAATAGAGATGAGGAAGAGAAAAAATGTTGCGGAGAAACGTAATATTCGTACGTAATAAAAGAAAATTATTTTACAGACAAACTGAGTATAATTTAGGATGTCACATCAGCCAACGTAAATACGTTAAAAGTTAATCAGAAATATATGTGCTAACTAAACAGAAAAGTGAAAAAGAACAACATCAACTTGCATTTAAAAATATGACGAGAAATGTGCATGCCATGCGAACAAATATGACATTTCAGTCTTTTTTTTTTTTTTTTTTTACAAATAAGCTAATGGCAGTCACAACTTTTCGGATAATACCGCTTCTGGTATTAAGACTACGTCAAACTTGGCGCGCAGGGCAACTTATCAGGCCTTGTTAGAAGGAACTAACGAAAATTTAATCATTCGTTAACTTACATTGTTTGCCAGAAATTAGGGAGGAAATCTATTTTGCCTTAACGAGTCGTTAATCTCCTTAAGTTAAACGCAAAGAGGGGTGCGACAGAATACTCGGCAGACTAGAATGAAATCTCGATATTTCGTGTTGAAACGTTCGTGAAGGAATACCACTATGAAAGTAAACATGTTTTATTATTGTTAAAGCATTTACATGTAAATTAGTATTATTGTCAATATACAATTTATAAAACGTAAAAACGTAGATTAACACTAAGTTATAAATCTTTAAACATACATGCGTTAAATGAAAGAAAAAATTATTTAAAAAGTCACTCGCAGTTCGGAGAGATTATAGATCATTTTCCATGTGAGCATGACTAGTTGTGCAGCAAAGCACATATCAGTTATTTGAGGAGTAAATTTTTTGGGAGATACTACTGAGTTTAAGTCATAATTGTCAAACGGACGTGACGTTCGGAACATCTAATATGGAAACAAATGAATACCGTGTAATAATATGTGCTAAAGCCAATGTATTCCATCTTCAGTTACAGCGGTATTACTAACACACACTGAGAAAATTAATAACGGAAACTTCACCTGTCATGAAGGGAACATGTGCGTGATATACGCTATCTTGGTCCGAAGAGCGTAGAGCTATCGAAATAAGCCTAAAAATCGTGGTGTATTGGACAGCAATGAAATCATGGCCCCCTAGAATAAACACTGTGTGGCTTTTCCATTAATCGACTTGCCGGACTTAGATTCGCTTGCTAGCAAATGAAATAGCCTACGTACGCAGTAAGACAAGCTCGACCAATGATTCAAGGAACTATTCTTGATAGCGAATACCAATATCTCTCTAAAGCATGTCTGTACATGAGTATATTATAAGGGACTTAGAATTTACGTTAGACATAGAAATTCTGCGCTAGAATGCATCGTCTTCTCGTCTGAGAAGAAGTTTACTGGAACATTCTTATTATTTCAGTGAAACTGAACTATGTAGCCTATTATTACGACTATACGACACGATGAATGTCGAAGCACGTTGCACAGAACAAAAAACACCAGCTATCACAAACACTGCATGCAATAAGGGGGAAAATATTTTTTTTAAATAAAAGAAACACGTTGCCTTACCTGCTGCCAAAACTGCGCCAACAGATAAATTCTCTCCTTCTTAAACAGCCAATCCATGGACTGCATAGCCTGAATGTCCATTGCGACCAGGTGTTGGTGCGATATCAACAGGCGACACAAAACAGTAGTAGTAAAATTCAAAACGGAACAGAAGAGAAACTATATCCGAAACAGGTAACGTAAAAAAAAGAACCAAACAAACAATGTCCTCTTCTTTCTTAGAAAGTACTTGTCATCATTTCAGTTCAAAAATTCGACTCCCAACAACAACAAAAACATTAAATGTTTTCTCTTTTAATAACAAGTAACAAAGATTTATCTTTTCATCTTCTCTTTAGCCATCTACTTCCCAACTTCTATTTACTTCATGTTTTGATCTTCTTGATAATCATAGTGTGTATATATAAAAATAGGCGTGGCTTCGATATAGTGGGTGGTGCTAATGAAATGTCAATCATACAAACAACACAGAAAAAGGAAAAATGTCAAGTTCAAAACTGAAAACAACGAATTTTTTTAAAAAATTCCTGAAAACTGTAATGTTCGAAATAATGACATATTCTCTTGTTTCCTGATACTTCTCATTTTTCTTTCGGTCCTCGTGTTATCTTCGCAACTTCATGCGTAGGCCTATGTGTTTTTTCTTTCCTTCCTCTCCCTTCTTTTTGGGAAATTACTGAGAATCACATCATAGCGTCCAACGAAACATAAACAAGAGATGACTTCGAAACGAAACTGATAAAAAAATATCGGTGGTCAGAAACAACCACGTTATTTTCTCTCCACTCCTTCCTTCACTCTCCTTTTCGAAGAGGATAAGAAGAAGAAGATGGAATAACAAAGGAACAACAAAACTTCATATCTTCTTCTTCAGTATTCTCGATAAGCCACCGGTATTCAACAAAAGTGTTTCATGATATTCATCAACACGTCGCGTCATGAAGAAGAATTTCTTTCACCTTTGAAGTCGCCGCCTTCACTGAAAGAGAAAAGAGAAGAAAACCTCGTAAGTGAGTGTGAAAATATTTTTTAAGTTTCTAAAAAAGCTATTCAAACATATTTTAAATATAAAACGACAGGTTTTATTTTAAAGGGGTAGGGAATTTTAGAATTGACGCATAATTTTTATATTCTCGAATGTTCTCTTAAATACCAAAATGACTATTGAGTTTCTTAATTCCTTTATTCAGCAATAAACACTCAATTTAACACCGTTTCGTTCTTGTGCCTTTTGATGTAAATTCTAACATATGTATCATTTGAACCGATTTCTAACGAATGTTATTTTATAAGTTATTTATAAAGTATTTTCTGGAGGAAATTGTATTTCTCTTTCTAGTATTTTCCCTAGATCTGAGTATGTTATCTTTAGATTTCTTTAGCATCGCGTGTACTTCAAAATCGAATTGCCCTACAGAAAAAGAGAAACGAACGGAACCTCAGAAATGTAAGTCTTTCTTTTTCTTCTCTTAACACATTTCTCCTTTTAGTTCTTACCTACCTAAATTCCCTTATCAGATTTTAACTAGACTTATTGATATGAACAGATTTTGTTGTCAGGAGTGTTACGGATATTCCTGAAAGTTATTCTAGGTCTGAGCATCTTCGTAAAATTCTTAACACTGTTCCAACAATAATAACTCACTGAATCGCATGCGCTAACCAACGGGACACTTAACAAAAGTTAACTTTCTCGTAACTAAATTCCTGTAACCGTGCTTTTCTCAATAGTAAACTAACATATTTATGTTTATGGTTATTTGTATATGTTAATCACATCACGGAGAATACTTGTAAGACACCTGTCAATTTGGCCTACAAATACATAACGTGATTGCAAGCAAAGTAAATGTATCTAATGAATTTTCCAGCATTCAGTCGTAAAATTGGTAATGGGATTACGGAAACGAGTATGAATTATCTGTTGATTAATCTGCAATAACCTTAGACAATACGGTGTGGTTGGTAAAACATTCTTAAGCAATTAGAATAAATTTCTCGACTGCTCAAAGTAAGATTTTAAAAATACAGCAGCGCATAAGTGTTGGCAAAACTCAGTAAAGTTGTCATCGACCTAATTGTTAGAAATGTAGTAGAAAACTTGGTAATTAGATTTCTAAAAAACACTTTTCTGTAACAAATAATTTTATACACTTAATTCACAGCACTGTTTCGTTCGTATTGTGAGAACAACGAATTGTAATTTTTTTTCTGACAATCAAGGATAGGGGATCACTTTTTTTTAAAGAAAATAAACATGTTTGTCAGAAAATGATAGCTATTAACAACACCAAACAGCACACACTTACACAAAACACGCTATGCAGAAGTCTTGCTGACGGCGATATAGTAGATGAACTTTCGTCGGCACTTTCGAAAACATTCAGCGGACTTATCAATGCCATTTTTGGAGACAGCGATGTTCCTGGGCGACTGACACATTGTCGTTGATCCGGCGTTCTTGCTGTCATTTCACTGATAATAATTAATTGTAGGAAAACACGATGACATGGAATTAGTAATGATTCCAAAAACAAAACAAACTCGTGTTGCAATCAGTCGGTGAATAAAATCAATGTTGATTGGTAATAAAAATATATTTCTCTAATTGAGTATAGTTCCTTCTTCCTTTTTTTTGGCTATCGATAACAGGCAATTAAAGATTAGGTACTGCACGTGTGTGATAACGTAAACACGTGTCCAACAGACGTCATGATCCTTTCTACAGAGCTCCCACCCTCGAACTGAATCGTGCAGCGCGCATCGGGCCTGCTGTCAGTATTGGTGGGGCTTTGGTTAGGTGGTGGGGGGCGAGTCTACGACCGCGTGGTGGGGACGGTACAGAGGGCTTTGCAGAGAGCCAGGGCGGGAGGGGAAGAAGAAGAGCTGCACAGCGCGTAAGAGATGGATATAAGAAGCTTTAAGGGGTTGAAAAGAGACCGCCAAATCTCTGTTTTAAAAAAAATGTGTAACAGAGAGAGAGGGTGAGTGTTATACACCAGGGGTGGGGGGTGGGGGGAGAATGATGAGAAGGGGTGCAAAAGCACAGAGCGGGGGAGAGGAACAGTTGAAAGACAACAGTAGAGTCCTTCTCTCTCTGACACATATAAGTTCCCTTTTACTTGAAATCCACGGGCGGATAAGGGAGTAGTACAGTTTTCAACCCTTCTTTCTCGTCCATCTCGCTCTGTCTCTCACCCTCATTCCTCAGGCTGTCTGACTCTCTCTCCCTTTTACAAAATCCCAACACAACGTGCAGCACCAACCCCGCCCGCCGTTCGCCAGTAGCTTCGCCTTCGAGGTGCTGCTATCTTGCGGCCGAGAAAGGAAGCTTCGCTGTGTTAAACCAGAAAGCAGCAACATATATACATCACATGCATTGCATCCTCTTGCTATCCCCCTACCCCCTTCCCCACTACCTTGCTGGACGACCACCCCTACTGTTCTCTCTCTCTCTCTCTCTCTCTCTCTCCCCTCCACAGCTACCCCTATCCTAAGGAATACGCACGCGGCTCAGCTACAGCTCCCTAATGTGGGATTGTGAAGGAGTCGGAAGGGTACAGAGGGGCCAGGCTGGCGGGGGTGGTTATGTGCCGGTACTATACCGGTTTGACACTGGTAGACATTTCAGTGTCACTTGCGGAAAAATTCTTAAACACTCAGGGAAAGTGACGAGGGGAAAAATTCCGTGCACACACACACACACACACACACACACACACACACACACATATATATATATATATATATATATATATATATATATATATATATATATATATATATATATATTCACTATAGTTTCAGCTGCACCCCAGATTTTTTTAAACTTACAATTAAACAGTTTGTTTACAGTAGGATTATTAGAAATAACAGCAATGCTGATCAGTGAAAGAATTTCTCCCCTTCTCCACGAAATTGTCTTCGCCGAATGCCGTAAATGTAGGTAGAGGAAACTTTTTCAAAGCAACTTCTTATCAGGACCAGAAAACTCTGAGGAAAAATCAAAGCAGAAATATTTTTCTCTGTCAGGATTTGTTAAGATAGGCTATCTTGGGGAAAATGTCGAATTTAAAGAACGGGTCATTACTTCTTTTAGAAAATCTAATTTTCTTTGAAATAATTTTATAGTTTATTTATTGATTGTTTAGCATGAATAATGTATGGACTCTTGCAGTGTATACGATTAAATTGACTGCGAAGGCGAAATAATATTCCAAGTTATGAGAAATTCCATGGAGCATCAGTAATAACAATAATAATAGGGTCTAATAATAATAATAATAATAAGAACAAGAAGAAGAAGAAGAAGAAGAAGAAGAAGAAGAAGAAGAAGAAGAAAGCAAATTTTAAGATATATCTTCAGAAATCTAATTAATTAAATTCTTCAAAAATTAGCTTTTGATTTTATCGACAAAACATTAAAAAAAATTGTTTACCTCTTTCGGAGTTTTGTGAATATATTTACAAGTTTTATCTTGCAAAATTATAATTGATTTCCTAAAAAAAAAAAAATCAAGAATAACCTGTTTTCTAACTGAATTAGTGGTTGATAATAATATATTCCAATTTATTTCAATGAACTTACTAAAACCATTGAAAATGTTGAGAAAATATTAACCATTTCACAGTGGTCGACGCTATTTGAGCTTCTTATAATTAAACAAATTAAACAAATGTTGCAAACGTAAATACCGGTACTCGTAAAAAAGGTCATTTTAGAAATTCAGTGATTTTTTTACAAAAACTTTTTTGGTAAACTGTTATCAAGGAATTCCTTTATATTTTGAATTTTTGAGTCTTAGAGCCTATGTGAATCTATTGATGATGATTATTATTATTATTATTATTATTATTATTATTATTATTCTTATTCTTATTTATGCTTATCGTTTTTTTATCATTCAGTTTGGATATCTGTAAGTATGGCTAATATCTATCTCAATTAGGAAAGCTGCAATGCATTATGTTCGTTGACGTGGTAGGCAAATAATAATAATAATAATAATAATAATAATAATAATAATAATAATAATAATATAATTTTATAATATTGTTTTCGAATATAAGACGTTTTACTGTGAAAGAAAATATATTTTGTCTGTATTTTATATTTCTTTTTGAATTCTAGGAATTGATTTTATTAATATTATTCATATGATTTTTTTCGTATTTAGAATTCAATTTTGACATCTGTGAGTATGGCTAATTTTGATTGCTATCAGACAAGTTGTAATGCCTGATGTTCAATGATGTGATATTGGAAGTGCATATTCGACCAAAGGAAGGGGAAGAGAAATGCTGTGCTAAGACAGAGGACGTCGGATGCCAATAGGGATCAATTTTAAAGATTGTCACTGAGTGTAGAAGCTATGGGGATGCAGGGCGTGCGTGGAACAGAAGGGGTGGGTCTGGTGTTACCATCCCGCAGGCGCGGTGTGGTCCAAGTAGCGTTGTGGGAGGTCGCCAGCCTGTGAGGGAGAGAGAAAAGGGTGGAGTGTTGACCATTACACCCCCCCATCCCCACCCGCTCTACCACCCCTAGATCGTTCTCGCGCTGTCTCTCTCTAAC
Source organism: Anabrus simplex (assembly GCF_040414725.1). Lineage (NCBI taxonomy): Eukaryota > Metazoa > Arthropoda > Insecta > Orthoptera > Tettigoniidae > Anabrus > Anabrus simplex. The sequence goes on along the minus strand of NC_090279.1, from coordinate 209,379,398 downwards.
ACACTCGTACTTCCACCTCTACGTTTTCGAGGTTGCACTGAACAACATAAGGTTTACCATTATACACAATATACTGTACCCCTTCACCTCAACACCCCTACAATCACCAATCCACCCCTTCCTCATTTACTCTCCCCCTCACCCCTCCGTTATCCATCCTCACCTATAATGATTGACACACGCTCAAAAAAGAAAATATCCGGTGATCAAGACGAGTCAAGTGTTCAAGAATGAAGATTAAGATCAACAATTATTTTTTCATCGACTAAGCCACCTGGAATCAACAACCACTTCCGGTCATCCAAGATGACATCGACAACAATGGCTTTAAAATATTGTAAGTAGACATTTTCTTAAAACTTATTTTGTGTAATAATATTCTCTTATAAAGCATCTATCCGATACCAGTCCGAAAAACTGAACATAAGCGGCCTTTAGAATTTAACGAACACTTAAGCAAAATAACGTCATCAACAAACTAGCTGCCATAATTATATTGTTGCATGAAAACGCACTTCATATTAAACATGAGAATAACTGAATTCTGTGTGGTATTCACGTCAACTTTTAAAACAACTTACAGAAAATATATTCTGTGTGTCACTTACGCAAAGACATTGGATTCGTTTCTTGTCAGAGAGAACTTATTCGTTGACCATTGTTGTGTATAGATTTGAGTACATTTGTATTATTTCTTAGGATATGTCTATACCACACGCTAAATAACTGAATGAATTTGTCTTCTAATGTTTTGATTTCCGCACTTCAAAATTTCATATTGGAATAGAGAAAAGTCAGTGTATTCGTGTATATTTTATGTTGCATGTTTCCTCTGTTATGGAATTATGAAAGAAAATATTTACGTAGTGTTTGTATTCTAATGCAAATTGGTTGAAATTTCAGCTTGAAATTATTCCTGTCACTCTTATACAATAGTGTATTTCTTTTCGTAGTCTTTGAGTATTATTATCTTTTCTATTATTTTCACCATCATTAGTACAGGGATGTTTAGGCAGAAATAGGATAGAATGCAAACTTAGTAAAGGACATAACAACTATACTCTAGCTTGCACAACGGTTATGCTGTGAGATTTGCATAATCATTAGGGGTACGGCATATCACAACCCCTAACAATTATGTTACTCTCGTTGCCTTACAGAAAAGCGAGCTGATCGACACTTCCTCTTAACCAAAATTGCTCGGACATATGATACGCAAAATTCAATGATATTAAATTAAGTTTCAAAATTTCTCCTTTCGTATAGTGAATTTCTAATGGAGAAGTCAGCTTACGAAGTCCCTAATTTAGAGGAAATCGTATCTCCTGCGAGTGCTTGTCTAAGTTGTTATTTAAAGTTCACTGTATTTTAAGGGCATGCGATTTCTACAGTATAACGACTGTATGGCTTGAAGTCCTTTTCAGAATTTGTATGTAACTTTGTGGAATTTCGTGGACGGTATCGTTGCATGTTGACGAGTAGCTTATAATTTTTTTTATTCAGGACATTACTCTGAGCCAGTGAATTTCCCATCTCAAATGAAATACTTTCTTCTACTTCCAGCATCATCAACAGCAGTGTTTAGTTTTTTTATAATCCGAAATCGTAAAGATGTTCTGTCAGTATACTTATGTCTTCTGATTGTTGAGCGTTGCTGGCGAAATACTCTAATAATGATGTAAAAGATAAGTTATCAAAATTGCCTGCGTAGAGGAAAAATACTGACCCGCAACGCATGGTTATAAAATATTCTTCAACTTTGAAGAGACAGGTTTCGAGACAGTGTAAGAAAAATACCGTCCGGTAATTACAGGCCATGATGAGATTATGAGGACATTTAAATAAAGAGAGTAACCAACAATCAAACTCGTTATTTACATCATGATTCAAAATAATGTTTAGGCAATACGATGTTAGAATGTAAACTAATTTGGGTAGTAGGTAGTATAGTCTAATGTAGCTAAAGTAACATAAATTGTAGGGATTCTATTAGGCCGGGACCCCTAATGTTTATGCTAATCTCATAGCAGAACTGTTGTCCGTTAGTCGCTTCAGTAAGTTTGCATTCTGACCTGTAAATGTCTTGATATCCCAGCTCCAGAACTAATGTCGTTTGGGGTCTAGGTAATTTCGTAACTGGATATTTCGTCACCAATTTTTCGTCAGTTTGTTTGGTCACCGTATACATTTTACCATCATATAGTTTGGTCACTAAGTGAATTTCGTCACCAAATTAATACAGCAAATTAATTTCTTGCTGTTTTGTTCTTATGAGAACAAATCCATCAATTTTCAATGTTCTCGGTTCTGCAGGCAACGTTTTCGCCCCAATTTATCCCAGGATTCTTTTCATACTTTACCTCTGCGGTAGTTAGTTTCGCTCGAAACACCTGCTATATGTCTTCGTAAAATAGATGATGTAAATCCACCTTAAATTCCAGGTTCTTCTTGCATTGCTTGCACAAATTGCGCTGTTCTAAGTCTACGGCATCAGTTTGCCGAGTGATTCAAATGTTCTGTAGATTCTTTTATAATGGATTTCTTATTCGCAGAAAGAATAATCAACGAATAATAAATGTCCCACTATTCACATCTCCAACCAGTCTCGACCTTCTCATATTTGTGCTTTGTAAACTTATGTTCACTGTAGAATAACTTTTCCTTTCCACTATTATCTTTTACAAGTCCGCCATATCACATACAAATTGAAACCGAATAAATCGTGGAAGAATACGAAAATAAAGAAAAATATTCCCTTGGAAACGAAATATCCCAAGGCAACACAACACTATACAAGAAATCAATAAATAACTAATAAAGTAAATTATATTTTTCCTCTCAGTTCTTCGTTAGATTTTATACCCTTGTGGCGAAGTTAGGGCGCACGGCACTCTGGTACAATATACAGTACATAGCGACATTATTTTAATAATATTAAGAATCTACACAGTAGGCCTATCTATAAAATGATTAATATTCTCTATCTACATTTTAACCCGACGATAGCTCTACATCATACTTGCTCTCTTTCGCTCTAACAATTGTTAGAGCCTGGATTTTTAGGTATTAATAGGTTAGAATGCAAACTTACTGCCGATAGTAAGAAGCCTACAACAGCCTGCACAACGGTTATGCTATGAGATTTGTATAACAATTAGGTGATCGTCCTATAAGAACTTCTATTATTTATGTTACTCTCGCTACATTATGAAAGAGCGGCCTGTACTAACCAAATTCGTTCACATTCGAATCTGAAGTCTAACAATCATTCAATCCATTCACGTATAAAACAGGAAATCTCTACAAGAACGCTAAAAGGCGTCTATCCGGCTATGGAAAATTTAAGTTTTAATTTGAGCGATTTACGGTCAATGTTCCAGATGATTATTCATACTTTTGTGGATCCCCTCCAACTTCTTTTCGAGTGCGCTGTATTTGGAAGACTGTCACTTGAACTGTTGCGTAAATAAGCTCGGAAACCTCCATAGGATTTATTGAAGAAAAAAAAAACCTGACATATCTTCATTTTCTATCATTCAGTCACCACATTTTAAAAGTAAACTTTCACTATAATATTTTGTCTGTGCTGAATCTTATCTAGTTGCTAATTGTATAGGGTTTCTGTTCTGTATTGGGAATTCAAGCTCAGCATTCGAGAGATGCGTAGGTTCGAACCCCAAATTTTGGCTGTCCTGCAAATTGTTTTCCGTGGATTCCCATTTTCATTTCCTGTCAAATGCTGGGACACTTTCTACCCATAGGCCACATCCGACTTCTACCACTTCCTTGCATCATTTCATTCACTATCATTCATTTCATGCCCATTAGCTTGTTAACTGAAGTTAAGGTCAGGAAGGTCATCCGGCCGTAAAAATATACCATATAAATTCACCACATCCCTGACACCGTATGAGAAAACAGACCTAAGAGGGTAGTCATACATATTGTCCGAGGTTCCAACACCGGTTGACTTTGTGGAAAGCCGGTATGGCAGTGGTAAACCATCACATCTTTCTACCTGAACTGTGGTCTAAACTAACACACTGCACATTTCGTTGATGTATACGTCAATGGATGTGAAATCATTAAGAAAGGGCCCGGCTGTGAATATTCATCATTCTGGCTACTTTTGCTGTCTAGGTAGCAGGCTTCTTAATTTTTAGAAAGGAGTCCTCCGTATTATCATTTTTGGCCTCTTCCAAGATATTTTGAGGTCGGCACTTGAGGCGGTCTTCGCTCAGTTTTACCATCCTTACTCGAAACCTATATGGAGAGATGTGTTCACTTTAGCATGTTTATGTGAGGATTGCTAGAGTGATGTGTCACGTGTATGTGAAGACGATCGCAAACAGCCGTAACCATAACCCAAGCCGAAGAAATTGATCGGTTACGGCTAAAATCCCCGGAACCCAGGACCGTCTGAATCGAAAGCCACTAAGAAATCGGACCTTCGAACATATCAAATATTTTGAATTTAAGAATTACATTCCAGAAAAGCCATAGGATTTCATGGCTTACTAACACAACTCACACAGACCTGGAAGAGAAGCATTTCACTCTTAAAAATAATGTTTCATTCAGAATGATTTTAAAATATTGTCCCAAGTAAGTCATTCTTAAACAGTACTATGGAGTCTTAATGGCATAGCCTAGTCTTCTGGATTATAATCCGAAATGGAAAGTGGTTCAAGTAGCTAACGTTTCTTCCGTGTTAGCTCTCAAAATATTAATCGTTCCCATAGGCACAATCTTGAGAACTTTCCTTCTCGTTGTCCAATCGGTAATTTTTAGAATCAGTCAAACGTTAAAAATACTATTTAATCACATGAAGTTGAACGTCCGCCATAGAAACTTCGTGTGATTTTTTTTCTCTGAACACTTGCATTCCAGTGCAATACTACACACGATATCTGAAAAAAAAATGTTAATGAGAAGTAGGGGTTGGGAGTTTTCTCAGCATTCTAAGCAGTGCCTGGCTAAAATCGCTACTATTGCAGATATCGTGATTTATCACTGAAGGTGAATGCATTCTCTTTCAATTTCTGGTGTAGGCCTATAAACGATGTATCTACGCTGTTCTGCACTAATATCTTAAAAAGAACAGATATTGTAGGAGTTATACGTTTCTAAGTACGAAAATACCACTTGGAAACATTGCCACTTGTGGAGAAGTATATTCATTGTTAAGTCGTAAGTCTTGTTACCAAGACTTTTTGTCAGATGAACCTTTCAATCAGATATAAATAAAATAAAATTCTATATCAGTTGTTGTTAGAGCTTTTCATAATTTTGAAAACTTAGTTGAATTAGGATACCTTCCCTCGTTTTCTGGTATTAACTGTTAAGCTAGCGGAGTCACTTTTTACCCATACAGAGATCCAATGAAGATAGTACAAGAAACGTTAGATTTGGTTGTCAACAGCTCAAACTACAGCAGAAACACGAGCAGAGACCGGATTTTTAGGCAGGAATAGGATAGAATGTAAACTTACGGAGCGAGAGATTTGCATAAGCATGAGGGGCCCGGCTTATTAGAACCCTTGAAGTTATGTTACCGTCGCAACATTATAGAAGAGTGGACTAGGCGATGCTTCCTACTGCCTAAACATCTGGATTCTAATCACGAGCTCGCTGTGGATACTTTGCGGAGGAAAAGTGTGTATGTCCAAGTCAAGTGTAAAATCATTGCCAGGACGTTGAAGTCTTAGCGAGGCATAGCACAATAAATTATGTAAGCAGGTAAAAGTCTATTAATAACGAGGCCCGCTCAAGTCTTATGAGTGCTGCAATTTCGCGCTAAAATTGGACCTTTGTCGCGATTTTGTTAGAGGATCGCCTGCCGTTTATTTATTTATTTATTTATTTATTTATTTACTGATAGGTAGAGCCCAAATGTTTATGCAGTAATAGGTTAGGATGCAAACTAATTTGGCTACTAGAAAGTGTCAACTAGCCTGCTCTTCCGTACTGTAGTGAAAGTAACATAATTCCTAGGCGTTCTCATAGGTGGTTCCCCTAATGTTTATGCGAAACTCACAGCAGAACAGTTGTACGAGCTAGCGTATATTAGGATTCTAATTTATTACTACTCGTATATAAGCATTCGGACACTACTTATAGACACACGTTATTCGAAAAACATTGTATTAAATAAAGTGTAAAGAGAATTTCTATAATTTTCAGTTTTGTTCTTAAACTTCTTACCGTTACTTCCCTCCAGTCTATCCCATTCCCCTATTCACCCCTTCCGTTGGACCCTAGCGTAATTTGCATATACCTATGTCACTGCAGTATTATCCATAAATTTTTGACAGTATTATTCGTTATCTGCAGGCATTTTACTTTGAAACTGTCTGCGTGTCGATTTTGAGGTTCCGTTTTTCTCTACCAGATGGCAGGATGAACCAAGTTTCTCTTGGATGATCTATGGCTGAGTTTTAATTGGTTTTGTTGGGTAAACAACAAATTTGTCACTGGAAGTCTTTTACACGTTGATATGGAGTGTAGAAGGGACGTTTTTTACGCCCTATATAAGTGCGAATACCCATGTCGGGTTCGAACCCGTGGTCTTGCGACCCGGAGGCCAACAGATCCATTTACCACAGATTATTATTTGAAGTCTTAATAAACGTTTTGACAAGCGTAACTCTTCCAAAGGTGGTAATATAGAGTTACGACACTTCTGCAAAAAAGAAATGGAAATTAAAACATTTTTTGCACCGGTCTTTATTAAACTATGTTTCAAGCGGAAGTATTTAACATTCAGAAAAATACAAGACTGGCAACCGCAAAGGGTTTACGAACAAGAAAGGGACAGATGGTGGACAAGTTGATAACCAATTCTTCTTTACTGGAGGCTTTGAATGGGAGTACGTAAGAAAAAGTGTGCTTTGTTTGATAACGCTTTTCAGTCGTAGGCTATTGGAAGGAGGCCCTGGATTGATGTCAAATGTATTTCGCCACTAAAACTTATATAACGGATTTGTCTAAAGACAGTACGACCAATACTATTCTGGAAATAACAACGTCCTTCAAGGTGAGGCACAGGAAGTTCGGCACTTTTCCTTACGCAAAGAGGTCGGAAATATCTCTCTACCCTTTCCAATCGACGTTGTTAATCCGCGTTGTTTTGCATCTCTTACAACAGCGATCACTGCAACATAAATTGAGACATAATAAAGGGAGTGCATTCTAGTTGGGCCCCTCTGCACAACAGTACCAGTTGAGTCGACGGTAAAATAGATTCCAATTCTTTACTAATATCTTTTGTATATATAAGAAAACAAAGGTCCAAGAACAGTGCCCTGTGGGACCCCCTCTTAATCAATACAGGGTCAGATAATGCTTCACCTAAAATAGATCCGTACATTTTATCGTATCTATTGCTTCTGTTCTGGCTATACATCATGGTAGTATTATCTTCTCAATTCCAGCAACAAATGAAGGATCCATCTAATTAAGCAAGGGACAATTTTTATGTGAGAAAATGGCTGATGAAGTCTGCACTTCAAAAAGTAGACTGGAATATGAACTCTCACATATTTCTTCCACATAAATCTGACTATTCACTTTGACTATACTTAACTGTTTTTATTTTTGGTCAGAAGAACAGCATTCATTTTCAGTGTCCACTCAGTTATTTTTTTTAAGTCTGTCGAACCACGAACACTAAAAATGAACACATGACCAACAGAATGACATGTTTCATGCTACAAGAGCATTATAAATGATTGACCCTCCCTTGGTGAATTATTCCAATCCCTATCCACTTTTCCTATAATACTATATCAACTAATATTTTCCCCAATTTGTGAATTCTATCTTTATCTTAATATTGTGATATTTTCTACTTTTAAAAACACCACACAATTTCATTCTTGTACTAATATCATTTCATGTTATCTATTCACTGACAGATCGGAACATACCGCTTAGCCGAGCAGCTCGTCTTCTTACTCCCATGTCTTCCCAGCCAAAACTGTACATTTTCGTAACGCTACTTTTTTGACGGAAATCACACAGGACAAATCGAGCTGCTCTTATTTTGGAATTTTTCCAGTTATCGAATCAAGTAATCCTGCTGAGGGTCCCATAGACTAGTTGGGGTCTTACCAGAGACTTTTATGTACCTGCTATATTTGTTTACAATCCCGTTTGTGTGATTACCTCAATGAAGACCTTTCTTTTATATTAACACCTAGGTACACACGGTGATACTCATGATGAACCTTCACTCCATAAACGCAGTAATAAGAATTGTAAGGACTTTTACACTTTGTGAGATTCGCAATCTGACTTTTACCACTGTGCATCTCACGTTATTGTCGAGCTGTTCATGAGATCGCTGACAGTATAACATCATCCGCAAAATCCTTATTTTCTGATTCCAATTCTTTACTAATATCTTTTGTATGTATAAGAAAACAAAGGTCCAAGAACAGTGCCCTGTGGGACCCCCTCTTAATCAATACAGAGTCAGATAATGCTTCACCTACTATAATTTTCTGAGATCTTTTTTTTTCCTAGTGGAATGGACACCCATTCAGTCACAATGTTGTCAGTTCCAACTGAACATTCTTTTCAATTATTGACAAGTATTGCACATACTTATACTGCAAACGCATGTTTAAAAGTGATTTGATAGTACTGAGGATATCTTGTAGAACGAAACATGTCATTCTGAATGTTTTCATTTAAAGATACTTTTAGCGTCTTTAGCGTCCTCAGTGTTATATTTTGGGCTTCAATAGACTGAAAAACTTTAAAGTTAAATAATACTTGACTAGTATATTCATTTTAAATTAAATGTGACTTAAGGGGAGGAGGGCGACATTGCAGGGAAAAGTGACATAAAAATAGGTAAGATTTGAACTTGATTATCTTACTCCATTTTTGCAATATAAATTATAAACTCACAGAACAAGTAAATTTATACTTTTTCTTAACTGTTAGCATCCTAAAATGTTTAATACTACTAGGAAATGGAGTTATTCAATATTTGTTTAAATACAGTACAATGTAATTTTTAGTATTCGTCCCAAATTTCAGGTACACTTTACTAAGGAACTATTAAATATACAGAGCTGTAATTATACATTCTATGTATGTGTACTGTCGTCTGTAAGATAGACTTAAACAAATAACAAATTTATTTCTTAGTGATCCACAAGGCTTATTTTTCGAAAACTTTTTTTTTTCATTTTCATGATCAGAAATTTAAGTAAGTATAATTTTTGTTCTAGCCAAAGTCTATTATCACACACCAAGCCTATTTGGAACGATTCTGAAATTTTACTTCCTGAAGTACAGCCATTACCTAGAAAAGTGCACCTGAAATTTGGGATGCATACTAAAAATTAAATTGTACTATGTTTAAAAATATAGAATAACACTATAGGAATGATATAGGCTTTTGGGCTTATGCCATGTCAAGAAAATCAGGTGAAATTCTTTACGTTTCGCAGAAAACTTTGCAGAGCATAAGTCAAAAAGCCTGTATCATGTCTCTAAGTATGGGCCGTGAAAGCATCAATGGCAACATTAGAATAAGACTGTTTTATAGCAACATTGAAAACTTTCAGGGTGCTAACAGTTAAGAAGAAGTGCAAGTTTACCTGTTTTGAGAGTTTTAAAGTTATATTGCAAAAATGGAGTAAGATATTCTAGTTCAAATCTTACCAAATTTTATGTTACTTTCCCCCACGATGTCGTCCCCCTCCCTTTATTGCAATGCCAACTATAAGTGACGATCAGTCATAGGGAAAGCGCAGTCAAGCCTTGTGGGGAAATTATTGCATCCTTTCAGACGTATAGAAATGTGAAGAGATGATTAAATTATATGTTTGTGTATAACATCAATTTTTTAGACCAGAGTTTACGAAATACCACCTCTTGTCGTATGCCAGATTTAAACCTGCTTAAAATAGGGAGATAATGTTAATTATTGCCATGTAATTTCAATATAGGTTACAGAACGCAGTATGGATCGCGTCTAACTAGTTCTGTCTACTTCTCGGCTCCGTACCTAACACAAATTTTGACCACAGAAATCAAGTAGTAAACATGGAGTGGAGGAAAGATAAATTAAGCAATCAACCTTACATGACTCCTTATGTGGTCATCATAGTCACAGACGTTTTGCGTGGAATCCAAGTCACAAAGACGCTTTCTTCATTTCTAAAATCTCATCTGAAAATAAAGACGTTATTAGCGCATCTATCCGATATGTGGCCGAGCTAAGGCAAATGTTTAATAGATATGTTAACATGTTAACTCGTACGTCGTTAACAAACCATTTCACTGGAAACAGACAAATGTTGAAAAACATATTACCGTGGATTAAGGGGGATAATAGCTAGCCTAGGTAATAAGTCCATGACCGCTTCGCCCCGAAGAACGCGGGTTCGATTCCCCTCCATCTCGAAGTTGTGAAATGTATAAATGATATGTCCACTTCTGCGTCAGTAAATGCCAGTCGTACCTCTGTAACTTCGGGGTTCGTAATTAGTACGGTAGCCTAGCTGTGGGATTTGTATTCGGAATTCCGAGCTTCGAATTCTGGTCGATCTCTAGTTGGAACATTCACTTGAATATCACTTGACATCATGAAGAGCATTCAGCCGTACAACTGGACCAAGTCCACGGATGGTACACATATCAAGACCCGATCAACGTCTAGGTAAAAAAGCGGGAAATAAAATGATCATTAACGTGTCTTTTCAGTAAAACGTGTGACGTGACGTTACCTAGCAACCGTACAGGCTGTGATGTGAAGTATTGATGGATGGCCATGACATACAGATCCACGGCCTGACCAGCTCTCAAGGTACTGTTGCTAGGTAACAATCGCGTCACACATTGTTTATATGACAGTGTTTCGTTCACAAATTTTTGAATGGCCCCATTTCTAAGACTTATTTATATAAATAGATGTTGGTAATTTCATGTCAAGAATGGGATTGGGTTTAGATTTTTTAAAAAATCATTAGGCTATAATGAGAAAGAATCTGTTGAGTGGGAATTTTAAATAGAGAATGTAGAATACCAACAATATGTCACATTTTCCTTGCCTTCATTATTTCAGTACTGATGAATGTTATAAAGGCAGTTGAATATTGCACTCACATAAGTGAATGTATTCATGCAAAGGATCTCTTTCTTTTCACTGTGTAACGTTATCCTAATTCACTGATGTAGTCCATTGTCTTCCCTATTATGAGCGTGTGTTCGCCTAATGACATCCACAGTGTGACCGACCTTTCAAATGTTAACCTTTCTAAAGTAGACTATTCTTTAAGCAAAACAACTTACACCCCCCTCGCTGCCACCTTCACCCCTCTTTACAGCAGTACACCCTAAAAACCTGACCCGCAGTCCGGCTACTCAAGTGGGGTAAGTTGAATGTGGCTGAGGGATGGCGGGGAGGCGAGGGAAACGGGGAAGAGGAAGGATTGTAGTGGAGGGTAGAAATAATAACACGGAAGAAAAGAAAGAGGAGAAAAGAACACACTAACACTCTACTTATTCTAGTCCCCATCCCTCTGCGCAGTTTTTTTCTTTAAAGAAGTACTTTCGAACTGAAGAGGAGCAAGATACGCAAGGCATTGAGGGAAAACAAAAGACAGACAACCGCAAAGGACTTGACGAACAAATGACAGATGGTGGACAAGTAGATGGCCAGTTTATTACCAGGAGGCTTTGAATACAACCACAGTGTTCTTGAATACAAAACCTAATGTCATTTGCTGTTTTAATAGCGTGCCATGGACATGGGATATCGAAATATGAGGCTTTGGATTAACGTCACGCGATTTGATCGAGGAAGCTGTGACACCGGTTAGAGGGGGCGGAACGTAGCATATTAATTACGTACTTTCGTATGACCTAATATTATAAAATTGCGTGTCGGTTTCTAAAACTCACAAAATATTGTAGATACGATTAAAAAACTTTCTCACATAGCCCAAAAGACGTGACGAATGTATGGCAGGTGGTGTATATCCTGATTGTTGTTTTCATAAAGAGAATACTTCAGTGGACAGTAAGAATACCCTAATGGTTTGGACATCAGGTGTTGATACAGAAGACTCTTTCTTTAGCCATGCAATTGTTATAAGGAGGATGGTGACATCACGCGGTTCTTGAAATGTGTACAATTACAGGGAGCGTATATTTGGTTACATTGAAAAACTCTCCGCAGGGGTTATGTACCCTAGAATATTTAACATAAAACACTGAACTGCTGAAGATGCTGGATAGAATAGGAATGGGAGACTACTAGGAAAAGAGATTCAAAACGAAGAAAGGAATCTCCGTAAGGAATTACTTTTATTTAAAAATATGCTTTACGTCACACCAATATAGATAGGTCCTGTGGTGGCGATGGGATAGGAAAGGGTTACAAGTGGGAACGAAGCATCCTTTGTCCAAATTAAAGTGTGAAAATGGGAAACGATGGAAAACCATCTTCAGGGCTGCCGATAGTGGGGTTCGAACCCACTGTCTCCCGAACGAAATCTGAAGTATTGTAATGAAATATACCGAGAAAGAAGTGATCGCGTCAGAGTGTAGGCCCCAAAGGACACTGCGAAATTAGCAAAAAGTTGTCAATAAGAATAAGGGTCAAAGAAAGAAACATGAAGAGAGAATTGCGTTTCTTATGTCGAAAAATAATAGAAGAGGCACATCTGAAGACAGTTTGTAGGGACTCGCCTTGCGTTAAATACCTGGGCAGTGATTATTATTATTATTATTATTATTATTATTATTATTATTATTATTATTATTATTATTATTATTATTATTAATTCCGTTTACCGTGTACGGTTGGTTTTCCCTCAGACTCAACTAGGGATACCACACCTGCTGCTCCAAGGGCAGTGTCCTGGAGCGTGAGACATTTGGTCGGATATACAACTGGGGAGGAGGGTCAGTGCCTCGTCAAGGCGGCCTCGTCTCCTATGCTGAACAGGGGCCTTGTGGTGGGATGGGAAGATTGGAAGGGTTAGACAAGAAAAAGAAAAGAGTGGCCTTAAGTAAGGTACCATCCCGGCATGAGAAACCACGGAAAACCACTTCGAAGATGGTTGAGGAGGTAATCGAACGGACCTCTACTCACTTGACTTCCAGAGGCTGAGTGGACCCCGTTCCACTCCTCGTACCACTTTTAAAATTTCGTGGCAGAACCGGGAATCGAACCCGAACCTTCCGGGTTGGTAGCTAATCACAGTAACCACTATACCATAGAGGTGAAATGGCCAGTGATTCTAAAGCGAAAATTGCTAGAGAGAAAGAAATTCATACAAGAATTAAGCAAAGAATGAATCGCATCGGTTAGGGCAGCAATTTTCTTTGTATATATTTCAAAGTGTGCGTCAAAAGAAAATAAGAGAAATTAAAGTACGCAATAATTCAACTAATGAAGGGTAGGGTACATTATGTTCTACATTATGTAACAATGTTTAACATATAAGAAAAGAAAAAGACGGGGACAGTTTGGAGAAGGGATGTAAATAATTTTCAGAGTTAATTATGATGTTTAGTTTAGTAATGGAGAAAGTTCTTCTTCTGCCGCTTTGCCCTACACTTGTGGGGTCACGGTGGATTTGGTCCTTTGACCTTCCTGACGCCATCCCAATGTGGTGGGGTTTAATCACTCTTGTGTGCTTCTCGGTGATTGGTAGTGGGGAGTGTTGGGGCGAACACAAATACCCAGTCCCAGAGCCAGAAGAATTGATCAGACGCGATTAAAATCTCCGACGCGGCCGGGAATCAAACCCGGGACCGTCTCAACCGAAGGCTTCAACGCTGACCATTCAGCCAAGGAGTCGGACTTTAATGGGATCTTTAACATTCTGCGATGTATCCACATTTTTGAAAGGACTGCAGCCGATTCAAAGATGAAACCTTTAGTGGCCATCCTTCGACAACGAACAAAGCAACACCTGTAACACGCAACACTTCACGACTCTCCAACCAGTTTCAAATCGGAAGTCATGACTCCACACGTGATGTTTCAATTTCAGAAACTCTTTATTGATACCTGAAATATGACATTCCTTCAGTAGTCTAAATAGATAAATAAATAAATAAATAAATAAATAAATAAATAAATAAATAAATAAATAAATAAATAAATAAATAAATAAATAAATAAATAAAAATTAAATATGCATTACGTAGAGCCGGGATGTTTATGCAGTAAAAGGATAAATTGCGAACTAATTTGTAGAATAGGACGAGTCGGCTAGCCCGCTCTTCCGCTTTGTAACGGGAGTAACCTAACTTTTAGGGGATTCTGAGAGTCCAACCCTCTATTATATAATCTCATAACATGACTGTTGTCTGGGCTAGAATATATACTCGCCACTGGCATCAGTAAGTTTGCATTCTAACGTATTAACGCCTAAACATCCGGTGTCTATACATTAGCTAATAATTGACAATACTAATAAGTATAATTAATTTTTCGTAATACGAAGTCTAACGTAACATCTGTTTTAGAAACCATTCTTCGCCACGAGAGGAAGGATAGTTGTGTGAAATGATTGATAAAATTCCGTCCAGGTAGTTTATAACATGTTGTGCAGGAGGCTTTGGAATTGTAATCACTAACACAAGACACGGATAAAAACAAATGACTGGAGATTGACAGCACAATGGATGCACGCAGACAATTTGAAAACGGTTCTAAAAATCATAAAAGACAAATGGCATTCATTATTATTCTTAGGAGTGTCCTGACAGGGGTGAATTGTTAATTATGATGAATTACGACTGAAGTTAATTGTCTCATTAATATCTTATTCGAGGATGAGATCGTAAGAAATAGATAAGGGTGTAGCCTCGCTGTATTCAAGACTATGGTCTTCTTCTTGATAGGTTTGGGAGCTTTCTGGTTCATGTAATTCCTGTAAGAAGCAATATCAGTGTTCATGGGGGAGGTACAATACATCCAAAGTATCCCCTGTCAGACACCAGAGACGACTAAAACCGGGTGAGCTGGTCGTGTCGTTAGGGGCGCACAGCTGTTAGCTTGCATCCGGGAGATAGTGGGTTCGAGCCCTGAAGAAGGTTTTCCATGGTTTCCCATTTTCCCACCAAGCAAATGCAGGAGCCGTTCCTTAATAAAAGCCACGGCCGCTTGCTTTCCACTCCTAGGCCTGCCCGATCCCATCGTCGCCATAAGACCTATCTGTGTAGCTGCGACCTAAAAGACGATTGCAAAAAAAAAGTGAGACGACTAAAAGGGGTGACCATTTGGAGTTCCAAACGTGATATTATTATTATTATTATTATTATTATTATTATTATTATTATTATTATTATTATTATTATTATTATTATTATTATTATTATTACAGAAATGGCGTATGGTTTTTAGTGCCGGGCGTGTCCGAGGACATGTTCGGCTCGCCAGGTGCAGGTCTTTCGATTGGACACCTTTAGGTGACCTGCGCGTCATGGTGAGGGTGAAATGATGATGCAGGCGACACATGCACCCAGCCCCCGTGCCAGAGAAAGTAACCAATGATGATTAAAATTCCCGACCGTGCCGGGAATCGAACCAGGGACCCTGTGATTAAAGGCCAGCACGCTAACCATTTAGCCATGGAGCCGGACATTATTATTATTATTATTATTATTATTATTATTATTATTATTATTATTATTATTATTATTATTATTATTATTTGGTTATGCCCATTCATAGAGCGCGTTGGAAATTGTTCATTGGCTTGATGACTTTCGACTTCGTATTCTTCCAAAATCTCTTCATGAACTCAGTGTGTTGCCTCTTCCATTCTTCTGACCATTTTGTACCAGTACTGCTGCTAGTTTTCACCACAAACGTGTGTTTATTTACTGATAATAATGTTTTTGACCATTACAAATTTAAATACCGTCAGATGTAGTCTTCTTGTTTCGTATGGGCCGACTGAGGACCACGACATTGAACTATTGCGTTTGAGGCGTGTTATAATGTTTCCCCAGTAATTGCGCATCCTCAGGCCGTGTTTTTCCTTCCTCTTTTTCCAGAAGGTACCTGTCTTCCTTCCTGGCAGTGTGTCCTAAAACCTCATTTGTTTAAGTCTCTTTCTGTTCCTGTAGAAGTTTGTTTAGAATTTCTTCTGTTAAGTATTTTATTCTAAATTTAACTTTCTTATTTTATTTGTGCTTAAAAGCATAATATGGGTAATTGTAAGGGAGCGCCTAAACCCCTAAATTCACCACAAATAAGTCACTAAATAAATAAATAAATAAATAAATAAATAAATAAATAAATAAATAAATAAATAAATAAATAAATAAATAAATAAATAAATAAATAAATAAATAAATAAATAAATAAATAAATAAATAAATAAATAAATCTTCATAATGGACTTTTATGCATTTTAACATTCACACTGTAAGTCTTTGTTAATTATTTGTACTTCTCTACTATTTGCATCTAACACTGTGCCCTGTACGCCTCTTATTCTAAAATCATTAAAAGCTCACTTTAACCATCGTCGTCTTGTGCTCTCTCTCATTTTCTTTCCTTCTTTTTAATATCATTTATTTTTCGAGAGAACCTACTCTCTGGATGCTTGGCTGAAGTGTCAATGTTAAAGCCTCCGATTCAGGGGTCCTGTATTAGATTCTCCAACCGGGGCCTCCATTTTAATACGTCTGGTTTTTCTTCTGTCTCAGGGACAGGATATTTATGCATTCCTACCATTTCTGCAACCCACATAACTCTATCCCCCACCTCATTAACACGCAGTTTCCCATACACGACAGATGCTGCCAA
This sequence comes from Anabrus simplex, assembly GCF_040414725.1. Classification (NCBI taxonomy): domain Eukaryota; kingdom Metazoa; phylum Arthropoda; class Insecta; order Orthoptera; family Tettigoniidae; genus Anabrus; species Anabrus simplex. The sequence continues at coordinate 209,362,603 of NC_090279.1, read as the reverse complement.
ATTTTGTCGGAGGGTTTGCTTTACAAGGGTTCCTCCAGTCTAGCAATGGAAACAGCCCGACGAACATAGTATTATGTTATTATTATTATTATTATTATTATTATTATTATTATTATTATTATTATTATTATTATTATTATTATTATTATTATTATTATTATACCAAACCAAATGCCGTGAGCTTGGACTAGTGATGAGTGGAGCCCGGATGTTTGGCAGTAATAGGTTAGAATACAAACTGATTTGGCTAGTAGGAAGTGTCACCTAGCTCGATCTTCCGTAATGTAGCGAAAGTAACATAACTTCTAGGAAGTTCTAACAGGCCCATCCCCTAATGTTTATATAAATCTCTAAACAGAACTGTGGTGCCGGCTAGAGTATACGTGTTACTTGCTAGAGTATTACTCCCTAATCATGCGGGCTGTAGTGATGCCGTTATTCTGTAAGAAAGTCAGCTCTCTGCTGTGTTTTCAGACTTCAGTTACTGTACGGGAGTGAAAACTGGCTGGACTCAGGATATTCATAATTTGGTAGTAACAGGTACCAAAATAGAAATATTTTTGCTACAAACAGGTGGAAATAATGACAGAATAATACTCGGAATGAGTGGATAAAAGTTAAGTTATGGACAAAACTTAACGGACGAGGCTGTACGTATAAAGCAGCTTCGGTATTGAGGTCTTGTGTAGCGAATTGAGGAGAATAGGTTAGATAGATGAATATAGGATTCTAAGATTGAGGTCAGAAAATTAGAGAGAGTGCAAGACGATGATGGTTTGACTACTTTTGGGTATGAGGTCTGGAGGACACAGAGTTAACTGCAAATAGTACGTTGTCGAGAGGTGTAGTTAATTCACAGGAGCTTGCAGACTCAATGCTAAATGGTATATCAGCCCATAAGGAAGATGTATATTAATTATTTCTTCTTCTTCCTCTTCTTCTTCTTCGTTTAGGCCTCCGATGGACCACGTGGTTCTTAACTCTGGTGAACTCTTTTCTTCCTCTTAGCCCAGTATTCCTTCATTCTAGCGCTATGGATGTATTTTCTTTCTTGAGTCCATTTCACTCCTACGCCTGGACGCAGTGATTTAGTTGTTAGTCACTGGAGAGAGTCAGATGTCTTGACTAACTTTCTGAATTTATCTCGGTTGTAAATGTCAATGTGATCAATGTTTAGGTATTGTATGTAGGTCCTTCCGCACTAAATTCGTCCATTTGGCATTTGTTGCTTTCCCTCTAGATACAGTGTTGAAGATTCTTGAAGTGAGTCTCTGGCTGTCCATCCTGACCACGTGACCATAGAACATTAGCCTTCTCTTCCTCACAGCTGTTGTAATGCTCTCAATTTTACTGCACAGTTCCTTGTTGTGCCTGATTCTGTAGCCATCTCTTTCTTTAATGGGACCCATAATCCTTCTGAATATCTTTCGCTCTTTCAGTTCCAGTTTTTCTGAGTTGTCCTTTCCGGGTTATGTTTAGGCATTCTGAGGCGTACAGTACAGATGGTCTTACTACGGTGTTGTAGTGTCTAAGTTTAAGATTCAAGGAGAGGGATTTAGGCTTGTATATTTATTTATTTATTTATTTATTTATTTATTTATTTATTTATTTATTTATTTATTTATTTATTTATTTATTTATTTTTATGCATTTATTTTTATTACTTATTCATTTATTGTTTTTTTTTGTGAAGTTAGGACTTTAGGCGGTCTCTTGCACTGAACAATATTTTGTTTACAATAACAAATTATGTACGTACTAAAGTAAAAATAAATTTAGAACAAAATAATTCATATAATTTAAATTCACAATCTAAATTAATATTGAAAACGGAAATAATTTAAATTACATTAAAAACTTAAAGTATACATCAAAATGAAATAAATCAAATAAATGATTGGATTACCTCACGATTGTCCGAATGACATGCTTCTTGCTCCTTGGAATGTCTAAAGACTAGGCATAATGAGTGCCAAATAAGCTGCATCCAGAATTTCCACATCTGTCAATGTTCGCTTCGGACAAATGATGAATATCTTTCCCACTGTAGAGACATGGAAGCTGAAAAACGAGTTGTTCTTCAACAACCAGATTTTTCCTTGAATACCTTTCAACATCTGGCCGACGTTTCGTCACAGTTCATTTGACATTAGGCGTAATGATTGCCATTAAGGTAAAGGAGTAGAAACATGCAAAGAAGATCCCAAGGCTACTTCATGGATGAGTGACAGAAGAGGCCTTTCATCTTCCGAGTGGACTAATGCAATTAAAATGTAAGAACAGTACCGGAACAGTCATCAGATACCATACCATGTCGCTATTCAAGTTATGAAGAAGCGGAGACTATCGGACATATAAAATCACTGTCCAAAGGGAGATTTACAAAAAAATAACCGGTATCGCAAGGTATGTTTATAAATCGCAGCTGCTCTAGAGGAAGCGCAATTTGAAAGTGTACTAAGAAGCCCACTGTATCGCGGAAGACAGTTCAATCCGCGTGTAGATATTTCTGCTATTAACTCCAAGGAGGAAAAATACAATCGAACCTCTATTACCCGAATTATCAGTATGTCGAAGTAACTTCAATTTGCCGGCAGTTTGTCCTATTCTTCACGTGTATTTATTTCTATATTACTCGAACTTCGGATACAGGAATTTCTCGAAGCAAACGTTTCCTCCCTTGTAGCAAAAAATGCTCTGTGACTCGAATTTTGGACAACATTAACTGGGCGATAGAGGATTTGTGGTTTGTGAGGAACAGTTAACAAGTAGAGAAAGGGTTACAGTGAATCTGGGAGCTAACATGACGGGAACCAAAAACTAAAACTTGTAGTGATCGGAAAATCGGCGAGGCCTCGCTCTTTCTTGGGTGCGAGCCTCCTATCCATACCGTCAATGCTGCTGGCGAGCAAGAAGAAGATTCACAACGAGAAGAGTTGTAGCTACGTGAAGTGTAGTGGCTATTCTTCGAATCTACATACACTACATAGTGTGTTGAATATAAATTACAGTGTTTTTCACAGCAAAAAATGTTTTGGAAAAGTATGTGGAAGAAAAGAAGGTTAACAGTAAAAAAACAGGGAAGAGATTAATTAATTTTTTTCCAAAGGTGTTGACAAAGGTAGTGCGACTCGTTGGCTGGATGGTCAGCGTGCTGGCCTTCGGTTCATAGGGTCGCGGGTTTTGAACCTTCATTGGTTAGTTCAATTGGGTCCGGGACTGGGTATTTTTGCTGTTCCCAACATCCCTGCAACTCACACACCACACATAACACTATCCTCCACCACAATAACACACAGTTACCTACACATGGCAGATGCCGCCCACCCTCATCGGAGGGTCTGCCTTACATGGGCTGCACTCGGGTAGAAATAGCCACACGGGTTATTGTAACAGAGGTATATTTCTTGTTTCACGAAAGTATGTGTTGTATTCTGTCTTCTAAAAAGTTACGATAATAAGGGTTATAATAATTTCTTTCTTTGCTAGTGGCTTTACGTCGCACGGCGACGATGGGATAGGAAAGGCCTAGGAATGGGAAGGAAGCGGCCGTGGCCTTAATTAATGTACAGCCCCAGCATTTGCCTGGTGTGAAAATGGGAAACCACGGAAAACCATTTTCAGGGCTGCCGATAGTGGGATTCGAACCTACTATCTCCCGGATGCAAGCTCACAGCCGCGCGCCTCTACGGTTATAATTAAAGTGATGCCGTAAATACGAGTTGTTGGTATATTTTTAAATACTGTAAAACATACTGTATTCTCTACAAGCCCGTAGATACATATGATTCAATTATGTGCTATGCATACTCGAAAAACGGTACTCTCTATATCTGGAAATTTTGAAAACTCGAAATAAAATTTTGCTCCCGAGGTGATTCGAGATATGCAGGTTCCACCGTATCTTCTGTTGATCCCCTCAGTACGCGTTGGGAAGAACACACTGGTGGACGAGGAGAAGAAAGATGTGTGAACTTACAAGGTGAATGCATAGTGTGATGGACACAGTTTTTTTTTTGCTAGGGCTTTACGTCGCACCGACACAGATAGGTCTTATGGCGACGATGGGATAGGAAAGGCCTAGGAGTTGGAAGGAAGCGGCCGTGGCCTTAATTAAGGTACAGCCCCAGCATTTGCCTGGTGTGAAAATGGGAAACCACGGAAAACCATTTTCAGGGCTGCCGATAGTGGGATTCGAACCTACTATCTCCCGGATGCAAGATCACAGCCGCGCGCCTCTACGCGCACGGCCAACTCGCCCGGTTGGACACAGTTTTTGTCGACGTTTCACGATGTCGTTATACTGGGTGTTCACAATTAAAGTGACGGTATTCAGCGTGCCATAGCACGGCCTATAATGATTGTAGGAGTCTGAAATTTCGTAGATATGCTAACTAACCAATGCGCTTGCGAATTGTACTAGCAAAAGAAATATTAGTTTTAAGTCTTGCCACAAGGCGAAAATATGGCGCTGTAAGCAATTTTCCGCAACTCTGACATCAGAATTTTCTTGCAATGGAACTGCGTTGCGTCACTTCCTTGACTGTTGCATTCAGCTTACGTGACTCTTGGGTGTGGTTTTTACAAGCTCCTTCATTCTTGGTCCGTTTTTCTTTGAGGAGATGACCCCTCGTGGGCTCCATGTCGCTCGCCAGGTGAAAGATTTGCTGCGAAAATCCTTCAGTAACGACGGCATCTCTAGGCATTTTTCAGATGCGTGACCTTCAATATCCCCCGACCTAAATCCATGTGCCGGGCTGAGTGGCTCAGACGGTTAAGGCGCTGGCCTTCTGACCACAACTTGGCAGGTTCGATCCTGGCTCAGTCCGGTGGTATTTGAAGGCGCTCAAATACGTCAGCCTCGTGTCGGTAGATTGACTGGCACGTAAAAGAACTCCTGCGGGACTAAATTCCGGCACCTCGGCGTCTCCGAAAACCGTAAAAGAGTAGTTAGTGGGACGTAAAACAAATAACATTATTATTATTAAATCCATGTGACTTCTAGTTGTGGGGATGTTTGAAGGATCGTGTCTATCAAGGAGATATCTGGTCTTTGCCTGGTCTAAAGGCTTGCATACAACGATATGTCATTCTGGTTTCACCAGGTATGCTGCGGGCAACTGTCGATCTTGTGTTAGTGATGCTGCATGTTGCTGAGTTGGAAGGCCATATCGAACAGTGTTTGTAACTATAAATCCTAATAAACGTGTCATAACCACCGTTATCATAAGTTTGATTTTCCTGCGACCCTACCACTGCTTACAGCGCCTGGTGGCAAGACTTGGAACTAATCATTTTTGTGGCATAATTCGCGAGTGCATTGCGTAGTTAGCATATCTACAAAATTTCTGATTCCTACGATCATTACAGCCCGTGCGGTACGAGGCTGAATCCCGTCACTTTAATTGTTAATCGTTTCATCTTACAGACACTCGTAATAAGCTGCCATGTAAGCTCGCATTGAGGAAAGTGTTCTCATAGGGGTCAAGGCGTTGCCTCGGTAATGTGAGTTGCACAGATTGAAGTCAACGTCGTCATATAATGTTGTAATTATAAAGTCAATCATTTTTCTGTACGCTGAGGCTTATATCTCACAATTTAACGATTCTGACGAAACAATGTTTTAACAACACGTAGCTAATTTTCCGTCATTAGATATATTGTATGTCACATCCTTGTTCTAAACCATTAAATAATAATATCTATATGTTTTATCTGGGAGAATATACTTGAATAAGATTCTTAATATCACTACATTCAAAAATAAATATTTTGTTTGTTTGCTATAACCATTAGAGTAAATCAGTTTAGGTAGTTTAATGTGAAAATTTCGATAATTACGTTATTTAATAACCGTACTTGTATTGAATTTGGAAGTATTGTTATATCGTTGGTGCTACCATCTATCGGCATTTGATAGAGTTAATCTTTAAATAGGTAATCAACGAATAATTATTGAGTTTATTTTAGGGTAGGCTGGTTAGGGCCGATGCCGTAAATGTTAGGTTCCTTAAAACGACATTCATAATCATCGTTATTTCCAGACAGTAGTGAAGCAATTTTAAATGGCAAATATTCTTTTTGATATTCAAGATTTGATGTTGTTCGGTCCGCCTTGTCTTCTGTCTTGCTATATCCTTCCTTCTAAATATCATACTTCTTCTTATGTCCAAATAATAATAATAATAATAATAATAATAATAATAATAATAATAATAATAATAATAATAATAATAATAATAATAATAATAATAATCCTGGTCTAACGATCGAGAGCATTCGTAATGCTGACCACACGACACTTCATAATCTGCAGGCCTTCGGGCTGAGCAGCGGGCGCTTGGTAGGCCATGACCATTCGGTGCTGTTACGCTATGGGGTTTGGTTTTTTCCAAATATTAATAATAATAATAATAATAATAATAATAATAATAATAATAATAATAATAATAATAATAATAATAATAATAATCTTCTACCGTTTTCCCACGCCAATGGGGTCACGGGTTCGAACTGTGTCGCACATGAAGATTTGGCCCTGTTTTAAGGTCGGATGGCCTTCCTGCGTCAATTCTATATGCAGGGATGTAATCACTATTGCGTGTTTCGGTGGTGGTAGGTAGTGTGGTGTGTTGTGTGAATATGAAGAGGAAAGTGTTGGGACAAACACAAATTCCCAGTCCCGAGCCGGAAGAATTAATCAGACGCGATCAAAATCTCCGACCCGGCCATTCAGCCAAGGAGTTGGACAATAATAATAATAATAATAATAATAATAATAATAATAATAATAATAATAATAATAATAATAATAATGCCGGGCTGAGTGGCTCAGAAGCTCTGGCCTTCTGATCCCTACTTCGCAGGTTCGATCCTGGCTCAGTCCGGTGGTATTTGAAGGTGCTCAAATACATTAGCCTCGTGTCGGTAGATTTACTGGACGGAAAAGAACTCCTGCGGGACAAAATTTCGGCACCTCGGCGTCTCCGAAAACCATCATAAGTCGTTAGTGGACGTATAACCAATAATAATAATAATAATGATAATAATAAAAAACAAGATAGAAGAGGCATAACATTAAACTAGAGACATCTACAAATCAAGATCAGTGTCCATAAACGCCAAGCTTACACATTATTGTTCAGTCTTACGGCTAGAGGCCCTGTATGCAACAGAATGCTTTCAATCGAAGGTGAGCAGCCAAAGAAAGAAAGAATTCTAGGAAAGATCGTAGGACCAGTCAGAGAAAGTGATGAGTACAGGAGACAGCATAGCAATGAACTCTGCCTGCATGTGGAAAGAATGACGGGCACCCTTGGGAAACAGAGAATTCATTTTCATGACCATATAGCACGTGTGAGCTTTCAGCTTTTGACGAAGCGGAACTTTTCATAACTTATTTTGTAAAGAAGAAAACCAAGGGACACTGTTTCACCGAAGTTTAAAAAAGAAATAGGGATCACACACGAAGACATCCAGGAATGTGTTCCTCTCCAGAAGGAACTTGAAGCATGACAGCGATTATAAGAAAAGCCAAAGTTGAAAACAATAAGATGAAAGAAAGGAGGCTCACAGAATGTGAATGCGGATTAACTGGGAGAGAATTAAAGCTCTGGATGTTCCCGACCTGGGTGTAGACCTCTAACCATTAGATTTTCGTGCACGGTGTCAAGGCAACGCTGCTTCGGTCTTCCTACTTGCTCTTTCCCACCTACCGGGCGAGTTGGCCGTGCTGTGAGCTTGCATCCGGGAAATAGTGGGTTCGAAACCCACCGTCGGTAGCCTTGAAGATTGTTTTCTGTGGTTTCCCCATTTTCACACCAGGCAAATGCTGGGGCTGTACCTTAATTAAGGCCACGGCCGCTTCCTTCCAACTCCTAGGCCTTTCCTATCCCATCGTCGCCATAAGACCTATCTGTGTCGGCGCGACGTAAAGCAACTAGCAAAAATAAAAGCTTTACCACCTACTTGCAAAGTAAAACCATTCTTTGTCATGATGCTGCATCTGCTTGAAGTACATGCCCGTAGGAACATAGATGTCTCTCAATCATTTCTTCAGCGACTGGTACCACTCTTAATTGCCTTCAAACTTTGTCATTTGCGATATTTTCTTGAATAATAATAATAATAATAATAATAATAATAATAATAATAATAATAATAATAATAATATAATCAAAGAGACCCTCAGGTACGTAACGTCTAGGATGAAGTTCGTAGGATATCCGTCGCAAACTTTTCAAATTAAGTCAGGCGTTACGTAAGGTGATCCCTGGTCCCGTTCAAGTGCGTCCTGGAAAATATTGTAAGAATTCGGAGCTCAGAACTTGAACATCAAGTGATAACTCAAATCTGCCTTGGAAAAAAACAAGGAGTGATAAAAGACAACTGCCTGGCTTTCTCTGTACGATCAGAATGTCCAGATGCAGCAACATCCAAATTAACCTCTTGGAAAGAATTGCCACCGAAACATGAATAGAGATCTCAAGAGATAAGACCGAATTCATGACGAACATCAAACATGGATTGCCGCTCCTCGAAACAAAGAGAGAGGAGAGATCGAAAGGGCCAAGAAGTTCAAGTACCTTGATGAACGCATACACGAGAATGAACTAGAAAATACCAGTGGAAGATCGGATTTCAAAACTGGAGAAGGAATATTGATTTTTAAAAAACCCATCTACAGTAAGAAGTAGATATTCTGGGATACCAAAATGCAATACTACAACACCGAGGTAAAAAAAAAAGTATGTCCATTAACTAAAAGGGGCTGCCTGGCCGAGGCGGTAAAGACGTGCTCGGTTCGCCCGGAAGGACGTGGGTTCGAATCCCCGTCAAGAAGTCGTAAAATTTAAGAAGTGAGATTTCCACTTCCGGAGGTGCATATGGCCCTGGGGTTCACTCATCCTACACAACAAATGAGTACCAGGTTAATTCCTGGGGGCAAAGGCGGCCGGGCGTAAAGCTAACCACTCTACCCCATCACGTGCCGAGGTTAACAACGGTGGAAACCTTTACCTTCCACTCCTCCAAGGACCTTCATGGCATGTACGGAGGTGACTTTGCTTTGCTTGCCATTAACTATAATATTGGCACTGTAGAGACTGAAGCTAAATGGAAACTCAGGAACAAGAAAGACGTTTACCAGAAGGTGTAAAGAATCTCGAAGACGAGGCTGGAATTTCTAGGACATTTGTATAGAATGAATGGAAATAGATTTATCAAGCAGATATCTGATTACTTCTTAAAACAAACCACTACAGCATGGATTAAGGAAACGAGGAAACATCTCAGAGGTAGGGTTCGAAGGCGAAGAAAGAAATAAGAAGACAAGAAGATCGTGGACGGAAGAACAACAGAAGCAGGCCAGAGAACGCATAAAGGAATATTGGACACAGAAGAAACTCCATGCAAAGAGTAATAATAATAATAATAATAATAATAATAATAATAATAATAATAATAATAATAATAATAATAATAATAATAATAATAATTTGTGAGGAACATACAGTATTCATTTTTGCAGGTTTCCTACCATTTCCGTTCCTTTATCCGTTACTACCATTCATCTAATGGTAGGAACTCACCGTATTTCCTCTGCAGTTAATTTTAAGAGGTGTGGATAATCCCTTTTTTACTACCTTCGAACTTAACTTTATGTGTTATGCAGCTTCATCTCAGAGTCGTTATATTAAACGCCACCTTCATCTCCTGCAAATTAGTACGTTTCATTGGTTTGTCTTCAGATGAAAAGATTCGTTATTATTGTGTGGAATTTATCAACAGGTGGCTTTGATAAGAACAGAGACACATTGTTGGCCCTGTACATAGCCGTGTCGCCTCCTACAACGAGAACCGGTTCGCGTAATTGTATTTTCAGGAGGCTGTTCATTGGGACAATCAGCCATCAACCTGGCGCCAGCCTTTTGCAAGTGAAAGTGTTCAGCTTTCGCATGCTATATTTACAATTGGTCACACCTGAAAGTTGCGCGCAGAAATTCTACTTGGTGAAATTATTACGCGGAAAATTGTTCCAGAATTTATTAATCCTCTTAGTGAGAGAAAATAATTAAGTAGAAATGCCACTAGACCTAATAGTTTTTCAACGCCACTGCTTCCGCTACGGTCACGGGTGCTCTCTGTATCGAACAAGTGGAATTGACTCAGGTTTACGGTCGTACACCCTTCCATGTGGACGGCTGTCTGTTGAGTGTTACACGATACCGTCGCTGTTGGTAGTGTGATATGTTGTACTTTTATTGAAGAGGTGTGTATTGAGGTAAACTCAAATTCCCAGTCCTCGAATCAGCCATATGCATTTAAAATCCTCGGCCCGGCCAGGAATCAAGCCTGGGACGCTCTGAACTGAAGGTCAGTGGTTTGCCAAGTACCTGGACGTTTGACAACAGCACTTGATGGAGTAAAGTTAATGCTGAAATATTTTGCTTCCTGATTTATAAAAATCAATCAATAAATAAAATAAAGGTAAGTACCGTTCAAGTACCGAAACCAGATCCTTTTTTCAACATCCCCCACCGAACTTAACCACAATGAGAACAGGAAATTATACGAGAAACGGATGATAACAGTTCAGCAAGAAAATGAAGAATTACTGAGCTAGCAGAAAAGCTCCAGATGGTACCAACAAGAGAGCAGCAGCCAAACCCATCACCAAGAACACCAGAATCGGCAAACGGCGACAAGAACACAGATAAAACTCAAATAAATAAATAAATAAATAAATAAATAAATAAATAAATAAATAAATAAATAAATAAATAAATAAATAAATATATAAATAAAATAATACGTAAGTAAATGGATAAAGAAATGGATAAATAAATAGATAAATATATAAATAAATAGAAACATAAATAAATATATATAAATAGATAAATAAATAAATAAATAAATAAGTAGATAAATAGCTAAATAAATAAATAGATAAATAAAGGTATAAATAAAATAATACGTAAATAAATGGATAAAGAAATGGATAAGTAAATAGATAAATACATAAATAAATAGAAACATAAATAAATATATTTAAATAGATAGATAAGTAAATAAATAAATAAATAAATAAATAAAACATAAATAAATAAATAATTAAATAGAAAAATAAATAAATAAATAGATATATAAGTAAATAGATAAATAAATAATTAAATAAATAAATAAATAAATAAATAAATAAATAAATAAATAAATAACGAATGAAAGAAATAAAATAGATATGGTCCACAAATATGTCTGGCTCTGGTCCATACACTTTAAAGCACGTAGAAGAACTTCTGACGGATAAAATTACTTCTACTTGGCGTCTTCGAAGTCGCAAAAGTAGTTAGTTGGACAAAACCCTTAACGTTATTACGAGGGCGAATCAAAAAGTAAGTTACACTTCCAAGTTATGGCCATTTATGAAACCACCTACACATAGGCAACACGGCTATGACAACATACAATGCAAGTTCACTTTTCTACATAGGTCCCAAGAGACTGTAAAGTTTCTCCGAACGGGCAACCAGTTTCTCGATTCCGGATGAGCAGAAATCACCTCCAGCGCTATGTAGCCACCGGTTGCGCAAGTCAATTAAAGAAAAGCGGTACAGAAAATTGAACGCCGATGTGATTTTGTTGCACGATAACCCAACACCTTACACGGCCCACCAAACGTCCGAACTGCTGCAGCGATTCAAGTGGGAGGTATGGCAACGTCCTCCATACAGTCCAGACTTAGCGCCATGCGATTATCTTGTGTTCGGTAAGGTGGAAAAGGATTTCGGTGGACGACGACTCCGAAACGATGAGGAGGTGAAAGCGGCTGTCTCCAGGTTATTTAAATAATGGGATGAATAATCGAATAAAATAATAGAGTGAGTTTCAGATATCATTCAGATGTATCGCATAGAATAATAGAATGAATCATGAATCAATATTTAGGTCTAAGTGTGTCGGACGGATAATCGATAGAACTAAGCGAATAGATGAGCTCTTATGCAAAAAATAGAAATGCGACTTTTTCCAAACGTATCTGCAAATGTGGAAACCAAATTAGTGAATTAATTACCGTAATAACATCGCTTTTCATTCGATTATTTCGAAAGCATTCACTATTCAATTGCCTCATTCATTTGAATGCAGTTCCGAATGAATAATCGAAAAGATAATCCAATGGAAAATTCGCTCTTCGTTTGCCTCATTGTTTCGCGTGTCCGACTCGTTGGCTGGATGGTCAGCGTACTGGCCTTCGGTTCAGAGGGCCCCGGGTTCGATTCCCGGCCGGATCGGGGATTTTAATCTTCATTGGTTAATTCCAATGGCCCGGGGGCTGGGTGTTTGTGCTGTCCTCAACATCGCTGCAACTCACACACCACACATGACACTATCCTCCTCCACAATAACACGCAGTTACCTACACATGGCAGATGCCGCCCACCCTCATCGGAGGGTCTGCCTTACAAGGGCTGCACTCGGCTAGAAATAGCCACACGAAATTATTATTATTAATTCGCGTGGAGTTTCGGATCGATAATTAAAAAATAATAGCAAAATAACTACTAGGGAGTCTAATAAGCCGGGCCCCTAATGTTTATACAAATCTCATAGCAGTACTGTTGTCCGGGTAGAGTATACTTGTTGTTTGCTTTAGTATGTTTGTGTTCTGACCTATTAACACCTAAACCTCTGATGCATAACCGCTGTCGCATTAGGGACTAAGGGCTTCATCAATGAACGCACTCAGGCCTTTGAAATTTGGATATCCCGCAGACCAAGGAGGTACTCCGCCGTGACGGGAAATCACACATTGAGAAACATGAACATTTCAGTGGGATGGGTGTGCCTTCATGGCGTGTCACAGTTTTCTGTCGTAGTCCAGCGTGGCTCCATATATACACATTTAACTGTCTTGTTATTTATATCCATATTTCAAATTTTTCTCATATTTACCCTGAAGGCTGTTCACGTACCCCACTAAACGTCTCAGGGGTACGTGTATCACAGTTTAAAACTACTGTTTTGTGGTATTATTACGGATACCCAGCCTTTTGTAAGTCTTTACAAAAGACACCGGTATCTTTCCACGAGCATCCACCGTCAATCCAAACACCTTGATACCTCAAGGTTGTATTTGTTTTTATAGTGGGGCACTGTAGGTTCGTAGATAGCCTTCTTCTCATTGTCAACCTCCTGTGGCTGGTCTGAATTCACTTCGAACCTCACGGTTAGATCTAGTACATAGCCAGTTTTTGAGACGACTTTAATAATAATGTTATTTGTTTTACGTCCCACTAACTTCTCTTTTACGGTTTTCGGAGACGCCGAGGTGCCGGAATTTAGTCCCGCAGGAGTTCTTTTACGTGCCAGTAAATCTACCGACACGAGGCTGACGTATTTGAGCACCTTCAAATACTACCGGACTGAGCCAGGATCGAACCTGCCAAGTTGGGGTCAGAAGGCCAGCGCCTTAACCGTCTGAGCCACTCAGCCCGGCGAGACGACTTTAAAGGCCGTGTCTATTCGTCTCGTGCTCCCTGGCATGGCGATTCTACAGTACAAAAGTAAACGAAGCGGCTCGCTGTTGTTAGCACTGTCTCTGCTACTACTAATATTACTGTTTCTCCTAATCTCGCGGTTCATCTTTTTCCACGGCGATAGCGATCACCTTGAAGACATCTGCCGATCAGCGAGCGCGCCGCGACAGATGGTCGGTCAAACACGTAGCGTCAAGGAGGCAGGGGAAGAAATACTATGTACTGCCGTAATGAGGTGGCCGGTGGCTTGCGGTGTGACTGTAGCTGTACTTTAATAGGTAGTTCAATTAAGATCGAACATGAATTTCCTTCGATGTAATGTTTTACAAAGAAATACACAGAATGAAACAGAAAGAGCGTCAGTTGTTTTTAAACATGTGTCTAATTTAGCCATTCCATGGCCACCTTTAGCCTTGAAAGTATTTGATATTCTTACATTTCATTGATCCAAAGCCTGGTATCTTATAATAAAAAGAACGGGTTCCTTCCAAGACAAATTAGATCAAAGTGCAATGAAGGAAATGGTTGTGCCATAATATACCCTGATCACAGCATGCTCTTTAGACTGCCTGTCTTCTACACTATCATTTCTAACGAACTCTTTGCACTTAAACAGGCTATGTTACAGATTCTACAAACAAACTATTCAAATTCATTTATAATTTGTTCTTACTCCAAAAGCGCATTAACTGCAATTAGAAACTCTTCACCGACTGTTTTCACAAAAGAAATTCAGTTCCTGTTTCAAAAAAATCAACAATGTAAGGACTGGCTGGCCAGTTCAAAAAGAAAACTCCGTGAAATAATACCCAGTTCCATAACACAGTATCCAGTTATGGCAGGCAAGATCAGGTTTTAATATCACGACTGAGGATAGGGCTCTCAAAGCTAATCCACACTTAACTTCCTAGAAATGAGCAACATACCAATCTGCAATGTATGTAACTCATCATTGACAACCAAATATAATTACTGAATGTCAACTGTACAATCAATGGCGAAAGTACCACAGTATTCCTTATGAGCTTCAAGGGGGCACTGAACTCTCCTTCACTATGCCTCAAACTTATTAAATTTGTTAAAGATTCTTGTTTATATTACCAAATATAAAGATTATTTTTTCACAGGTTTTATGTTCACTGTAAGTATTTTGTTAATGTAAAATTGTTTTGACATTTTTACATTTAATGCAAGACGCGATATGATCATCGAGTTAAAGTCACTATAAACATTTTAAATAAAAAAGGAGACCAACTAAAACACATCTAGATCATTTTCATTTCGAGTGAATGAGGCACAACACCATGATCAGAAATAATGTAGACGGGACGGTTGCCTACCAGAGAAAGACAAGCGCGGGAGCTACCTGATATACAATGAAGAATGCAGGAACTACGGCATATTATATAGGACAGCTGATGATAAGATAGGAATATTTTAATCCATATTTACAAAGCGAACTTACGGCGTTTTACAGCGGATGACAATTATTGCTATAAAGGAAACATATACCTTATTATCCTACACATACAGAACAATTGCTGCAGAAAAATGTCCGCAAAGGTTGCAATCAAATGCTGCAATTGAGACAAAATGAACGGAAATCATTTTACACTAAAGAGTTAATTTAGTTATCTCAGCTATTGACAAATATATCAGAAGAAAGCGAATGACATTATTAGTACTAATTTGTGAGGTTTCCTAACCGGGCACGAGGTAACATTCACTGTCATTTGCTCTATTAATTCTTTCCCATTATCGCGCAGTCGTTGAAATGTTAGTTATAACACTCGTCCGACTCAAAGGAGTTTATAAAAAAACCGGTTTCTCTGCTACACGTTTGGACAAGGTCGTCTCGTGATAAATTCAACCATGGCGGAAGTTGAGTGTCACTTGTTTACAGCAAACACCTGATGGTATCTTCTAATCTCGCATTGCACACTGGGCTCTCAAACAACCCCAAACACATTTTTAAATAATCATTTGTACTACATTTAAATATGCCTACATTATAACCTGTTCAAAATATGGAAGTTCCATAGACCTCTTTCACGATTGAAAAAAGTCTAAAGAGTTTGAATTCTTGACTACTCGCAATCGAAATTATATTATGGGCACCTTCCGGGAATTTAATTTTTCATGTTATCCAACTCTCTCCCATCTGAAGTTGGTTGCCAATCCTGTAGAACACTTGCCAAGTTTCTTCAAGGTCACACATAGCGATGGTAGACAACGTTATTTTCATGTAACCGTTACCTTTGTCTCCGTTACAAAAAACAACGAATATAAATAACGGTTAAATATAACATTCCACCATTCATTTAACTTCCTGCATTGTTATGAGATATATAACGAAGTTTTATTTTCAATAGGTTAAGTATGATGATGATGATGATGATTATTATTATTATTATTATTATTATTATTATTATTATTATTATTATTATTATATCCCGGGTGTTTAGGCATTAATAGGTTAGAATGAAAACTTACTGAAGCGAGTGGCTATTTCGTGTCGCCATTTCTAGCCGAGTGTAGCCCTTGTAAGGAAGACCCTCTGATGAGGGTGGGCGGCATCTGCCATGTGTAGGTAACTGCGTGTTATTATGGTGGAGGATAGTGTTATGTGTGGTGTGTGTGAGTTGCAGGGCCCCCGGGCCAATGGAATTAACCAATGAAGGTTAAAATCCCCGACCCGGCCGGGAATCGAACCCGGTACCCTCTGAATCGAAGGCCAGTACGCTGACCATTCAGCCAGCGAGTCGGACACTGAAGCGAGTAACGAGTATACACTAGCCTGGACAACAGTTCTGCTATGGGATTTGCGTAAATATTAGGGACCCGGTCTATTGGAACCCCTAGAAGTTATGCCACTCTCGCTACATTACGGAAGAGCGGGCTAGCCGACAGTTCATACCAATCAAATTAGTTTGCACTCTAACCCATTATTGCCTAAACATCCGGGCTGTAATTATTCAACCACCTATAGTTTGCGATCACACAACTTCCATAGTTTTCTCACTTCTCTATCTCTTTCCTCTTTCCCCAGTTCTCGTACTTGTATCGAGAATGTTCTTTCTCGTTTTCTCGTCTGACAGATCCCACACTTCTCTGTTTCGCACGTCTTCTGACCTGATTCCACGCTTTTCTAAATCCCGATGGATTCTTTCAACCATGGAAAGTGATAATCCTTTCCATAAAAAGCCAGTCTCTTTTCTTTTCCTTCATTGTGGCTGTGATATTTTCAAATTTTTGGTAAAGTTCTTGGCTTGTTGGTTTCCTGGGTCTAAGAGTCTTTCTAAGGAACTTCCTTTCTATCTTTTCCACGCCTGGGAGTCCCTCACTGGTTATTTTTTTAGCTGATTATAAGCATTCAGGTTTGACTACAATATTGTTGAAGTTGACCTGATAGGAGAATAATTTCGAGTTGCAAGTGTTCTGACGTTTCCATTATTTCTTGCCCGTTCTTCACTATGGAGTGTTCATTTCTGCTTTTCCCGGTTCCTTGGCTAACTGGTTAGCGTGTGGCCTTTGGTCCACAGGGTCCCGGGTTCGATTTCCGGCCGGGTCGGGGATTTTAACCTTCATTGATTAATTCGGACGGCTCGGGGATGTGTGCTGTCTTCATTATTAGAATCCATCACACGCACCCGGAGCGGAAATTCATAGAACAGCCGCTCAACTATTATTCAGAACCACATCACGCACTTGTTCAATAATGGCATCAGTTACGGCTGCAGATGGACGCCCGGATCTTTTCTCATCCTTCACGCTCATACGACCCCTTTTAAACTGTTCAGTCCACTGGTAAACACTATGCTGTGGCAAAATATTGCCCCGTATTGTGCTGAAAGTCTATATGAATTTCCGCTCCTGGTACACCCTCAGACCACACACACATAAAAAAAATGGATTACGGAATGTTGTTCTTCCTTCGTGCAAACAGAGTGGCGCGGCTTTCTGTACGTTGCAACAGCGCAAGCTGTGCTGATCTGATAACCTACCACAGACGTAGAAACGGCGCCATCTAGCGGCTGCTGAGCATACAACGCCATAGAGCCAACCTAAAGACAATTAGAGCAAAATTGCAGATGCTTATTGACTTGTGCCTATGTAGAAAGAATTATTTTTTCCAACTAGAATGAATTCAGCGAAGCGGCAATGGACATTCTGGAGAAAGAAATTAGTATAAATGGAATCATATTTGGCTTAACCACACTAAGGTTACAGAAATTGGAATTCAGAAACCTTACCTCAGTTTGCATTGCTGAACATCAGAATAGTCATCTCCAGGTTCTTAGGTGAAAAGGATCGTCAGTTTTCGGACAGCACGATGCTTCTTTGCACATCAGTAGATGTTAAGGGTTCATACCTGAAGCAAGTGAGACCTTCCTCTTCAAAAACACTCGCATAAATTCTTTCCGCTTTCAGTATTTCATTTATCTTGCACGTAATTCGATACCGCTGGTATTTTCAAGCACCGGTGTCTTTTCCATTTCATTTCGCGCAGACGGCAGATTGTATTATGTCGCAGATTTCTCGCCAAAGAGATGGGTAGGGCCTGGGAGGGGCAGATAATCCTTACCGAATCATATCGTCGCTAGCCTGAGTTCGATTTCAGCCCGTCCACCACTCTCTACCATCTCAGTACAGTTAGAAAGCTGCCATCTTGCGATCGGAAGCGACAATTATTTTTCCATTCCTCATCAGAAGATGTAAGTAAATTAGGGTTGGGCACTATGTCCCTGTTTCGGCACAAGGTGCCGGTGCACAGTTACGTTCCGCTGTTCCAGAACACCGAGTGTCAATTCTTCCGAAACATTCTCAAGCGAGCCGGAGACACTGACTCGCTGTCCCATCAGAAGCGCCACTGTGCACTGCCCTTCGCCTACTACCTGAACTGTGCAGCGGGCGCACGGGACGCGGGACTGCAACTGCGCAGTGTAGAGAGAACTTCGAGAGGCAACATTACATGCTCCGCGCCAGTGGGAACTGGGAGTGTGCCTGTACGGAACGTGCTGTGTGGTGTGTGCCTGTGTGTAGTTATGGCCATGGTCCAGCATAAAGCTGCAGGGAACGTGAACGAACAGTCGGAACACTGAAATTCGCGCCCAATAATCACGTTAAAGACTGCTATTAGGTTAAGATTTTTCCGGTCAATATAAAATACTCATAACACGGTTACAATGGCAGTGCAGGTGTTTAAAAGTAACCAATTCAAGAATATTTTCACCAGTTGAATGTATTGGCCTGTATTGTGAATAATTAGTGAGTAATTAATAGTCTATCTCGAAAATTTCCCTCAACACTTTCTCGGGGATTGACGTTAAACATTAATTTTGACTTTAAGGAAACTTTTAAGCCCAAGAAAAATATGGATCGTCGCTTTGGAATTAAAAATATAACTGGATGAATACATTGTTGTACTTTCCTGCTGTTAGGCCGGGCGCACATTGAGAAGCAGTTGGCCGCAGAGCAGGGAAGAGCAGAGGAGAACATCGCGAACCTTACGAAATTGCGAAGTGGACGTGAGCGCACATTGCCACGCAGGATCTCGTCGGTTTTCAGAAATAACATGTTTTCTTTAGACTCTGTGATACTGGGGCATCCAGTATAAAGAGGCTCTTTTTTCTTTTTCTTCAAGCATTCGCGATTTTTCTCATTTTGTTAGTCATCTTCACAATTTCCCTTGTGCTGATGGCAACGCGGTTATTCAGCTTAAGACAATCGCAATAAAAACAACCACCTTCGCCAGTTTACAAGACTGAACAATATTTCTATGTTACCGATATTCGGCGCTCATATGGACTAAGCAAAAAATTTAATTCATGATTATTTTTTATATTTTTTACGTCGCACCGACACAGATAGGTCTTATGGCAACGATGGAATAGGAAAGGGCTAGGAATGGGAAGGAAGCGACCGAGGCCTTAATTAAGGTACAGCCCCCACCCCCAGCATTAGCCTGCTGTGAAAATGGGAAACCACGGAAAACTATCTTCACGGTTGCCGACAGAGGGGTTCGAACCCCCTATCTCCCGAATGCAAGCTCATAGCAAGGCGATCCTAACCGCACGACCAACTTGCATGGTAAATTCATTAATAGGATCACAGTGGGGGTGAGGGAAAAATATGTATTTACAAATGTACTGCTAGATTTTCATCTAGTTGTCACAAGACACAAGATACTAAAATCAATCAACATTCACAATCTGTTGTGAACGCGTTTGCAATTATATTTGACAAGACATGATAAATTATTTTCCGTATTTATCTCTTCACATAAATGTGATGATGGATGACGGCGACGGAGTCGGCGATGATGCTCTCCATAATCAACATTAGAACTTTGTCTTAAATTCTATATGTTGCCAGAACTTGGGTCGTGGATTGTTTCATAGATATATGAGGATTACATGCTTTTGTTTAACGTCGCACTAACATATCGAAGGTTTTCGGCGACGGAAGAAGGGTGGAAGATTGGGAAGGTAGCGGGCGTGGCCTTAATTAAGGTACAGCCCCAGCATTTGCCTAGTGTGAAAATAGGAAACCACGGAAAACCATCTTCAGGGCTGCCGACAGGGGGGTTCGAACCCACTATCTCCCGAATGCAAGCTCACAGATGCGCGACCCTAACCGCACGGCCACTTGCTCGGTGGATTACTTTTTAGGCCTTTCTCTAAACTACCTTGTTACGCAGCGTGAATAAAATGATTTATAGCCTGGACTGTAGTGCCTTATTCCCCGAATTTACATACCGATTTTAATTAAATTCTGTTCAGCCATTTTCTCACGAACATACATACATACATACATACATACTGCATTGCAGTCCACATGATTCACATAGTACCTACAAAACATGGCGAGACTGAATGGCTGTGGTAATTTTCTCCTCCATTTCTTAACTGCGTGACACGTGCGCAGGAAACTGTGTTTCGAAGACATCGCGTGGTAGGCGGAAGTACGTGCAGAACCGGCCTGCTCTGCTCTGTCCTGCCGTGTCTGTCAACTTGCGATGGTGCAATGATTTGTGTGGATTACAAAAATCTGCTCTGCGCTGCACTGCTTTAGCTGCTTCGCCTGCGTCCCAATGTGCTCTCTGCACTTCGAATTCCTTCCCTCTCAACTTCCATTTACTTTCTTCAATATCTCGAAAATTTCCCTCAACACTTTCTCGGGGATTGATGTTAAAAATTAATTTGGACTTTAAGGAAACTTTTAAGCCCAAGAAAAATACGGGTCATCGCTTTGGAATTAAAGATATAACTGGATGAAAAAATGTTGACACTCCAACACAGGGCGGCACACAGCCGGTATCGACAGGCAGACACAGCCAAGGCCAACTAATCTATCTAGTGCGGCCTTGGCACAGCACGTTCGGTTCAGGCACATTCCAGCTGAAGCGGAGCATGTCCTGTTGCCTCTCGAAGTTCTCTCTAGGACGCAGTTACAGTCCTGTGCCCTGTGTCCCGTGTCTCGGCACTCTGTACCGAAGCATTCCGCCTCAAGTTCCTAATGTTGCGGAACAAGTGAATGTTCCGGTCTGCCCAACCCTAAAGTAAATATCAACTTGTTTTTGCTATTATTTTGGAATTATATTCATCTTTAGGTAAGCTAGTGAGGCATACAATTTTTCCTGTTAATTTTTTCGTTGAAATATAGCTTTTTGGCCAGAAAATACTAACGATGAGTTTACCGGCCTAGTTACTTAATCCTTCGTTCACGGTTCAACGATACAGCGATTCTGAATATATTCTTAGAATTCTGGAGGAACTGGAGAAGGAAGAAGAGGAAGTAACAGTTCTAGATTTGTGTTGTTATTTTTTTTAAATGTAAAATATATAAATGAATAGATCTAACCTTTTTTATTTTATATATATATGTTTTCCTATAAATACCCATTTTTTGGGCGAAATAGTAATGAAAATATAAACTTAAAGGACTAAAAATATGTTATTTTACTAAACAAGAGATAAGGAGAACTCAATTCCTTTTGAAGACTTTTGCGATGTACGTAATAAATATTTCTGTGAATTATTTAATAAGTATTTTTAGTCAAAACTGGGCTTGTGAAGCTTTGTCGGAATTACAGTCCTGATTATTTTGAAGCGTTGCAGGTGAAGGGGAGAACATTTAATGGGAATGATCAAACACGATGAGCTAGTGATGGGATAGTCGAATACAAAATAATCGCTTATTCCATTATTTCATTTTATTAGATTATTCTATTTCCCATTCTATTGTTTTTCGGTTATTCATTCGAATGAATGAGGCAATCGAATAGTGAATGCTATCGATATAATTGAATGAGAAGTGTTGTTTTTAAGGCAGTGAATTCACTCATTTAGTTTCAACTGGAAACAGGCTGTGGATTTTCATTTGCAGATACGTTTGGAAAAAAGGCGTATTTCTATTTTTCATAAGAGTTCATCTATTCGCTTATTTTAATCGATTATCCATCCGACACACTTAAACCGAAAAATTGAGTCATGACGCATCCGAATATTCTATGCGATACAAATGAATGATATTTGAAACTCATTCGATATTTTATTCGATTATTTATTCGATTATCTAAATAATCGGATGGAGGTTATTCGAATATTAATAGTATTCGATTATCCCTTCACTATGGTGGGGGCAAGTTGTCGTGACGCCAGGCTGCGCGAGCGGATGAAGGTTAAGAGGTGATAGATGAACTAATGATGATTCGAATTGAGAGTGGGCAGTAAAAATGTAGTCAAAAGGCGGTGAAATTGAAAAAAGTTCCGTTAAGACCTTAACAAGTCTGAAAACGGCCTAATAAGCCAAAAACGCCGGAAAAACGCGAAAAAAGGACGAATAAATCTCACCATTTTCTGGCCTACAATGACCAAGAATGAACATATATTGTGCTGGGCCTCATCTACGGATTTTTCCTCAACCTCCGAGCCTTAGTAAATATTAAGACGGTTTTTAAGCAGTAACAGGTTAGATTGCAAACTAGTTTGGTTAGTAGGAGGTGTTGGCCATCCGCTCTTCCATAATGTAGCAAGAGTAACATAAATTGTAGGGGTTCTGATGGGCGTACCCCTAATGTTTATGCAATCCCTGTAGCATAGTCGTTGTGGAGATAGACTATACTCGTTACTCGCTTCAGGAAGTTTGCATTCTAACCTATTAATGCGTAAAAGTCCGGGAATGATTAACGACTGAAGTTGAAATAAAATTCTCTCTTGTCGCAGATAATTCGTGTCCAGTATATACGGTTCGTCACGATCGAATCTATTTCAGTCGGTGCTGTATGTGCGTGCATACATCAACGTTCGTACCTTATGCAAACGTGCAATAATAAAAATATCAGGAAACCTTTCAAAGTTTTATTGTTAAGTTGTTAGCAAGTTATACGACTCAATAATCTATAGAAGTTGTAATGAAAGACGTGTCATTTCCAAAGATCTTCTAATGTGATGGATCGTAAAATGCCTCCTCTCCCTCTGCTATTGGTTCGATGCAAATGAAGAGTAACAAATAGACGGGGATTATTTTATGACGGGTTAAAATTTATTATTTCTTCTCTCAGAAAACATTAATGAACTTGGCAATATTTCAACAGGAAAAATTACTTGAAGAAATGCTAAATTCATGACAGCACGTGGAATAATTATTACATTACTGAGTGCGTCACTGATCAAGAGACTGAATTAAGATAACTCAAGTTCCCTTCAAGGAGCTCACAATTCTTGCAACGCGTGTGTCTTTGTGTATGTTTGTGTGCCTACTACCTGGATATTAGTTCAGACAGTATTTTTTTCCATTGACTAGTGACCTCGGTTGGTCAGCTATTGTTGTCTTCCGATCCCGAAGACATCTTGTTATGTTTGGGGGGTGTTTCTCACATTTTAGGACCTGGTAGTCTACAGTAGTGTCACTGATGAAGGTTCTTCATTAAGCTGGTTGCAGTTATAAAGCCAGCTCGTAGCCTACACGTGGAAATTTGCAGTGATTCTGACTCATCGTAAAGGTACAGTATGATATAAAAAGGCTGTCCGACTCGTTGGCTGAACGGTCAGCGTATTGGCTTTCGGATCAGAGGGTTCTGGGTTCGATTCCCGGCCGGTTTGGGGGATTCTAACCTTCATCGGTTAATTCCAGTGGCTCGGAGTCTGGGTGTTTGTGCTGTCCCCATTATCTCTGCAACTCACACACCACATGTAACACTATCCTTCAGCACAATAACACG
Organism: Anabrus simplex; assembly: GCF_040414725.1. Lineage (NCBI taxonomy): Eukaryota > Metazoa > Arthropoda > Insecta > Orthoptera > Tettigoniidae > Anabrus > Anabrus simplex. Next base: position 209,338,840 of record NC_090279.1, on the reverse strand, counting down.
CAGTTACCTACACATGGCAGATGCCACCCACCCTAATTGGAGGGTATGCCTTACAAGGGCTGCATTCGAATAGAAATAGCCACACGAATTTATATTATCTGAAAAAGCTGAGAAATGTGGCGAAGCCCTTCTTCATAATACATAGAGGATTGTATTTTAATATAAAGTTACGATATAAATATCGTTCAACGTTTTATCCACTTTGGTGGCTCAATTAATTTAAACTAACATTTTGAAACTTTATAATATTTGGGTGTCAACTGTCTAATACGTCCACCAAAATGGCCTCATACGTTTCCGGACAGTCGTGTTCCTACTTACGGTGTATTATATTATATATCCTCCTGTGGGTGGGGGCGGTAGAATAACACACACGGTATCCCCTACCTGTCGCAAGAGGCGACTAAGAGCGGCCCCAGGGCTCCTAACATGAAAGCGTATGTTGGCGACCACGGGATCCTTAGCTGAGTCCTGGTGTTGCTTACTTGTGCCAGGCTCCTTACTTTCATCTATCCTATCCGACCTCACTTTGTCAATTCTTGTTCTTTTCCGACCCCGGCGGTATTAGGTTTTCGAGGCCTAAGGAGTCTTTTATTTTCACGCCCTTTGTGGCCCTTGTCTTCCTTTGTCCGATACCTTCATTTTTTGAAGTATCGGATCCCTTCCATTTTTTCTTTCTTATTAGTGTTATATAGAGGATGGTTGCCCAGTTGTACTTCCTCTTAAAACAATAATCACAACCACCACCTTAGACTAGATATCGCCTTTATTGTTGGCGAAGTTAGGGCTCTTGATCTTTTCTTCTAATTAACCACTGTTACAAAATTGAACATTACACCAACAGTAACTAATAATAATAGAGGTAGGATATTTAGGTATTTAGAGGTTAGAATACAAACTTACTGAAGCGAGTAACAGGTATACTCTAGCCGTGACAATAGTTCTGCTTCGGGAAGTAGTAGGCTAGTTTAAGTTGCTTTACGACGATGTGATAGGAATAGGCTAGGAGTGGGGAGGAACCGGCAGTGGCCTTAATTAAGGTACATCCCCAGTATTTGCCTGGTGTGAACATGGGAAACCATGGAAAACCACCTTCAGGGTTGCCGTCAGTGGGGTTCGAACACACTATCTCCCGAATACTGGATATTCCCCGCACTTCTGCGACTGCAGCTATCGAGCTCTGTGTAAGTTCTACTGCGATATTTGCTTAAGAATCAGGGAGTAGACTATTATAACCCCTAAGAACTTAAAATTGCTCTCGTTACACTATGAAAGAACGGGATAGACTGCACTTCTTATTGGCCAAATTAGTTGTCATTCTAATATGTTACTGCCGAAATATCCGGGCTCTTATAATAATAGTTGATCATTCAGTCACACATTTGTACCTCAGTTTTTCCGACTGATTACGTAAAGTGACAGTACTGTAAAGTAAGCCGTTACAATTCTCTTTAGAGTGTCCTAAGGTTACACTTTACGACAGTAAAGTAGATACACGTATGGAATTCGATAGACTGAATGAAAGCAGTTAGTGTGATAGCTGGTACGGCTGCCAAGGATGCGGCCACATCGCCGTACAAGGTTTCAGCCAGTAATACTCGTTCTCGGCTGGGACACCTGGTAATGTCACATTGGGAAACGGAGTGGCAGGCCACCCCTCTTACAAATAAGTTGAGAACGATTAAAGAAACTACGAGTGTATGGAATACTCGGAGAGAAGCAGTGGTATAATGTCATCTTCAGATCGGCCACGGTATACAAACGCACTCCTACTTACTGAAAGGTGAAGCTCTCCCTCCCAGGTGTGTACGTGGGGCGGTCATCTTACCGTAGCACACATCCGTACGAAATGCATGGACCTGGCCAATCTGCGCCAAGGTCTAACACTTTCCTGTACCATTTCCCTCATCCTACGAGATGACGAGCAGTCAGCAGACCTCGTTGTATGAGGGATATTGGCCAGCTTTTTCGTGTATAAAATTATATTTTATATTTGGTTTTAATGTCTGTTCTATTGTTAACTGCGTGTTCTGTTAACTCTGTTTTAGTTTCTCTTTGTCTATGGTAATCTGTTTCATTGGAAATGTCTTATTCCATTTTAGTATATTTCAATCTGTTTTTAAATTATTTCATAAAAAAATTAAATTCACACCATAATAGTTTTTCCATGATCATTTTAAAATCCTAGTTTGTGGATAAATTTTAAATTTTAGTTATTGTTCCATTTCGTTACATTTCGTATCATTAGGGACCGATAACCTAGATGTTGGGTTCCTTTAAACATCAACCATAATCGTCATTAAGCGTCCGTACCATTAATATGTCTCTGGCCTGGCTACCGATGGAACTAACAGGCGTACTGCCATGACAGCCTTTCAACCAGCCGTGAAGCAAGGACTGATCTCAGACCCCACAGTACGCTTGGAGTCGCATTTTGGCCAGCGTTAAGAGGTGGACGCCGAGAAGAAGTTGAGTTACCACCCAAATGGGAATTATTATGAAAGCAAATATCTTCATGGACTCATGATCAGTGCTCGAGGCATAATCCCTAAATGTGTTGTACAGCTTTGGGATTCTCTCGTTCTCAACCGAACACGACTTCACGACATCACTATCACCGCAATGCGAGGTTTGATAAGCAGACTCCGCAATCATTTATATAGCATTTGATGAACTGTTCTTTGCTATCTCTTCTACGTTGATCATTCCAGCAAATTCACCAATGACCTGGAAGACATAATAACTTGTAGACGATAAACAGGGTGATCCAAAAGTCCCTTCACATTTGACAAGGCGATACCGCGCGGAATATTGGAGGCAGAGAGGTAATAATTGACACACATGATTGGTATGACACGGGGTTTTATTGACATCAATATAAAGTAAATAAAGCTTCACTAACAGTGCCTTTTCTGGTAACGTCAACATGCCGCGATTGCAAGCGAATCTGACGTCCTCTCATATGGCAGCTCCTTTTATACGTGTTGCTGTACATCGCCATCTGTTGGCCTGTTTATGCACTCGTTGTTGGTGTCAATAAAACCCCATGTCGCGGTAAGCATGTGTGGCCATTTGTTCCTGACGTGTTGCTGTCCAGCGCCATCTGTTGGTCATTTTGTGTACTTTATTTTAGTGTAAATGTTAACGTACTTTTGGGTCATCCTGTACTTTGTCCTTGTGACAGCCTACTCGTGGGAAAAGTTGTATTAATAATTAAGTACTAATATTGCTATTAATGTTAATTACTGTATTAATATTATTAATATTGATATGAGCTGGACAAATACTTGGCACTGTTACGCAGTTGAATTGGTCTACCAACAAAAAGGTGAATTACCACAATGTCACCTGATATTCTTAAGAATACGCAATACACTGAAAATGATCAGAAGAATCATGTTAAAGTTTTGATTGTAATTCACAAACGCACCGCTGCTGAACAGACCCAGATATATTTTCCCGCCCCGAACACAGCTAAGAAAACAGTAAGAAGAACTTGTCATGAAATCCGATAGAAACGGCACCAGCGAGTCTACAACGTCTTCCCACCGAGAAGACCCAAAGAGGTCATCGTGCATCAACACAGAACTCTTTGATCTTGTGCCGGCGTTAAAAACCAGTTTATTTTGCCTGATCGACTTCTCAGAAATGTTGTCGGTATCGCTTCTTTGAAAGGGGGAGCCCATGTGAGATAAGGAACTTCTCTTAATTTCTTTCTTCATATCAAAATATTCTGGTCCATGCGGCAGTGATTATCTGTTGTAGGCACATGGAAAGTTTTCTATAATAGTAATTGCTGCTTCATATTCTTCTAAAAACAAATATACATTTTATTTCCGCCTGCCTTGAATTACAATGTACACTACCAGCAAATTAAGATTGCAAATAAGGTTACATATCCTGGTGAAATTATAACATGGAACTCCAATGAGAGAGCATCAATAAGAGGCAGAACATTTAAATTACAACAAGCACAAGGAATTAAATGGCCAACATACAAGAAGAAATCTCTTTCGATGTATGCCAAATTTCAACATTACTCTTTCGTCATCACGCCTGAAGCAACTTACGCTAGGGAAACACTATTTAAATTGAACACCTAATCAACAACGGATAGACTGGAGAAGGTTGACAGAAGGATTATCAGAAAAATCATTAATAAAAAGCACCATTTAGATGGTCAATGGAGATTGTTGCCTAATGCAATTGTACACCGGGAATGTGAGTCAATAATAGACACAATGAGAAAAAAAAGAATTGACTTTCTCTGTCATATATCAAGATTAGATGTAACCAGGGAATTGAAACAACTATTTAACTACTTTTGTACAAGTAATCAAAAAATAATTGGTTCAAGGGTGTCAAAGATGATTTAGAAGAGTTCAATATTACAATCCAACAAATTACAAACGAAGAGGAGAAAATCATTCTGAAGGACAAACATATAAGACTAAAACTAAGAACTTTACAACGAAAACAATATATCATATCTGATGAAGAAAGGGCAGCCAGTTCGAAAAGAATGAAGAGGTGTTTGGGAGAGGAGGAAGATGATGACAGCTAAAAGCCCAGTTAATTCTTTAAAGATTAGGTATACATGGTTTGATTTAACTGCTCTAATGTGGGCGAAATATGTAAATAAATAATACGATGAATGATGTTTCAAATAACATAATCTTGAAGTTTCAGATCTAGAAATAGAGATGGTCAGGAATACAGCCAGAATATTTAAGCAGTAATGGAAACGTGCCGAAGCGAGTAACAAGAAGTATACTCTAGCCCGCTGAACGGTTTTGCTATGGGAGTTGAATAAGCATTAGGGGCAAGGCCTGGAAAGTATATTATTCAAGGAACATGACGGAAGAACGGTATAGACAAAGTTCCTACTTGTCAAATGAGTTTGTATTCTAACCTGTTACAGTCTAAACATCCGGATCCGTAGTGAAAAAAGAATGCTTGCGAGTCCTTTATCACATCTAAAATAATGTTACTGAGGACTTGACAGGGAGACCTAGTTTCGCAAGTATCATATAGACCACAGGTGGGCAATGAGAGAGTGCCGCTTTCTGAGCTAACGTCATGAGCGCGGGAAGAGCCCAGAGCAGGTGACTTCTAATAGTTTGTGCTGTAAAGACTGGAGGCAGTCAAGGCGCAAGCAAAGCCACAGCAATGTACCTGGCTGATTGTATTATGTCTAAGCAATACAATCGTACAGTTCGTTCATTCTTTATGCTGTATTCCTAAACAAGCTTGGCCTGCAATTTTCCTGTGAGTAGAGTTCTTAATATAAGGAGTATTTAGTTATCACATGTCAAAATAATTAATTTTGTTTGATGCACATAACCTAAAGAAACGAATATAATTAAACTATTTAGATTGATAATTTATTTATCCTGGCAAAGTTATAAAAGTTCAGGGGAAAGAACACAATATTACAGAAAATTAGTACAGTTTTGAGAATATACATAAACACTTAAATTGTAAAAAAAAAGAAACAAAATATAATTATATGGGAAATCAAAAGTTAATCTTACGTTGAGAAAGGCACAGAGAAGATCATTTACAAGAAAAGAGGAGGAGGAAGTAGGAAATTGATTATTTCTTACTGCCTTGCTATTTGTGTCTTTCCATCAAATAAGCACGTTTGAATATCTTGGACACTGATATCCCCATGGCGTCTTGTGGTAGATCGTTCAATTCACGAATTGCAGTAACGGTAAAGTAATTGACGTGTAATGAGAACTTGTGAACGCGTATGATAAGAATATGGATGTTCTCAGCTCTTGTCGTTCATTGTTATATTTGTTTATTTATTTAGGATCAGCAACAGCATAACGCCGAACTAAAAAGATCCAAGCTGTGTAGAATAGTTATTAATATAAAATTAGAGATTTATAAGCGTACTTACGCGAATAATACCCGCACATTTATTTTAAAAAATTGGGGCACGAAATTGGGGTGCGGGTTTTATTTGCGTCAATGTTGGCATTTTTTTTCAAAATCAGCCTTCGGTGGCGGTTATTATTCGCGTAAATACGGTGGCGGCGATTATTTGCGTAAATACCCGTATTTACGCGAATAATACCCGCACATTTAAAATAAAATTGTGGCACGAAATAAGGATGCTGTTTTTTGCGTCAAAGTTGGCATTTCGGTTTTTCAAAATAAGCCTACCTAAAGTTAGGGTGCAGGGATTATTCGCGTAAATACCGTATTTACAAAGAACACAAAGATACACAGTAAATACTGTACAACCCTATATAATACATATTTACATAAACAAAGCATTAATTTAACTACAAGAGCAGAAACAGGAAAGAACAATTAGGAAAATTATAATATATGATAAATATCATGAAGGAAACGATACGAAGATGTCTAATTTCTTGTTGATAGATAAGGTATTAACCATTTCTTTAATATGTACAGAGAAGGACCTTTGGTTGGGAGAAAGCCAGGAGTAAGGAATATGGAACAGGGTCTTCAGTCTGGCACTACTGAATGGGACGTGGAGGAGGAATAATGAAACTAATTCTAGAGACCTAAACAAACCATTAGCTGCTTTGTATAGCAGCTTTAGGTCTGCTACTTTTCTCCGAGCAGAGAGAGTCTTAGCTTTACTTTCCCAAGCACTTGGATAGCGCTTAAGTTGCGATACTCAGGGATCCTGGCTCTGGCGATAGCACAGAAAAAGGATTGTACATGGTCAGGGTGGCTGAGATCTGAAGAAGCAGAAATGGACCAGACTGGAGAGGCGTATTCAGGAAACGTAGAATGCTCCGAGGGCATTTACATCTGTGATGTCAGAAAACCTGTAGAGTAAACCAAGGAGTGACATAGCACGTGAGGTGACCGTGTTTATGTGCGAGACAATCAACAATTTACTGTCAAAATGCACTCCTAATTCTTTTTGATTATCAACAATATTGTAATCAGGTGGTTCAGTAGGTGATATTCTTGTAGAACGACGTGTAGTAGTATTCTACGTAAAGCAACTTGTAATAATACTAATAATAATAATTCTTCCTTCGGGATTACGCAGTTTGGCCAATACAGAAAGGGTCTCAGAAACATCAGAAACCTTAACTTTAGGAGTTCATTCTATAGTTGCAAGTATTGGAAAACAAAAACGTAAAATTCTTACGAAAATTGTCGGCTCCATGCAAGAAAATTGAATTTCGATTAAAGGGCGAACTGCAGACATCTATAGTCAATATTGTAAAGAGGAGATGTTTGACATTTTTGGACACATTTTTTTAGGATGGATAACAATAGATTCAAAAGAAGTTCATTCAATGTAATAAATTCCCAAAACAGGAGAATAACTTGGCTGGAGGAAACAAGAGAGGACCTGAATGAATTGAACATCAAGGAAGACATAATGAGAAATGGCGAAGTTTTCAGGAACTCGGCAAATAAACACACAATATTTGTGGTCAAAACCAGCAGCAGGTGTCAGAAAAACGGAAGAGGCAACACAGTGAGTTCGTGAAGAGATTTTGGAAGAATAGAGGAAGGCCAAAGTCATCAAGCCAATGAACAAGTCCCCGTGCCCTCTATGAATGGGCATAACGAAATAATAATAATAATAATAATAATAATAATAATAATAATAATAATAATAATAATAATAATAATAAAAGATACATACAACAAGAAATCCCTTTCACGTGGGTCCAAAATTAAACATTACAAGGCAGTGATTAAACCAGAAGCACTACACGTAGCAGATACACTAAACACGAATTTCAAAGACCAGATGGGGAAGCTCGAACTAAAAGAAAGGAACATTTTAAGAAAGATCATGGCACCAAAATTTCAGGATAATAATATAAATGAATATTGAAGGATTCTAAAAGAAAATTGAAAAAATCTCAGATACTATGCGAAAAAAGGAAGGATAACATTTTACGGTCATCTCAGAATGAACTCTTAATAGATTAAGCAAACAAATCTTTGACTTCTTCCGTAACCGCAAAACAAAATCCAACTGGTTGGTTCCAAGACAAACGAATATTAAAAGCCAAACCTAATATCTCGGAGGATGAGAGGAAACGAAGATCAGAAAGAATCAAGAAAGAACAACACACGGAGAAGTGATTGATTCAACGTACCCCAAAGAGGATGAAAAGAAAGAAAAATAAATAATAATAATAATCTTTATTATCGAATTGGATCTTTGAAAACTTCTTGGATAATGCGACTAAAAGTGCGTGGTTTACCAAAGTGGAAAAGGACACGGTGATATTCTGAAACGCATTCGTCTTCGTAAGACATTTAGAGGACAGCGTGGTTTCTAGAAGAAATCAAATAACGTAAAAAAAAGGACTGAAGACAGAAAGAAGTTCCCCAAAACGAATAAGGGGCACTGAACAAAAGTTAAAGACCATAGAAGGAAACAGCTGAAATGACGTGTACAGACAAAATTAAATTTTTGTTTATAGAGATAAGATGATATTATCATCACCGAGTGTATTCGTGACAGTTTGATTGCCTTATTGCCTGCTCAAGTCCAGCTGCCGTTGTGGTAAGAAACCTTCCTCGTACTGTAATCATCTGGGAGGAAGTAAGCACATCAAGAACAACGGAACTAATACGGCAGGCAGCTTCCATCCATAATGTTGTCCTAATTACGGAATCACATTCAGTTACAGAGACCTTCCAGCTACCTCAAACTTATGTAAGGTCCACATTAAGATGTTCAAATACAGTCAGACATGATGTATGGGACATCAGGCAAGTAATTGACATATAATAATAATAATAATAATAATAATAATAATAATAATAATAATAATAGTTCATAAAACAGACCGGAGTAAAAATGATCAAAACATACTGACATGAAATTGACGTCAGGAAGTTCATCTGGTCGTAAAAACTCGCTAGAAAGATTCATCTTACTTCATACCGGACTCTGCAGATGAACAGACCAAGGTCTGTCTGTCAGGTCATCAGCCCAGAGGCTGGTTGGATCCTCAAATAGCACCACCAAAGGCTATGCGGTTATAAGGAAACCGCAAAAACCAATGGCAGCACCAAAATGAGGCGTACTAGGCAAGACAAGGAGTGAGGTAGTTTGCCATTGCTTTCCTCACTGGGTCAGAAAGTGCTATTGCAGCACGACTGACCCTATGAGCAACACCTTTCATAACACTCAGATGCACTAGTCGTGCTCTGAATGTCATTACTCAGCATTACCCATACCCCAGCAGCTTCCATATTGTCACAGCCATGGATGACAGACCAAGGTATTTGGATTGAAATCAAGGTGGAGATGTGAAGATTTATCTGCCATTAGTGTAACCGGATGTTAATATATATAACTGTGAATTTAATACGGATAATGATGTTATTTGGTTGGCAAGAGGTCACTTTTTCCTGACGAGAGTGTACTCACGTACAACATGAGCCCACTAAGTCATAAACTCCAATCGAACTGGGTCTAACTCAGCACCTGTCATCAGTTTATCGGACCGAGCACCTGTTTTAAAGACCATGCAATGGCTAGCGCATTAATGACCCCTAATTCCGTCCAAAAGAACATTGCCTTTCTCTCAGACAAGTATAATCATAATTATTAGTAAAAACTCCACATCTCCGGGACATATTTTTTATACCACAAAACGTTGTCGCGAAAATTATTTCCTCATCCGAGGTGTATTGAAAAAAGAAATGGCAGATGTTTGTAACACTGAAATTGTTGAAAGAATGGCCGTCAACGCTTCGTAACTGTCACAGCTTATCGCGACCGCATCGCAGTTTGACTGACATTTGTTCGGAAGAACAGGTTGAGGAAGGTGAGAACGAGCGCGACATCTACCATTAGTCCAAGACGACGTAATTAGTCTGTATTAAAACACTAAAGATAGCTTACATCAATTCGCCGAACAGAAAGTTTAAAAATTTGCATTTAAATTCGGTAAACCACGTAGTTTTCAAATACTAATCTTTTCCTTCTTATGCTTCTATCACTTTTTCCAAACCTTCGCCGGACCGCGGGTGCAAACTGTTTGACACATATTGTGGACTTGGATCCGTTTTATGGCCATATGTCCTTCCTGACGTCAAATTCATGTGGATAGATGTATTCACAATTGCGTGTTTCTATGGCGGATTGTAGAGCTATGGCTGTGTGTGAATCCATATATATAATGTCCTGTTCGCTCACCTAAGAACTACTGGTTGTTCGTAAGGTGTTTCTTTTTTTACGTATACACACATTTGTTTTTAAACTCAGCAAAATATATTAAATACAGATACAAACACTGCAAATAAATTAAATTCAAACACATTGTTTCACAAACTTAGCGAAGTAAGTTAAATACAGATACATTAATTCATAAACACAGCAAAATAAATATAAATTAATTAATTAAGGACTCACACATTTATTTACAAACTTAGCAAAATCAATTAAATACAGATACGTACATTAGTTTATAAACACAGCAAAAAATTAATTACGGAATCACACATTTGTTTTCAAACACTGCAAAATAATAAATTTATTAGGACACGCACATTTCTTTACAAACTCAGCAAAATAAATTTATTACGGAATCACACATTTGTTTGCAAACACTGCAAAATAATTTACTAGGACACACATAATTGTTTACAAATTCAACAAAAATAAATAAAATAAAGATTCACACATTTGTTTAAAAACACTGAAAAATAAATAAATTACGGACATACACATATTTGCTTATAAACTTATCAAAATAAACGAAATACACACATTTGTTTACAGAATTAACAAAATTAATGAAATCAATTACTCACATTTGTTTTCAAACACTGCAAAATAAATTAATTATGAACACAAACATTTGTTTGCAAACACTGTAAAATAAATAAAATGCGAACACATACACTTGCTTACAAACTAAGCAAAATAAATTAAATAATAATAATAATAATAATAATAATAATAATAATAATAATAATAATAATAATAATACGTAATAATAAAATATATTGTAGTTAAGATTAAAGTGCTGTCAGGTCGAGATTACGAAACTTTACCAGGTATATCATTTCAAATAATTAAGATGTTTTTTCTACTAGGATTGTATTCTTTACCTAGTATTCATTCCTCTTAGGTGTCTTCACTTTGGACATCGCTGTAAGCTTAGAAATGCAAATTTTCCCATCTTACTCGTTGCATTTGATTTCAAGCTCAAAGATGATTGCAGGCTTTCAGCACAGTTTGCCATTAAGTGTTAGTCGGTGGCATAGGTCAAACTGCTTAGTGTACTACATTCCTGCCATTTCATACTTGTAAGCAAACGAACCATGAAAACTGTGAACAAGAAAGGTGAACGAAGAACCCCTATAATTTCAGTTCTCACTGCGACCCAGTTATCCATGGATTGCCACTACTCCCATAATCCTTCAGTACAGCCAAAACATTTTTAGTTTGGTACTCTTGTCGTGCTGGATCTATTAAACATTAACATAACTATCTATTACTATTGTAACATTTTTCGGTTACTTGACGCATACTAGAAGTCTAATCCTGACAGCCCCTCTGAGGTGTGAAACCACATTGGCTTTCATCCATCTTCCTGTCTACTATTAATTGCGGCATTCTTTCCAAAATGTCCGGTGAACACCTTGCCTCGTAAAGTGATCAATGGAATACATAAATACTACTACTACTACTACTACTACTACTACTACTACTACTACTACTACTACTACTACTACTACTACTACAAATACTAATAATAATAATAATAATAATAATAATAATAATAATAATAATAATAATAATAATAATAATAATAATAACATATATAACATAAAGTCCATCTCTCGAAATGCAAAATACTGTAATTATACGTGAAACATTATATGCAGCAGAATTAACAGCCTGCTTAAAAACCTGGCAATTAAGTTCTGAAAAGTACCGTGCTAGTTCTTGGCAGTTTTCTGTATTAGTAAACGCCAATTTTCCTGAAACATAAGTACTGTGGAATGCATCCTCGGATTTTTTCTGTGAATGTTCTGTAGAAATCCCTTGTGCTGTGGTTTCTAAAGTTTTCTTCAATTGAGTCCAGTTGTTCTTTCAGGTGCTTTCTTTTTTTCTTGCCTGATGGTTTTGGATACTTGTTTCCTGGTCTCATAAAATTCTCGTTGAGTTTTCTGGGATTTTCTACTGTTTTATTTCAGAAACGCAGATTTTCTTATCTCTAGGGCTTGGTTGCATGTTGAGTTCCACCAGGGGTGTTTTGTATTCCTTTTTAAGGCTACCATTTCTCGTGCCTTCTGTATGATTTTGGTGTGGAATTCTTCCCATGTTTTCGCTGGTTGATTTTCCCGTGCTTCTGTTAGATCCGTAACAGGAATCCTTTTTATGTAAAATTTCTGGTGTTGGATTTTCTTGCGGTGGTATTTTCTTGGAGTAAATCTTACTTTAACTCTTGTGAGATAGTGATCAGAGTCGATGTTTGCTCCTCTTCTCACTTGTACATCATGTACCTCTTTCTGTAGCTGATAAGAGATAGCTACATGATCAATCTGAAATTCGCCAATGGATTCAATGGGGGACCTCCAGGTTTTTTGTTTCTTGGAATGCTTCCCGAGGTATGTGGACATGATTTTAAGGTTGCACTGTTGACATAGTTCAATGAGTCTTGAACCTCTTTTGTTGGTAAATTTGTGTGCCGGGTAGAGTCCGACAGTTTTCCAGTGTTCCTTTTCTCGGCCGATTTGTGCATTCAAATCGCCTAAGAGGATTTTGACGTCATCCCTTGGAATTTTTGACATTACTTTTTAAAGTTTGTTCCAAAATTTGTCCACATTTTGGGGATTCTTCTTCTTGTCTATATTTGTAGGGGCGTGTGCATTTATTAATGTATATTTGTTATTGGCACACTGAATCCTCATGGTTATTAGGCGATTGTTGATGGAATTAACTTCGTGGATCGAGTTCAGTATACTTTTATGTACTACGAAGCTCATACCAAATAAAGGGGTCCTATTTAGAATCTTTTGGTCTGTTTTACTTTTGAATATACGGTAATTTCCATAATTCAAGGTGGCATCATCAGTAAATCGCGTTTCCTGCAGGGTAAGGATAAGAATTTTTTGCCGATCAAGTTCTGTGACTAAATTTAGTAATTTTCCTGGTTGTATCAAAGTGTTGATATTGAATGTACCAATGTATGTGGGGGTTTCGTGGGACAGTTTACCAGAGAGCTCCGACTCTCTCCCATGTTTTCGTGGTTGTCCAGGCTCCCCAGAATCCGAAAGCCTGGTTGCCGTCTCAATGCGACGGGTGGATTGGGTAGCACCTGGGGTAATGTTAGTACGCTCACGAATCATGTTTGGCTTGTAATAGGAAATCCAGCAGTGCTGGGTGCTTAGAACCAGGGATTGTTAGTTCCTGGAGCTTGGTATTGCCGCCGCACCTACAAGGTGACAGACGCGGACCAGGAAGCCGGTGGATACCACTCAAGACGCACCTGGATTTTAAACAGGCTTTTTATTACTATCCCAAAAAGCAAGGGTGCCTCCTCCGCCAGTTCCGCCGTACCAATGATCTTCATCTCCGCCTTCACTGCCGTTGACATCTTCACTCGTAACCCTGAGCTGGGACCCTTACCAGATGATACACACCGGGTCAGTGGGCTCTGGGACTCACGTAGGCAGGGGCGCCACTCCCTGGGCAGGGCTGTCTCCGAAGAGGGTCCCTACCTGCTGGCTGCTTATTATTATTATTATTATTATTATTATTATTATTATTATTATTATTATTATTATTATTATTATTATTATGATTATTATTATGATTATTATTACTTATTTGCGAATTGACCACTTAGGATCACGCTACAATTTCTTTTTCTCTTGGTCTCAAGTTTCCTCTTCCTCCTTCCTATGGGCGCTATGCTGTTTCTTCTGTCCATCCGTCGAGGCTCTTCCCGTTTTTGCAGTTGTTTCTACTTGAAACCCTTTAATATTTTGAAAAATGGTCCCACATATTTTCCTGCCTAACATTTGAACTTCCTGGATGTTGGACTTCTCTAGACCTTTATGAACTTCCTTAATCCATGCCGCCGTTGTTTTCTCGTTCCGCAGGTAGTCGAATACATTTTTGGTTAGTTAGTTAGTCTGATTTTGTCCATCCTGTACAAATGTCCGAGAAATAATAACCTCCTCCTATTCATGGTCTCTGAATTTTTCTCCACATTTTTGTAAATTTCATTATTATTATTATTATTATTATTATTATTAATATTGTTATTATTATTATTATTATTCGTGAATGGTCCCTTTCGGAACACACGAAGCTTTATTTATGATTTCGTTTGCGGAGGATCCAGGATGCTTTCATCTGTTGACTAACGATCCTTTTCCTTTCTTCCGTCCACTTGGTACCTGCTCTTTTTGGTACTTCATTCTCTGGAGTAACTTCTCACTTGTCAATTTTCTTTCTATATATATTTCGATTCAAAATGTCTTCACAGAGAATTTGTGCGTTCTTCATGTCTGCTTTTGTTTGTTGTATCCAAGGAAAATTCTTCAGTTTGTCAACTCTTTCAAGAACTTGGTGGGTTAGTCTAGTTTCTGGAAGCCTCTTAACATGCCCATAAAATTTTAGCCTTTTTTTTCCTGAGGTCTGCCGCAATATTAGATCATTTTTCTGTGGATTTCCGGGTTTGGAGGCGGTACTCTTCTCCCGTGTGTCTTGGTCCTAAAATTTTCCTCATGATTTTTCGCTCTTCTTTTAGGATATTTTCCAGTTCGCCCTTTCTATGAAGCGTTAGAGTTTCCCCTGCATATAAAGCCTCCGGTTTGATTACAGTATTGTAATAATAATAATAATAATAATAATAATAATCATCGTATGGCCTCAGCTACCGTTTGCAGACATTTCGATTTGACGCCATCTGGCTGTCTGCTCGTCAATTTCGACGTTCCGGTTTACTCTGTCTGCCATCTAGCGGACCTAGAGTAAACCGGATCTCTCTTGGGCGTCTATGGCTGAGATTTAATTAATTTTGTCGGGTAAATACCAAATGTATCACCAGAGATCTTTTACATGCCGACATCGTACGACATGGAGTGTCGAATGGACTTTTTTCCGCCCTTCAAAAATCCGACTACCTCTGCCGGGTTTGAACCCACTATCTTGGGATCCGGAGGCCGACACTCTACCACGGCTCCACAGAGGCAGCTACAGTATTGTAATGTTTAATCTTAACGTGGAGAGACATACATTTTTTGTTGTAGATTTCTCTTGTTCTCCCATAAGCTCTTCTGAGTTCTTGGACACGGTTGTTTTGGGCTATTTTCCCTTGTCCGGTTGGTTCGAGGATTTCGCCCAGGTATTTGAAGTGAGGGACTCTGTTGATTTGTCCGTATTTTGTATTGAGACTATGGATGTCTAGTTTTGCACAGAAAAATTCAGTTTTCTGGAAGGAGATATGAAGTCCGACCTTTCTGGCACATTCTTGGAGAATTTCAACTTGCTTTATTGCTGTGACTTCATCGCTGGACAAAAGGGCCAGGTCATCCGCGAAGGCTAAGCATGGAATTTCAAGCTTGTTTTTTCGTGTCCCGATGTTTATTATTATTATTGTTATTATTATTATTATTATTATTATTATTATTACAGATAAACGACGTTCGTTTTCATTACTAAATAGCATCTCTGTAGTTACTGTTGATAAAATGACGACTGCAGTTTTATCTCTCTCCCATCCTTTACCTTTTTTATTTTTCATTATTTTGTCCAAAGTCTTTTTTCGTTCACTGCTTTTAATCGCAATTCTAAAACAACTGTTCTGTGAAAGAACATTTAAGATAGCTTAAAAATGACGGTAGCAGAGGGAAATAATAATTATAGAATGTTAATAAGCTTGAAAAAAAAAGAATGAAGGAAGAAGTGCTTTCTCTCTGTGTATATGTTTTATTTCACTGTCCATTTAAATTTGTTAAGCCTGTTGGAAAAGACTCTCCTTCCCTGAACTGCTCTGGCTCTCCTCTTCTCGTGCGATGAGATTCTGAGGCTGTTAACGGAAAATTCAGAACGCCATCTCGACTAAAACCTTATTTAAAATGAATTGAATTTTATAGCGTAATTATAGCTGGACTGATTAGTGCAGGTGGCTTTGCTCGTTCACCCTACTATTTCTCTCTTCCCTCCCTCCTCCCATCTAGGCCTTCCTTGCTCCCTGAACGGTACGAGCGATCTTTGGTGCCGTGGCTACGAGATGTTCACATCTTTTAAACAGTATTGACACGACGATGGAATTCAGTATTAGTTTTCCTCTCCTTCTAAAGTGGGATCTCCCGTGTTCTGTGTAGTTGTGGAAGATGTAGGAAAGATACGACCTTAAAATATTTCTGACCTTGTATGTTTGATGCTTTTCCACGAGTGGTACACATCCGATCAGCCTCTTTTTTCTCGTCAGGGCTACCTCGAATCAGGTCCGGATTTTAAGTAATAGTGTTTATTGTTTAAAGGCGCCTAACAGCTAGGTCATCGGCCCTAATGATAACAGGTGCAACGAAATGTAACTTTATTTAAAATTTTCAAAATATATCCACTGATCCAGGTCACCGGCCCTCATAATGATATTAATAACTGGTAAACCAGAGCCATGGTGTTCCTCCTATAGTCATACTAATCACAGATAACGTACTGCAACTCGTTGGCTGAACGGTCAGCGTATTGGCCTTCGCTTCAGAGGGTCCCGGGTTCGATTCCCGGCCGGGTCGTGGATTTTAACCATAATTGGTTAATTCCAATGGCACGGGGGCTGGGTGTATGCGTTGTCTCCATCATCATTTTATCCTCATCACGACGCGCAGGTCGGCTACGGGTGTCAAATAGAAAGATCTGCACCTGCCGAGCCAAACCCGTCCTTGGATATCCCGGCACTGAAAGCCATACGACATTTCAGTTTTACAGATAACGTAGACTCGTGGAGTTCCTCACATTGTGGGACTAATAACGGGGGCCGGCTATATCCGTGGTGTTCCTCACACAGTGGTACTCATCATAGGCCACTTATGGTGTTGCTCACCTCGTGGTACCAATCACAGGCCACGTATACTCATGGTGTTGTTCACCTCTTGGTACCAATCACAGGCCACGTATACTCATGGTGTTGTTCACATAGTGATACCAATTATAGGCCACGTATACTCATGGTGTTGTTCACCTCGTGATACCAATTATAGGCCACGTATACTCATGGTGTTGTTCACATAGTGATACCAATTATAGGCCACGTATACTCATGGTGTTGTTCACCTCGTGATACCAATTATAGGCCACGTATACTCATGGTGTTGTTCACCTCGTGATACCAATTATAGGCCACGTATACTCATGGTGTTGCTCACCTCGTGGTACCAATCATAGGCCACGTATACTCATGGTGTTGTTCACCTCGTGATACCAATCATAGGCCACGTATACTCATGGTGTTGTTCACATAGTGATACCAATTATAGGCCACGTATACTCATGGTGTTGTTCACCTCGTGATACCAATCATAGGCCACGTATACTCATGGTGTTGTTCACATAGTGATACCAATTATAGGCCACGTATACTCATGGTGTTGCTCATCTCGTGGTACCAATCACAGGCCACGTATACTCATGGTGTTGTTCACATAGTGATACCAATTATAGGCCACGTATACTCATGGTGTTGCTCACCTCGTGGTACCAATCACAGGCCACGTATACTTATGGTGTTGCTCACCTCGTGGTACCAATCATAGGCAGTTTAGACCCACGGTGTATCGCACATTGTGGTACCATCCACAGGCAACGCAGACTCATGCTGTTCCTCACATAGTGGTACTGATCTCGAGCAACGTAGATCCATGATTTTCTTCATATTGTGGTGGTACCCATAGGTAACGGCGACCCGTTCTCAGCACAGTGAAGCCAACATATTCCAGCGCAGCGCTCGACACCTTTTCACGCTAGACACTAGTCTGTGCAACCGAGCGTCCGTTCCCCCGCCTCGGTGGGTTGCTCACGATGGTACTAGTCACAAGCAGTCTCATGATTTTAACTCCAACATCCCTTGCTCGTCCCTTTTAGTCGCCAGGCAGGGTATACCGTGGGTTTATTCTTCATCCACAGAGGCAGGATTTAGAGTCCTCGGTAGCCTGGACACATCGTGATTTTAATTAATCATGAAGCAATCATCACTATATGCATTTAGGGCTGTCACGCAGATGGTAGATACCCTATCAATTGTATGGCTGGTTTTATATTAATTTATTTCAGAAAAGTTTGAAATGTATTGAGTAAAATGAAGCTCCTCCCGGAATAAGGTCGTTACCAACAAATGAGTAATTTTTCAGGAGAAGGGATTTTTTTTTTGGGTGGGGGGGGGTGTCTATTTCATGGTATACACTTCTCGAGCCAATTACATATGCAAGTGTACAAATGAGTTCATCTATTAAAAACAATATTTTGTTGTTATAACTTAAGGTTTTAAAAATAATGTATGTGATACAATGGAAAATAATCTCCGAGAGTGTGTTACGTTTGTATGTAAGAGAAGAGAAATTCTGTACATGCACTTGGAACACAAATTATTACAAGTGTTATTAGTGTAATAATAAAAATAACAACGATAACAATAAAGATATGATTTGATTTCGTCTATGGTCTTTGTTTAAATAATGATCTGTTACACCTGATGATGAACCAACATAAGCACTGTCCACCATCCTGAGTGATGTTCAATTCTTACACCACGCAGGACAAATTTCGTACCAGGGAGTAGTGATGGGATAATGGGATACCAAATAATAGCTTATTCGATTATTTATTAGATTATTTAAATAATCGGATGGAGGTTAATCGATTATTGAAAGTATTCGATTATCCCAGTAGTGATGGGATAATGGGATACCAAATTATAGCTTATTCGATTATTTATTAGATTATTTAAAAAATCGGATGGAGGTTAATCGATTATTGAAAGTATTCGATTATCCCATCACTACCAGGGAGTAAGGGTGTAAGTCATGTTATATCAGGTCGTCATAGTACAAATTAACAGATTTAATTCTCAAAAATTAGCAGAAGAAAACGATTATTAAAATGTGGAAATACAATTTTTTAAACTATGTTGTTTTCAAACTCTCCACATTTAATACCGTTTCTATTTTTAAAACTACATCCTGAAATGCAGCTATCATACTCTGGCACGTAAGATGCATTCCTGAATAAGTTCCTATTGTCGCCAAGTTCTGTTTGTCTACCCATGATGCACCACGCGCACAGCGCCTCCCACTCTTGTCCACTGCGGCTGTTTTCATTTATCATTCGTCAGTCCGCTAATAACAAAGGCTGTGACGATGACGTAAGGAGCTCACTGTCATCATTTAGAGCCATTTGTGTCAATTACGAAGCGAAAGTAATGTATGCAACGTTCAGCTATGAAATATGATCGAACATTTAAGTTTTACTCAATCAGCCGTATTGTGTTTTTATGCCAAGGGGGAGAGAGCACTTCACAATAGGAGCAAGGAAGCGGATTTAAATACGGCTACTGCAGCGTAACGGCGCCATTTAATCTCTCGTTCGTTATAATCCCGTGCAGCGAGAAACTAAACTAACGGTCTCGATAGATTCTCAAGTATTCTTTTGTCCCAGACACTTACACTCATTATTCAAACGTCACTTGCTAATTGAATTTACTCTCAAATGTTATGAGTTCCTGATTCAGCTGAGCGTTTTGGTTCGTAAGCAGCCGTCAATGTTTTATCTGATAGCACTGGATAATAATAATAATAATAATAATAATAATAATAATAATAATAATAATAATAATAATAATAATAATAATAATGAGAATTACTTCCTCAATAATTGCGATGTACGGAAATAGTTCAAGTAATGGAACAAGATCATCTTTTATGTCTTACTTTTTCTTTCTTTCCTTCTTTCTTTCCTTCTTTCTTTCTTCCTTTCTTTCTTTACTTCCTCCCTACCTTGCCTTTGCTGTTTAGCCTTTCTTCCTTTCCAGACTGTGCTGTGTCCCGTCACACACTCGTTCTTCCTTTTTCCTTTATTTCATTTTTCTGTCTCTACTTCTTTCCTTTATTTGTACTTTCTTCCTTTTCTCCTTTCACTGTTTCTTCTTCTTCTTTTCCTATCTAGTTTTCCACAGGTGTGAGGTCGCGGGTGCGAACTGTGCCGTACATGAGGATCTGGCTCTGTTTTACGACCGGATGCCCTTCCTGACGCCAACCCTATATGTTGTGATGTAATCACTATTGCTTGTTTCTATAGTGGTTGGTAGTGTGGTGTGTTGTGTGAATATGAAGAGGAGAGTGTTGGGATGGACACAAACACCCAGTCCCCGAGCCAGAATAATTAATCAGAAGCGATTAAAATCCCCGACCTGGCCGAGAATCAAAACCAAGACCCAATGATCTGAAGGCCAGTACGGTGACCATTCAGCCAACGAGTCGGACTCCTTCTTTCTTTGTTTATTTTATGTTTTCTTTCTTCCTTCCTCTTCTTCTTTCTTTATAAATTTGTCTCATTCACTTACAAATGTATTTCCTCTTCTTCTTTCTTTTCCCTCTCTTTCACATGATCTATCTCCCTCTCTAGTTCCTTTTGTCACCGTTTTTCTTTTTTTAAATTTCTCTTGTTTGTATCTTCCTTCACTCGCTCATTTTCATTTCACATTAGTTGTTTCTTCTCTCCACTTCATACTTTCTTTCTCTTTCTTACTCTCGTCCTTTCCCTGCTTCCTTCGTCATTCTCTTTTATTCTTCCCTTCTTTCTCTACTTCTGTGCCTCTTCACTAAATGGTGGAACCTATCTGCGTTAGTTCGATTTAAAGAAACTGGGAGGAACGAGTCCGATCACATTTCGTAAATGTTTGCAGCAGGGGAATACTGTAGGTGGCTGTCTTTAACAGTAGGAGACTACGAACCCTAGTAGTAGGTGTCTTTGTTAGTGGCAAAATTAGGCCTCTCTTACGTTTAACCTCACGGTATGAAATGTTATTCAAATGTGAATGAAAACCTCTGTACTTTGTAAATTAGTGAAATTTGGAAGTTTAGGGAAAAAGAGAAACAGAGTTATTGATTGATTGATTGATTGATTGATTGATTCATTCATTCATTCATTCATTCATTCATTCATGCATTTCATTCATTCATTCCAGTGACAGTTGAAATGTTCTACTTAATTTTCGCCAGGATATTGTCATGGCAAGCACTTTTGAAAATATTCAGAGATTTGGGGGTTCTGATATTTTTTGGGGGAGAATTTCGTAATTTAAGGCCATCGACAATGAAAGAATGACTGCAAAGTAGTTTGATGTACGAGAACCGAGAGATTGCGATTATGATAATATGATAAGAGAAGATAAAACCTATAGTGCACCTACTCACTTAGCAAGTGCATATCAGCGGGCTTAGGGTACCCACCGCCTGATCTACACAAATTATTAAAAAAACTTATGTTTGTGTGGAGAGCAAGTGGGCACTCCCCAAGTGCCCAGCGCCCCATAATGCAAACAAATAAAGAAGTCAGTGTGGCATCAATCACCACTAATCTGCATTTAGGGCAATCGCCCAGGTGGCAGATTCTCTATCTGTTGTTTTGCTAGCCTTTTCTTCAATGATTGCAAAGAAATTGGAAATTTATTGTACGTCTCCCTCGGTAAGTTATTCCAGTACCCAACTCCGCTTCCTATAAACTAATATTTGCCCCAATTTGTCCTCTTGAATTCCATTTTTATCTTCATATTGTGATCTTTCCTACTTTCGGAGACACCACCCAAAATTATTCCCATACCAATGTCATTTCACTCCATCCCTCCGCTGAGAGCTCGAAACATGCGACTTTGTCAAGCAGCTCGTCTCCTTTCTCCCAGGTTCTTCCAGCTCAGACTTTGTAACATTTTCGTAACGCTACTATTTTGTTGGAAATCACACAGAGCATATCGAGCTGCTTTAATTTGGACTTTTTCCAGTCCTTGGAATCAAATAATACTGGTGTGGGTCCCACAAACTGAAACCATACTCTAGTTGAGGTCATACTAGAGACTTATATGCCCTCTCCTTTACATCCTTACTACAACCGCTAAATACCCTCATAACCGCATGCAGAGATCTGTACCCTTTATTTTATATCCGATTTATGTGATTACTCCAATGAAGATCTTTCTTTATATTAACACCTAGGTACTTACAATGATACCCATAAGGAACTTTCACTCCATCAACGCAGTACTTAAAACTGAGAGAACGTTTCCTATTAGTGAAACAACCTGACTTGTAACCTGCGTATTGTCCATCTCAAAACCTCATCGAGGTCATTTTCCAGTTGCTTACAGTCTTGCAACTTATTTATTACTCGATACAGAATAACATAATCCGCAAAAAGCCTTATCTCTGATTCCACTTCTTTGCTCATATTATTTATGAGTATATAAGAATACATAAAGGTGCAATAATACTGCCTTGACGAATCCCCCTCTTGATTATTACAGGATCAGATAAAGCTTCGCCTACTCTAATTCTCTGAGTTCTGGAAATATAGCCACCTAATCAGTTACCCAGTTACTCCAGTCCAATTGGCATGGTCCAGTTGCACGCATGTAAACCACGTGGGAATTATCCTGCTATCTTTTTAGCACAACTTGATTACATACACGTTGCTTTCTTTACTGATTCAGAACAAGATCTCTCAAGCCGTATTTCCAGGATCACGAGACGGAAGAGAAGTATATGATTATAAAAGGAACAATCCTGCACACGCCCTGAGGGTGGCCTATATATAATTTTAAAGGGACTTTATGATAAAAATATGAAGCCATTATTTTATGTCATTTAAAAAAGAGCTTCGTACTTCAAAAAAGTGATGGAGGTTTAAAAAGACGTCAATCTGTTGGAAGTTAATTAACCTGTATTAATAATGAAATATGTTTAAAAATTGAAACAATGAGGAAGTAAAAAAATGAATGAAGGGGAGAATTACGACGTGGAACTGCAAGTAGAAATTATACATGTTTAAAAAATATGTCGCAAGATGGCTAGAGGGAAAAAAAGACCTGTCATCCACTTGGTTGGCATTTGCCTTGTTAAGGAGAAATAAATGGCGTCTAAACTTGCAGATTCCCCAATTTATTGACATGTTTATCAAAACTCGCAAGGAAAGAACCAAACCAGCTGTAAACGGCCTCAGTGTACCAAGTGACTGTTGTTAAGTCCGGAGGCCTGCAGGTTACAAGGTAACATGTGGTCAGAAAGGCGAATCTCGGCCGTCATTTCCAGACCGGGACCGCTATCTCACAGTCAGATAGCTCCTCAATTGTAATGAAGTAGGCTGAGTGGATCTCGAACCGGCCCTCAGATCCAGGTAAAAAATCATTGACATGGTCGGGAATCCAACCGAGAGTCTCCGGGCAGGAGACAGGCTCGATTACCCGCAGACCGCGAACCTGGAAAACTCACGAGGAAACCATCCAAAAGTTCAACTCACAGTGGAAAGTAAAACCTACCGAATTTAGAAGGACAATTATTATAGATAAATAAAAATGTGCGAGGCGATGTTTCCTACCAACCATGCAGGATGTGATGGGTGGCCATGACATACAGATCCACGGCCTGTGCAGCTCTCAAGGTACTGTTGCTAGGTAACATATTTTGAAAATACTACCTGCGAATGTTGACAAATGTAAACAACGTGCAGTAACCGCAGTGATTATTGTATTACAGTGACACGACAGGCTGTACAACTGAGGCTGTGAAAAACGAAAGTAGGAGAGTGATAACTTCAGAGGCAGAAATAGGAAGCAAGTAACAAGTATACTCTAACCTGCTTTACTCTCGCTATATGACGGACGAGCGGGCTAGAAGAGTCAAAGGTGGGTGAGTAATAATGGTGAAATACTGAAATTTACCTATGGTAATAAAGACATTTATCTGCCTCTGTGGTTTAGTGGTTAGTGTGATTAGCTGCCATCCCCAGAGGCCCGGGTTCGATTCCTGGCTCTGCCACGAAATTTGAAAAGTGGTACGAGAGCTGGAACGGGGTCCACTGAGCCCCGGGAGGTCAACTGAGTAGAGGTGGGTTCGATTCCCACCTCAGCCATCCTGGAAGTGGTTTTCCGTGGTTTCCCTACTTCTCCTCCAGACAAATGCCGGGATGGTACCTAACTTAAGGCCACGGTCGCTTCCTTCCCTTTTCCTTGTCTATCCCTTCCAATCTTCCCCCCCCCGCAAGGCCCCTGTTCAACATAGCAGGTGAGGCCGCCTAGGGAGGTACTGGTCATCCTCCCCAGATGTATCCCCGACCCAGAGTCTGAAGCTCCAGGACACTGCCCTTAAGGCGGCAGAGGTCGGATCCCTCACTGAGTCCGAGGGAAAAAGCGACTCTGGATAAAGAAGAAGAAGAATAAATGCATTTATAAACAGATTCAAAATTTGAAAGCTAGAAAGACCGTTGGGGTTGATAAGATTTCTGGGGTTATATTAAAGGTTGGGATATGATGCTATAGCTTAAATACTTAATGTATTACTACTTGCGAAGCCTCCGTGGCTCAGGCGGCAGCGCGCCGGCCTCTCACTGCTGGATACCGTGGTTCAAGTCCCGGTCACTCCATGTAATATTTGTGCTGGACAGAGCCGAGGCAGGACAAGTTTTTCCGGCTACTCCGGTTTTCCCTGTCATCTTTCATTCCAGCAGCACTTTCCATTAATATTTCATTTCATCTGTCAGTCAATTCTCATTTCCCCAGAGGAGTGCGACAGGCTTCGGCAGCCGGCACATTTCCTATCCTCGCCGCTAGATGTAGCTTCATTCATTCCATTCCTGACCCGATCAAATGACTGGAAACTGGCTGTGGATTTTCATTTACATTACCGCTTGCATGAAGGAGCTGTACAAAATGAATGGAGAGTTACAATAGTAACGCCAGTGTACAAGGGCAAGGCTGACAAACATAAAGCGGAAAATTACAGGCCAGTCAGCTTGACATGTGTAGTTTGTAAGCTCTGGAAAAGCACTCCTTCTGATTATGTTAGACACGTTTGCAAAATTACGAACTGGTTTGATAGAAGGCAGTTCGGGTGTAGGAAATATTATTCCACTGAAGCTCACCTTGTAGGATTGCAGCAAGGTGTAGCAGATATTTTCGATTCAGGAGGTCAAATGGACTGTATCGCTATTGACCTGTCCTAGACTTCTGATCTGGTAATGATTAAGAGGCGAGGTGGAGGAGTCCCTCAGGGCACTTTTATTGGACCTTTATATTTTCTTTTATATATATAAATGATATGAGTAAAGATCTGGAACCACACAGAAGGTTATTTGCGAATGATGTTACACTGTATAGAGTAGTAAATGAGTTGCAGGACTGTGAGCGACTGCAGGGGGACTTAAACAATGTAGTGAGATGGGATGAAAAGTTAAGTTGTAAGTTTCACCAACAGGAAAAAGTCCTCCCAGATTTAATTATTGTGTTTATGGGGTGATAGTACCTCATGGGGAATAATGTAAGTACCTATGTGTTAAAACAAGGAATGATCTTCATCGGGGTAGTCAAGAGAATGGTTACAGATCTCTTCACATGGTTATGAGAGTATCCTCTGGTTAGACCGCAGGTAGAATATGGCTCCAGCGTATGGGACCCTCACCAGGAATAGTTGATACGAGAACTGGAAAAAATCCAAAGGAAAGGAGCTCTGTTTGTCCTGGGTAATTTCCGACAAAATAGTAGTGTTACAAAAATGTTGCAAAATTTGGGCTAGGAAGACTTGGGGGTAAAGAGACGAGATGCTCGACTATGCGGTATGTTTCGAGTTGGCGGGGAATGACATAAGTAGAAGAATAATATTGAGTGGTGCTTTTAAAAGTAGGAAAGATCATAATATGAAGATAAAATTGGAATTCAAGAGGACGGATTGGGGCAAATATTCATTTATAGAAGGAGGAGTGAGAGATTGGAATAAATTATCAACTGAAATGTACGGTAAATTTCCAATTTCGTTGAAAAAAATGTTAACGTAAATATAAGGTAAATTCAGATCATTGATGATTTATTTATTTATTTATTTTTTATTGATTGATTGATTGATTGAAAATAGTTCGTACTGGTCAATTTCTAACTTAACACTCCCTAAACATCCGGGTACCGAGCTCGATAGCTGCAGTCGCTTAAGTACGGCCGGTATCCAGTATTCGGGAGATAGTGGGTTCGAGCCGCACTGTCGGCAAACCTGAAGACGGTTTTCCGTGGTTTCCCATTTTCACTCCAGGCAAATGCTGGGGCTGTACCTTAATCAAGGCCACGGCTGCTTCCTTCCCACTCCTAGGCCCTTCCTGTCCCATCGTCGCCATAAGACCTATCTGTGTCGGTGCGACGTAAAGCAAATAGCAAAAAAAAAAAAATCTGGGCTCCAGTGATAAAGTTTATAAGATTCATTCCTGGAATTGATAGAGCAAAATAAACATTACTGTTCTGTACTACTACTACTACTCCATGGGGTTTTCCTAATTTTATGGGCATAGCATTAAATGAGTCCAGTTTTATGACCCGATGGACACCAACCCTAAGTTTAGGGAAGTATTGCGTCCTTCGTGGCGGTTTGTAATGTAATGTAATGTATGTAATTGGAGATCTTTGTTAAGACGAGCACAAACAACCAGTCCCCGAGGTAGAGGGACTCACCTGTTCTGGAATCGAACCAGAACCTTCTGATATCGAGGCTAGAACGCTGATCTACTATTAATTATATAATTCAGCATGAGGGCAATACTGGGTAGTATTTGTAAGGAGGACATGAAATGTATACCAGCAAAAGCAGTGAGGCCATCGTTAAGAAAATGAATCTGCTAGCTTCAAACATAGATATGGATCTATTAAAAAGATGTGTCTGAACATTTTTATGTGCATTGTAGTATTTTTTAAAATGAAACATACAATTACTAGTGCAGAAACATGATGAATATAAGCTTTTCGAATGTGAGATACTGAATCGCGTTAGTGAGGCGAGAAGTACAGGTATCAAACATTTGACCACAAGAAGATGTAGGGTGTACTAGTTAAGTAGAAATGAGAATGTTAACACAGGAGAGGGCGACAAGGAAGGCTGTATCAAACGAGTCTGTGGACTGACCGAGCGAGTTAGCCGTGCGGTTTTGGGCTCACAGCTGTGAGCTTGCATTCGGGAGATAGTGGGTTCGAACCCCACTGTCGGCAGCCCTGAATATGGTTTTCCGTGCTTTACCATTTTCATACCAGGTAAATGCTGAGGCTGTATCTTAATTAAGGCCACTGCCGCCACCTTCCCCACTGTTAGCTCTTTCCTATCCTGTCTTCGCCATAAGACCTATCTGTGTCGGCGCGACGTCAGTATACTTGTAAAAGAAAAATCTGTGAACTAATAATAATAATAATTTCGTGTGGCTATTTCTAGCCGAGTTCAGCCCTTGTAAGACAGACCCTCCGATGAGGGTGGGCGGCAGCTGCCATTTGTAGATAACTGCGTCTTATTGTGGTGGAGGATAGTGTTATGTGTGGTGTGTGAGTTGCAGGGATGTTTGGGACAGCACAAACACCCAGCCCCCGGGCCATTGGAATTAACCAATGGAGGTTGAAATCCCCGACCCGCCAGGGAATCGAACCCGGGACCCTCTGAACCGAAGGCCAGTACGCTGACCATTCAGCCAACGAGTCGGACAATCTGTGAACTAAAATCATAATTGTGTCATGACACAAGACCGCATTGGGTTAGTACCAGACGTCACCAATCATCCATGATCTGCATCTAGGGCTGTCGTCCAGCTCGAAGATTCCCTATAAATTGTTTAACTGGCCTTTTCTTAAACGTTTTCAATGAGGTTGGGAATTTATTGCACATTTCCCTTGATTACTCCTCGTCCTATAAATGAATACCAACTTTATCTTCATATTATGATCTTTCCTACTTTTAAAAGCTCCGCTCAAGTTTATTCTTCTACTTATGACATTCCATGCCGCCTCACCACTGACAGTTCGAAGCTGACCACTTAGTCGAGCATCTCCTCTCCTCATTCCGAAGACTTCCCAGTCAAAGTTTGAAATATTTCCGTAACGCTACTCCTGTGCCTGAAATCGCCCAGAACAAATGGCACTGCTTTCCTGTGGATATTTTCCAGTTATAATTTAAAGTATTGGGTCCCATACACTGGAACTACAGTATACTCTAATTGGGGTCTTACCGGAGACTTATGGGCCCTCTCCTTTGCATTCTTACGACAATCCCTAAATACCATCATAACTACCCGAAGAGACCTGTAACCTTTCGTATCAACCTCATTAGTTTGATTACCCCAATAAAGATGATGTCTTATATTAACACCTAGGTACTTCCAGTGTTCCCCATGAGGTACTATTTTCCTATCAGAACAGTAACACCTTGTGTCATGATACAGACAGTACTAGAACTGCAGCATAAATGTACCGCACCTTGCATCGTAAGAGAAACAGCTGTATTAATGCTACTATAAATAAATGGTGACATTAATTTTGTAGAAGTTCAAATTTCCTGGAAGGGATGCTGACATATGCGGCCCAGTTGTCTCACCCATGCTGCAGCCATCACATCCGGCGCGAAGCAATTTCTTCATAACAACAGAAATGCCATCAGTACAATTTCACGCCTTTATTCCTTTCAGCATCATTCTCTTCTCCTTCTCCTCTGTGTATATTTAGATTACACCAAAGAATTTTTTAATTTGTATATATAATGTTTCATTGTTCCGCCATTTTAAACGAGAATGCCTTTATGCATACCTTCTCTAAAGTTCTCTGTCACCGGCTTGGTTGAAGGAGCATGTACATACGTATATTCCAGCTGATTCATTTCTATTTTGTTGCTGGCTACAATTGGGGCGGCATTCTAGCGGCAGGCGTTAAGAAGGAAAAAGAAAAAGGAAGATGCGAAATTATAATGACCAAATTTTTTAGTATGTTCCAAATAATGTGGAAACCTCACCAGGGGAATAGTTTGGTTATATTAAGCAGATCTAGTAAAGACGTAAGACAGAGGTAAGGTAAGGGTTATACTGCCCGAAGGCAGGTCCGAGGCTCCACAGAGGTTTGCCTGAGCCGGAGTTTACGTACGGTAGGGTGGCCAGTTCCTTTCCGCTCCTCCATTCCCTTACCCCCAACCAACAGCGCGTGGCAACCCATCCAAATCTTGACAACGCCCAATGTTGCTTAACTTCGGAGATCTCACGGGATCCGGTGTTTCAACACGGCTACGGCCGTTGGCTAAGACAGAGGGCCAGGGAGGAAAGTATTGATGATGATGATGCTTGTTGTTTCAAGGGGCCTAACATCGAAGGTCATCGGCCCCGAGAAAAGTATTGGCTGGACAGATGACTAATAATAATAATAATAATAAAATGGTGCCAAATGATTTTAAATATGTGTTTTAATAAACTCAAATTGATAACGATTTATTTGCATCGAACAAATACAGTAGTTTTCTGGAGACATCTGTATAGAATATGGAGGCAAGTGTAGGATTCCGTCCATAAAAAGTGAAATGGCGTATGGCTTTTAGTGCCAGGTGCAGGTCTTTTGATTTGACTCCAGTAGGCGACCTGGGCGTCGTGATGAGGATGAAATGATGATGATGACGACGACACATACACCCAGCCCCCGTGCCAGCGAAATTAACCAATGATGGTTAAAATTCCCGACTCTGCCGGGAATCAAACCCGGGGCCCCTGTGACCAAGGGTCAGTACGCTAACCATTTAGCCATGGATCCATAGAAAGTGGGGGAACTGACCCAGGGGCTATGAAGCTACCACGAATGAAATAATCAATTTTCTAGAGCAGGGGTTTCCAAATGGCGGCCCGCGGGCCACGTAAGCCAAACTTTGTGGCCCGCGAGAACATTTTAATAAATAATGTGAAGAGAGGTTAGAAAAAGAAAATATTTTGATAGCTCTTTCAAAAATGTATTAGTTTCATACCCGTTTTAGACACAAATAACAACTAATTCAGCCTCTAATATTATTTCCTCGTTTAACTATTCACTTGTTCTGAATATATTATTTTTTATTTAAAAAATTAAAATCCAAAATTCAAATAATAATGTTATTGTTTTTACATCCCATTAACTTTTGATGGTTGCCAGAATTTTGTCCCGCAGGAGTTTTTTTACGTGTCAGTAAATATACCGACGTACTGATGTACTTGAGTCATCGACCTGAGCCAGGATCAAATTTGCCAAGCCGGGGTCAGAAGGCCAGTGCGTCAACCATCTGAGCCACTCAGCCCGGCTCCAAAATTCACTCTTTTATGCAATTGTAAATTAAAGCTTCTAGTAATTAAGATGATCAAACCTTCACTTCAGTTGAACTACGCATAATATTTCGTAATGGCACTTCTGTACTATTTGCAGAACTTCACGAAAATTGGCCTATCATTCAAGTGCGGCCGTCGAAGATGTCGAAGGTCTCCCCTATGGCCCTCGAGACAATACAAATTGAAAACTTCTGATCTAGAGCA
The DNA here is from genome assembly GCF_040414725.1 of Anabrus simplex. Taxonomy (NCBI): domain Eukaryota; kingdom Metazoa; phylum Arthropoda; class Insecta; order Orthoptera; family Tettigoniidae; genus Anabrus; species Anabrus simplex. Next base: position 209,308,311 of record NC_090279.1, on the reverse strand, counting down.
TCATGAGTTGAGGCCTCTATGATAAAAGACTCTACTCTTTGTCTTTCAGTCATGGCCATCCGTCAATACTTGCAAGATCACATCGACCATTTGTACTCTAACGCTCCTCTTTGATAATGTCTCTGAGTCATGGCCATCCATCATTACTTCACATCACAGCCTGCAAGATCACATCGAGCATCTGTACTGTAACGGCCTTCTTTGATAATATGTCTCTGAGTCAAGGCCATCCATCAGTACTTCACATCACATCCTACACGGTTGCTAGGTAACATCGCGGTGTACATTTTGTGTCTCCACTTCTATGGCGGAAATTTTCAGATAATTCCCAGCCATACGCCATATTTATGTCAATATCCATTGGTTTGATGTTTTAAGAACCGCCAGAATACTTTCCCGCAGGGACCTTTTACACGAGAGAATTTCTACCGATGTTTTGCATTCCATTTGTACAATAGTTCTCGTTCGATTCATTCGTAATTAGTACATTTCGATAAATAATCGATTATCGAAATAAAATCAATTTTTTTTTTTCAATTTAATTTTTCCAGAGAGGTCGGTTACTTATTTTTACTTCCTCCTAACCCTCAAATGCGCAATTTATTATTTATTTTAAGTATGATAGTTTTTCATTCCAAAGCGAATACATTATTCTTATCTTTTCACCCACTTTGGGGCAATGGTTAACGAGTCGTGTTTTCCTCTGCTCCAATTACTTTTTTCATCCTTTCAGATCTTGCCTTCCTCTATTCTTCAGAAATTCTGTATAGTCATTTGGGCTTCACCCTGTCCTGAAACCTCTTTATTTTATCTTTGGTTATTTTCGTCGCAGATCCATCTACAAGCATCTCTTCCGTAATTCGGAACTCTCGTAGGTCTTTCTCAGTTTCCTTAAACCAGTTTGGTTGGTTTTCTTATTGAGGATATAGTGGAAGATTTTTTTAGTTGTCCTTTTCGGGTCCATTCTTAGGATGTGGCCATAGAAGTCAATTCTCCTTTTCCTCATTGTGTCGGAAATTCTTTGTTTTCCTAAACAGGGTTTCATTGCTGATGTGTGAATGTTCGTTATTATGGAATTTGCTGCCTAGAACTTTTCGTACGATTTTATTTTCCTCGATATCCATTATTATCATAAAATATTAAAATATTATGTCAAAATAATTTTATGCATTTATTTGGATCACTCAAAGTTTTAAAAAGTTTTGTATGTTTTACGTACCGATATACGCAAAGTTGTACTATTACTGCAGTTACTTACTTCAGTCTCACGGATGTCCTTGCTCACGAACTCTCTGAGGTAAACAGCATTTTGTTTGTTTTATCTTAACTGTTCAAATTTTACACTTCACTACAGCTGTTTAACAAGAAAAACATAAAAAAAAAAAAATATAATCGAAAGAGACTTTCAACCTATTAGGTCGTGTTACGTACATTTAGTACGTGTTGAAGAGATGTTGTCCGTCTCTGTGGTGCAGTGGTTAGCGTGATTAGCTGCCACCCCCGGAGGCCCGGGTTCGATTCCCGGCTCTGCCACGAAATTTGAAAAGTGGTACGAGGGCTGGAACGGGGTCCACTCAGCCTTGGGAGGTCAACGGAGTAGAGGTGGGTTCGATTCCCACCTCAGCCATCCTGGAAGTGGTTTTCCGTGGTTTCCCACTTCTCCTCCAGGCGAATGCCAAGATGGTACCTAACTTAACGCCATGGCCGCTTCCTTCCCTCTTTCTTGCCTATCCCTTCCAATCTTCCCATCCCTCCACAAGGCCTCTGTTCAGCATAGCAGGTGAGGCCGCCTGGGCGAGGTACTGGTCATACTCCCCAGTTGTATCCCCCGACCGAGAGTCTGAAGCTCCAGGACACTGCCCTTGAGGCGGTAGAGGTGGGATCCATCGCTGAGTCCGAGAGAAAAACCGACTCTGGAGGGTAAACAGATGATGATGATGATGATGAAGAGATGTTAAGTACAGAACAAAAAATGGCCAACCAGACACCAGTGGGATTCGAACCCACATCCTCCCGATTTCGCGTCGGTTGCTCTACCAATTGAGCTATGGTGGCTTAGGCCATCTTTGTTCTGTTGGAAAGGATCTAAGCTACAGGTCTGGTACTACTACCATCACAGTGTAGAGTGCGTTTAAGTTGCCCGTTGTGGGCCAAGTCAATGAATATTGAATTTTCAACACTATCGACACCTAGCAGGCTGGTTTGCAAGATAGAATTAAATACACATATGTAAAATGGTAAAGCAGATGTTGGTGTTGTTTGAGTCATCGGTCGATAGACTGGTTTAATTCAGCCCTCCACACCACCCTATCCTGTGCCAACATTTTCATTTTTACGTAACTGCTGCATCCTACGTCTGCTCTAAACTGCTTGTCATATCATACCTTGGTCTTCACCTACCGTTCTTACCACCTACACTTCCCTCAAAAACCAACTGAACAAGTCCTGGGTGTTTTATCCCTTCTTCTCATCAAATTTAGCCGAATCGATCTCCTCTCACCAATTCGATTCAGGATCTCATCATTAGTGATTCAATCTCTCCATCTTACCTTCAACATTCTTCTGTAACACTACATTTTTTTTTTTTTTGCTAGGGGCTTTACGTCGCACCGACACAGATAGGTCTTATGGTGACGATGGGATAGGAAAGGCCTAGGAGTTGGAAGGAAGCGGCCGTGGCCTTAATTAAGGTACAGCCCCAGCATTTGCCTGGTGTGAAAATGGGAAACCACTGAAAACCATCTTCAGGGCTGCCGATAGTGGGATTCGAACCTACTATCTCCCGGATGCAAGCTCACAGCCGCGCGCCTCTACGCGCACGGCCAACTCACCCGGTCACTACAATTCAAAAGCTTCTATTCTCTTTCTTTCTGAGCTAGTTATCTTCCATGTTTCACTTCCATACAATGCCACGCCCCAGACGAAAGTCTTCAGAAACATTTTTCTAATTCCTATATCAATGTTCGAAGTGAGTAGATTTCTTTTCCTAAGAAAGCCTTCCTTGCTTGTGCTGGTCTGCATTTTATGTCCTCCTTACTTCTGCCATTGTTAGTTATTTTACTACCCAAGTAACAGTATTCATCTCCTTCCTTTAAGACTTCATTTAACATTTCCTGCATCACCTGAATTCGTTCGACTGCACTACAATACTTTTGTTTTGGACCTATTTATTTTCATCTTATACTGCACTCCTTACCCCACTCGGCAATTTCTCCAGATCTTCTGCAGTCTCAGATAAAATAACAATATCTCAGGGTTTTGATTTCCTCTCCTTGGTCGGGCTTCATGGCTAAATGGTTAACGTGTTGGCCGTTGATCATAGGGGTCCTGGGTTCGATTCCCGGCAGGTTCGGGAATTTTAACCATAATTGGTTAATTTCGCTGCCAGCGGGCTGGGTGTATGTGTCGTCTTCATCATAATTTCATCCTCATCACGGCGCGCAGGTCGCCTATGGGTGTCAAAGCAAGAGACCTGCACCTGGCGAGCCGAACATGTCACCGGCACTAAAAGCCATATGCCATTTCATTTTCCTTTCCGAAATTCCTCTTTGATTTCCTATACTGCCTGCTTTTATCATCATCATCATCATCATCATCATCATCATCATCTGTTTACCCTCCAGGTTCGGTTTTTCCCTCGGACTTAGCGAGGGATCCCACCTCTACCGCCACAAGGGCAGTGTCCTGGAGCTTCAGACTCTTGGTCGGGGGATACAACTGGGGAGTATGACCAGTACCTCGCCCAGGCGGCCTCACCTGCTATGCTGAACAGGGGCCTTGTGGAGGGATGGGAAGATTGGAAGGGATAGGCAAGGAAGAGGGAAGGAAGCGGCCGTGGCCTTAAGTTAGGTACCATCCCGGCATTCGCCTGGAGGAGAAGTGGGAAACCACGGAAAACGAATTCCAGGATGGCTGAGGTGGGAATCGAACCCACCTCTACTCAGTTGACCTCCCGAGGCTGAGTGGACCCCGTTCCAGCCCTCGTACCACTTTTCAAATTTCGTGGCAGAGCCGGGAATCGAACCCGGGCCTCTAGGGGTGGCAGCTAATCACGCTAACCACTACACCACAGAGGCGGACTGCCTGCTTTTATAAACACTGAAAAGGAGGAGGGACAAATTTCAGCCTTGCCTCACTCCTTTCTGTATTGCAGCTTCTTTTTCACACATTAGCAGCTATAACAAGCAGGTAAATACTTCTTTACACCCCCACTACGGAATGAAAATAATAGTGTTTTATTGCATGTCATTATCGGCGTAATTAAGCCCCTGAGGAGTTCACACATCGGGCTGGTCGTGTCCGCCAACTCTCCTGAAGTGCAAGGCCGGCGCTGCTGAGCTAACATTCTGGCCATATGTCTTCAACACGTACGATAATTACGTTCTGATGACCGCAAGAGGTACATCGTCAGCAAAAAGCGATCACTGGAATGTAGCCTTGAACGGCCTGTAGCCTTGTTAGCAGTGCATCACTCTGCTCCCATAAGTGTCGCGTGAGGTAGGGATTGCTTCTTTGTGGGTGGAACAAGAGTTGCCAGATCGGTGAACTGAAAAAGAAAAAGTGCATTTTCAGTGACTCGTGGGGTCATGGAATACTGATTGTTCCGGTGGAGGCAAATGCAGGTCTATAAGCCTATGCGATGTTTAAGAGAGAGAAAAAAAAATTAAATTAATAATAATAGTTTTATCTGTACATTGCTCAGAATTTCTTCTTCTTCTTAATACCATCCAGGATTGGTTTTCCCCACGGACTCAGCGAGGGATCCCACCTCTACCGCCGCAAGGGCCGCGTCCTCGAGTTTCAGACTTTGGGTCGGGGGATACAACTGGGAAAAATGACCAGTTCCTCGCCCAGGCGGCCTCACCTGCTATGCTGAACAGGGGCCTTGTCGAGGGATGGGAAGATTGGATGGGACAGGCAAGGAAGAGCGAAGGAAGCGGCCGTGGCCTTAAGTTAGGTACCATCCCGACATTTGCCTGGAGGAGAAGTGGGAAACCACGGAAAACCACTTCCAGGATGGCTGAGGTGGGAATCGAACACGCCTCTACTCAGTTGACCTGCCGAGGCAGAGTGGACCTCGGGCAGAGCCGGGAATCGAACCCGGACGTCTGAGGGTGGCAGCTAATCACGCTAACCACTACACCAAAGAGCGGACACGCTTAGAATTTTAAAATAATATCATATCTGTATCGGTGCTGTCCACAACAATAAGGAATTGCATTTTTTTAACGTTTCGTCATTTCTCTCTGACCTTCTGTGTGTTTGTATGTATGTACGCGCATCACAAGAAAACGGCTGAAGAGAATTTGATGAAAACCGGCATGTAAAATAAGGGAATGAAGCTCTACAATCTAGGATATAAATAATTTTATTCACGATGATAGAAATGGTAGTTTAGGGGAAAGCCTAAATGTAATCCTCAAATGTCTATGTTATAAATGGTCCTATCAATTAATACTGCACGACTAAAGTTTTATAGAATTGAATTTCCGATAATTTATGTCTTGCATATTTTTACCGCACCGGCTATGATAACAGAGATATTTATGAATTTCACTTTTACCGAACGAGTTGGCCGTGCGGATAGCTGTGAGCTCGCATCCGGGAGATAGTGGGTTCGAATCCCACTGTCGTCAGCTCTGAAGATGGTTTTCCGTGGTTTCCCATTTTCACTCCAGGCAAATGCTGGGGCTGTACCTTAATTAAGGCCACGGCCGCTTCCCATTCCTAGTCCGTTCTTGTCCCATCGTCGCCATAAGACCTATCTTTGTCGGCGCGACCTAAAGCAAATATATAAGAATTTATATTTTGTTGCCAAGTCCATATCAACGCCGAACAAAGAGAAAATGTGTGGGATATGTAAAGTCAGGGAATAAGTAAACTCCAGTGTAGGCTGTAAATAATTCTATTCACGCAGGATGAAATGGTAGTTTAGGGAATGGAGCCTAAAATTTAATTTTTAATTTTTAAATACCTATGTTAAGCCTCCGTGGCTCAGGCAGCAAGCGCTTCCCTCTCACCGCTGGACACCGTGGTTCAAATCCCAGGCACTCATGTGAGATTTGTGCTGGACAAAGCGGAGGCAGGGCAGGTTTTTCTCCGAGTACTCCGCTTTTCCCTGTCATCTTTCATTCCGGCGACACTTTCCATTAACATTTCATCTGTTAGTCATTTATCATTGCCACTGAGGAGTGAGACAGGCTTCGGCAGCCGGCACATTTCCTATCCTCACCGCCAGATGGGGGCTTCATTCACTCCATTCCTGACTCGGTCGAATGACTGGAAACAGGGTGTGGATTTTCATCGATAAGTACCTATGTTAATGTTCCTGTCGTCCGACTCGTTGACTCGACTGAATGGTCTGCGTACTGGCTTTCGGTTCAGAGGGTCTCGGGTTCGAATCCGGGCTAGGTCGGAGATTTTGACCAGTGGCCCGGGGGCTGGGTGTTTGTGCTGCCCCAACATCCCTACAATTCACACACCACACATAACACTATCCTGTACCAGATGCCGCCCCCTTCTCATCGGAGGGTCTGCCTTATAAGGGCTGCACCCGGCTAGAAATAGCCACACGAAATTATAATGTTCCTATTGAAATGTTCTACGCAACAAAAATATAGAAAATAGAATTTCATATTGCCGGGCTGAGTAGCCCAGACGGTTGAGGCGCTGGCCTTCTGACTCCATCTTGGTAGGTGTTATTAGAAGGTGCTCAAATATGCCAGCCTCATGGCGGTGGTTAACTGGCACGTTAAAGAACTCCTGCTAGACTAAATTCTGGCACCTCGGCGTCTCCTATTAACGTAAAAGTAGTTAGTGGGACGTAAACAAATAGCATTATTATTATCTTAGTTCATATCAACGCCGAGCATCGCTAACATGGAAGTATTGTCCAATCTTGTTAACTGGTGACGGTTCTTGTCTTGACTTCTGAAGGTATAAAACTGCGTGGTCATTGGCACAAGTAAAATTGTGAGGATCACTATAAACATGAGAAAGTAATCGTAAAGGAATGATCACTTAGAGAATAAGAAGAGAGGGAGTCGTGTAAAAAGGAAGGACTCCCTTTACATTAGATGTTCTAATATCACAGAGTCGGAAGGAAACTAAATGTGAAAGCCTACAGTATGGAAAGCTCATAAAACTGATCAACAATAACATTACATTGAACATTGTTGTGATGTGAGGTGTTTCTTCTGCTGCCACTCATCTCTGATAAATAGGATTACTGATGCGGCCTGAGTAAAATAGCCTGCCTGAATTATGGCGAAAAGTAGCTCGGGGCTATAGCATGATTGTCCTGTCATATTTTTGACTAGTCTCTCTTCTACGGCAAAACGCATGCAGGTGACAATGAAAATTGTACCGGTTGGTACACCTTTACGCCGCAAATTTGAATTTTCCGCCAATAAATTACTTTCTACCGGAGAAACTTTGAACTTTAACAATTGAATTAATCCAACAGTTCCTCAAAAGATGCCACTGTGTGTATTTCGATTGGTTTTTTTTTTTTTGGTTGATCAAGAACTGTGGATCTTCTCTGACAGATGTCTCTACAAAAAACTATGATTATGCGCCCTGGTGTGAAGTGAAGGAACTTTTTGTTGAAGAAATTTTGTATTTATAAGTTTTGGTCTTTACTGAATTTTGTTCTTTCATTTGTGGGTTGGCAATATTAAGCTTTCTTTCCGTATGTTTTGAACTTTGCCAATCAGTAATTTCTGTAATTAATTTTCCTCCAATCATAGCTTTCTTCTTCGAATTTCCATGTGTAACTCTTAGCTACCCAATAAAGTTGAGTGGGTGTGTCTTTATTATTCATGAAAGGTCTCGAATCTTCCACGAGGGTTTAAAACTGCTGATTTTTTCGGCTCTTGGCCACTCGAACAACATCTAGCTCAGTGTGTGGATATGTAGAAGGGGGCGGGAAGCGCCTCTTTCGTTAGGCTGCAGCTCTTCTGCAAAGGTAATGGCCTCTTAACATCTTTATTTCTTTCTTGGTCAGCAGTTTAACTCCCGGGGAAGGTTCGAAACCTTTTCAAGTATCCTACCTGTCTAAAATGTAACTTAGTGCCGGCTTAGGTAAACATTTTCTTATTACTTTAAATGTAAATCGGGGACAGAGAGTGCTTTAACCTCTCGAGCTCCCCTTCATTTTGAATTTGAGGTGACTATGTTTTCGTAACCGTTTTTCTCTTCCTTCTTAATGTGTTAAATTTACTTTGTATACAAGTCACCTCCATAGATTGGGATTAGCCCCTGTGCAATAGGCCTAGTGCCTCTTAGGTTTTAAAATGTGTATCTAGGAGTGCTAATTCATGCCTCCGTTCCTTTTGCGTTTTGGGCTATTTAAAATTAACCTAGGCCCGGTAGAATGGGTACAAGATACCCCTGTTTCTTTGTAAGTGTGCCTTGAGGGCAGTTTGTAGTAAAGTCCGTTTATGGCCTTTTGATAGGCTGGAAAGATTGAGAGCGGACAGCTCTTGCTGGTATTTTGAAAGGTGCCTCTAGGAGGCTTGACATTACGAGGTGGGAGCAAATGCTCCATGTAATTAGGGATTTTCTGCCCTTTGGCAATTTGTGGTTGTGAGCTGAGGGCTCAGGAATTGTAACTGGGGACACGAAGCCCAGAATTTGTAAAGACTTCGTAACTTGTGCTTTATTGGTAAAACTTCTATCGTACCTGAATTTTCATTGTTATTTCACCTAGTGAAAAGTTGTAAAATTTTTGTTGTCTGTTGAAAATATAACCTTTATTTAAAATTTTAAATTCTTCTTTCGGATTTGTAGTTAGACCCATTCCAGCCCGCACCTTCCTTCACCTCTGCTGATCCACCAAAACACGGTAACAAAAATAATAAAACTACGATGCTTAGTGGATATGTTCGTTGACTGGAGTTCTATCTGGAATTAGCCTCATCAATTTTCCGACAGTATTGTAACCATGGCAACCAGGGTTCTCTATATACACTCGGTCAGTAGCGTCATCTTCTCACGGTGCACTTTCTTCCTGTAACTAAGAGCTTGTATGAAGTGAACCACGTTCTGCTACCAGTGTTGTCTATGTATACAATGTCAGTAGCGTCTTCTTCTCACTGTGCGCTTTCTTCCTGTAACTAAGAGCTTGTATGAAGTGAACCGCGTTCTGCTACCAGTGTTGTCCATGTACACTAGGTCAGTAGCGTCATCTTCTCACTGTGAGCTTTCTTTGTGTAACTAAGAGCTGCTACTCAGTCCAGAATTAAAATCCTTCAACTCTCCAGGAAACGAACCCAGGTCCTTGGAAAAAGAGACGTCACCCTACCTCTACACCACAGGACGATGTTTTTCCGTGGTTTCCCATGTTCATACCAGTTAAATGCTGGAGCTGTACCTTAATTAAAGCCACGGCCACATCCTTATCACTCCTAGGCCTTTTCTATCCTATAGTCGCCATAAGACCTATCTCTGTAGGTGCGACGTAAAATAAATTGTAATAATAATAATTAAAGAATTATACTTTATTATACTTTTATAGTTGGATGGGTTGCCACGCGCTGTTGGTGGGGGGTAAGGGAATGAAGGAGCGGAAAGGAACTGGCCACCCTACCGCAAGTAAACTCCGACTCAGGAATACCTCTGCGGAGGTTCGGACCTGCCTTCGGGCAGAACAACCCCTTACCCCACCCCCTATACTTTTATACGCCTCCTGTCGGTAGAGATAATGGCCCGTAAGAAATCTCCTCCAGGGCTAAATTCCGGCACTTTGACGTCCCAGAAAGGCGTAAAAGTAGTTAATGGGGCGTAAAGCCAATAACATTATTATTATGAAAGCGGGAAGCTACCGAAAACCATCATAAGGGCTGCCGAGAGTGGGGTAGGCCGTGAGTAGTGGGTTGCCTACATCTTCGGGCGGGCTGTTGATGAATGGACTACATTGTGCCAGGCGAGGAGCAACATCACGACAGATGCACGAAGTCACTTCCGTCGCCACGCGGGAGATAACACAACACGATGCACCTTCTCCACCAAGGTAGTTAGAGTAAGAGGTAGGGATCACGCGCAGGTCTCCCCACCACGCTTGGCCGTCGATGACGTCAACATGAACCCTCAGCGCCTTGTCTTCTGTGTGAGGTAGGCTAATACACAGCTGTAAGCCATTCTGTTTTAGCCACAAATTAGAGATAAGAGAACTTAGATATTTTAACATCAGCCAAGAATATGCATTCCACTTCACTATTACAGTAGAGTAATAATAAGGAGATCAAATACAGTGTGAATCCAGCAGCGTTTCTGAAGTATTTCGATCTGTATAAAAGGTTGTAACAATGCTAATACTGTGATCGCAGTGGAATGGCCATTCCATATGTTCATGTTCTCAACACCTAACAATAACAAGGGGCTCTAATTGTTACAGACTCGAACATTAAAGCTTGATGACTGCCAGAAATATGTCCGTTGTTACAAGCAGTGTTGGGAAACTATGTATACTGTCAACAACACAAACAGCAAATGTTCGGAAACTGTCGACAACACAAACAGTACAGTAAATGTTCTCCAAGTGCCAGGAAATGACAAATTCCACGTAAACATTAGATAGGCCATATTAATGAGCCTGCTTATTAACATTCTTAGCACTGGTTTCAAATACAACATAATAAATTGCCTTTCATAAAAAAATAACTGGTACGTTATCCACAAAGTATAATGCGGATATTAAAAAAAAGAATATCAAACACACTTATCCATAGCATCAGTGGAATTTCTTTGCATTTCTTCTTTCTTTATCGGTATTGTATTAACTGAAACCGGGTCTCTTGAATTTCTTACTTTTGTTTAAAGCGTCCATTCGAATAAAAGAACGGCTTCTCACGAAGCAACTTGCAAGCTCATAAATTTCGGGGAATTTCTTTTTCAGGATATCCGTAAGGTTTGTGATGATGTTAGAACCCTCTTTCAGTTCTTTCCCGTGGTAAAATTGAAACTACCGAGCTCGATAGCTGTAGTCGCTTAAGTGCGGCCAGTATCCAGTATTCGGGAGATTGGGTTCGAACCCCACTGTCGGCAGCCCTGAAGATGTTTTTCCGTGGTTTCCCATTTTCACACCAAGCAAGTGCTGGGGCTGTACCTTAATTAAGGCCACGGACGCTTCCTTCCCACTCCTAGCCCTTTCCTGTCCCATCGTCGCCGTAACACCTATCTGTGTCGGTGTGACGTAAAGCAACTTGAAAAAAAAAAAAAAAAAAAAAATTGGGACCCTTTTTTAAATTTAATTTCCACCCCTTGTAGTTTGACCTGTTTTCTCTCCGTAATTACTTTCTATAGGCTATCGAGGTTCTTCTTCTTTATCCTAAAAGCTATATAGCCAGTGAAGTCTTCAAGCAGCTCCTTGGTTTCACGACTGTCCTCGAGCTGTTTTACTAGATCTTCAAGGGCTTTAACGAACCCTTGCTCATCCTCCGATAAAAAATAGGATGTTGTGGGCTCAGCGCTGGCCTTAGACTGGCACACGATATCCGAGTTTTGATCGAGTTCAGCAGTACATATTTGGGCGTAATATTTCATAATCTTCCGGAGGACAGTTGGAATTTCTTATCGCCTCGGAAGCATTGAGGCTAGAAGCAATGATTTCACCTTTCGCGTCACAGCTGTCGGAAGAGGATCGTCATGAAGCCTTCCGAACCCTCGGAGCTGAGAAAGATAGCTTTCGATAATGTCTTGATTACTTCTGTCACCATTTATTTACGTCAGTGGTTTTAGGGAATACATGAAAGTGTAAGTTTCGTTCCTTCGCGTGCCTGCTATGATTTGTGCAGCCTGCAATGGCATGACGAAGCATACTGAAAAGTGTACACTATTACTGCTTTTTACGTTGTATCTCATAAAATAAACACACACGGCTTCTTATACACCACAGATATGTTACTATCGTGTATTATTAGCACCTAGCTTCTGCGTGCACAGCGATTCTTATTCGAACTACCTCTACCTCATTCAGAGCAGATTCAACGCGAGGGTCCAGCGTGACGTCACAGCTCTGCTTTGCCACTGCGCACCTCTCTCATGATCCCTACCTTGTATTCTACGTACCTTGCTTCTCCACCAACTTTGATAAACTGTAATTAACGATTAACAGCTCGTTTTAAACTATGTACACATTGCGTTTGTAAGGTTTGGGTTTTAATAATTATGTTGCTGTATGTGCAGAAGTTGCTGAAACCCCAAGTTGCTGTGCTGATTTTCGAAAGTGATTTTCGTCTTGAACGTTCCAACTAGAAGAAGAGGAAGAAGAATAAGAAGAAGAAGAAGGAGAAGAATAAGAGAAGAAGAAGAAGACTGATGTTGATTTACTGCGAAGTGATTATTACTGGACCCCAGATGTTTAGGCAGTAATAGGTTAGAATGCAAAGTAATTTTTAGTAGGTGCTGTCGTCTAATACGCTCTTCCGCAATGTAGCGAGAGTAACATAAAATCTAGGAGTTCTAATAGACCGCTCCCCTAATGTCTATGCAAAACTCTTAGCATAACAGTTATGCGGCACAGAGTATACTTTTTTAACTTATATTTTCTTATTTTTCTCATTCTTTGCTGAGTTTTCATTTATTTTCTATTTAAGGACGACACACACATCCAGACCCCGAGCCAGTTGAAATAACCAATTAAGGTTAAAATCTACCACCCGACCGGGAAAGGAACGGGGGCCCTTTGAATCAAAGGCCAGCACGCTAACCATTTAGCCATGGGGCCGGACCACTTGTTACTCGCATTCTAACCTGTCACTGCCTGTAATTCCGGACTCTAATTATTACACTTAAATTTAGCATATATCAGTTGATCATTCACTCACGTTTCATTCAATTTTGTGTGGAACGAAACAAATATTCCTTATTAGAGACGAACCTACGGATTACCTTGCATTCGTCCGAGGACCTTCGTGGCCTAAACGGAGATGGCTGGCTACTTACCGGGTCTTGACAGACCACCTCATGTTTAGCGAAGATCAATATTGATGTATATTTTATGTGATATTACACCTTGTTTTTCCCAGCATTTCCCGGATCTACGTTTCTCGACATTCGTCACTGGCAATTACCTCATCTGCTACTAATAGCGGAATTAGCCACACTGTGTTTGCTCCGCCATTTCCTTATTACTTTCGTAGGTAAAGACAAATAAAAATAAGACAGAAGGAAATATAAGTACAAAATCGATTTGATCAGTTACGTCACGTATAGATATGGAGGCAGTTTTATCCTTGGTAGTCAAAAGAAATATTTCAAGGTTAGAGATGACCACACGGCCGTTCCTGTATTTAGTCCTTGTATATGAGGGGGCTTTGTTTGGACAAAATCATTTACAATTTAAAATAGTTTGCTTCTGGATAATGAGAAGACGCAGCATAATGGTTAGCACTACTAGCTGGCGTCCACGGAATCCCGGATTTGTTTCCAGGTACTGCCAGATATTTAACCCCCAAAGAGTCCCGCGAGGTCTTGATAACACCCCTCGCACGTTTCTTAAGCTAAATCTAGGGTTCACCGAGCACGATAGCTGCAGTCGCTTAAGTGCGGCCAGTATCCAGTAATCGGGAGATAGTGGGTTCGAGCCCCACTGTCGGCAGCCCTAAAGATGGTTTTCCGTGGTTTCCCATTTTCACACCAGGCAAATGCCGGGGCTGTAACTTAATTAAGGCAACGGCCGCTTCCTTCCACTTCCTAGACCTTTCCTATCCCATCGTCGCCATAAGACATCTGTGTCGGCGCGACGTAAAAGCAAGTAGCAGAAAATAAAAATCTAGGGTTCGAGTGTCCGGCTCCATGGCTCAATGGTTAGCGTGCTGGTGTTTGGTCACAGGGGTCCCGGGTTCGATTCCCGGCGGGGTCGGGAATTTTAACTATTATTGGTTAATTTCGCTAGCACGGGGGCTGGGGGTATGTGTCGTCTTCAGCATCATTTCATCCTCATCACGACGCGCAGGTCGCCTACGGGAGTCAAATCAAAAGAACTGCATCTGGCGAGCCGAACATGTCCTCGTACACTCCCGACACTAAAAACCATACGCTATTTCATTTCATTAGGGTTCGAGTTCATTTAACCTGTTGTAATCAATTACACCTCTCGAAGTGACATTGGTGTTTATAATTAGAAGTGCTGTGACAGGCATTATCGCCCTTTCTTCACACGTGAAATGTCGTCATATTCCGGTGCGACATATATATTTAAGGAGGGGGAATTCCGCCCCCGCACCTAATTTCGTCCCCCTAGGGATTTCCAGTTTGCACGGTTGGTACTTAATGTTTAGCGGCGCGCTCACCCATAGCCACATCCCGTTGTCTTATTGTGAGAGTTGGTTGTGTGCACCACACTTAGTTTCCGTATTCAAGGAGGATTCATTTTTCATTCTGAGCTGACTTAGTGCAGCATTCAAATTAAGAGCCCGTTATTCCTAGAGTAAGCACTGATATGTGTATGAAATACTGGACTGCATTTCAGTCATGTGGTGTAGTTCCTGGCGTGTAATTGCTACAGTGAGGTGGCTGGCGTGAGTTATTACAGCGGCCATAATAATAATAATAATAATAATAATAATAATAATAATAATAATAATAATAATAATAATAATAATTCAGTAAATGTTCAGAATTTCGTCCCCCTTCATTGTAGTTGTTATTTATGAAATGTATTGTTATTTTCAGATGGGAAAACGCAAGCAGCCGGATAAGGAGGCCATGAAAATGGCTTAAGGCACTGAAGGACGGGATAATGAGTTACAAACGTGCAAGTATAGCTTTTAATACCCCATAAGCAACGCTCAAGAACTGCGTTAGAAAGAATAACAAGAAAATATTTTTCATAAATGGCCTTCAAGTAATTCATTATAGGGCAAGTGTTTGGTAAGGTTCGAAAGGAGAAAGATATTAACATTAATTGTAATAAATTTGGTGGGGGACGAAATTACGAACACATTTTTGGTAGTTTAGATTTTGTAGTGTTTATGTCAAATATTCACTACCTTAAGTGATAACAGTTCCATTATAACTTGCCCGTAAGTGGAGAAGATATTCATTAATATATATATGCCTACTAATTTTTAGCCTTGCCCATATTATTCTTTAATTTCTACAAGTCCAAATCTGCTAAGGGGATGAAATATGGGTCACCGACCTTAGTTGTGAAAGCAAGAGTCTAGAATACGCCAAATTTTAGAAGATTGTGAGAGAGATTTCGATGAGTCAGATCCAGAAGAAAGTGACAATATTTTGAGAAACTTGCCGATATTCTACAGAATTCTTGACTTTGCCGGAATCAACGAGCAGATCACATTTTCTTCAAACAACCCTGAGAAGAATCTTGTTCGCCGAATGTTCCTGCGTGAACTTGGGAGGAAATTAGTGAATCCCATAATGCGTAAAAGAGTCTACACTGATTATTCGGGGAAAAGCGGCCAAACTAACTGGTGCTGATGACCCTAATAAGGCAATAAACTTCCGAGAACGATCTCCGAAGTAATAACGGGGCACAGTATGCCCCAGAATCATAGAATAAGTCGTACTGTGCTCGCTGTTGTAGCGGGATGTGTCTTAAATATATGAAAAATGTCTGTGAAAAAAGGTCACCAAGATTTAGATGGACCACAATGTGATGCAGGCTATGTTTCTGGCCTTGTGTTTTGTTCAGTGCATTGTTAAATGTCTTTACTTAAGTTATAATAGAAACATTGTATGGAATTCAAGAATATTCATCTATTGATTTGTTTTGTAGTGAAATACAGAAATTTAGAAATTATTTTATTATTTTCATATGCTTGGCTCTTTTGTAGATTTATCGTGCGCAATTTTCGATTTTCGTTCGCTAACCTCTTTTTTTAAATTACGTAATACATTTTTTTTTGGAACGTATTATTTTTATATAGGTTGGGGTGTTGTCGACACCCCATGCGACTACTAACGTTGTAAATGAGAGCGCGACTCTTTGAAGGTTGTTATTCTTCTTCTTCCTATTATTATTATATGCCTCTGTGGTGAAGTGATTAGCGTGAATAGCTGCCATCGCCGGAGGTCCGGGTTCGATTCCCAGCTCTGCCACGAAATTTGAAAAGTGACACGAGGGCTGGAACGGGGTCCACTCAGCCTCGGGTGGTCAAGTGAGTAGAGGTGGGTTTGATTTCCGCCTCAGTCATCCTCGAAGTGGTTTTCCGTGGTTTCCCGCTTCTCTTCCAGAGAAATGCCGGGATGGTACGTAACTTAAGACCACGACCGCTTCCTTCCCTCTTCCTTGTCTATCCGTTCCAATCTTCCCATCGCCCACAAGGCTCCTGTTCAGCATAGCAGGTGATGCCGCCTGGGAGAGGTACTGGTCCTCCACCCCATTTTTATTCCTCGGCCCTAAGTCTTTCGCTCCGGGACACTGCCCTTGAGGCGGTAGGGGTGAGATCCCTCTCTGAGTCGGAGGGTAAAACCAACCCTGGACGGTAAACAAATTGAAAAGAAAGAAAGAAAGAAAGAAAAAGAAAGATTGATATTATTATTTGCTTTAAGTCGCATCGACATAGATAGGTCTTGGGGCGACGATAGGACAGGAAAGTCCTAGGAGTGGGAAGGAAACTGCCGTGGCCTTAATTAAGGTACAGCCCCAGCATTTACCTGGTGAGAAAATCGGAAACCACGGAAAACCATCTTCAGGGCTGCCGGCAGTGGGGTTCGAATCCACAATCTCCCGGATAAAACGTGAGAGTTAAGAATGGCAGGAGCGCTGGTAAGTGCTGAAAATGGTACCTGCACCTCACTTCCATTGGCGGTGTACCTGAAAAGAGCTGCATGGCCTCGCGGTGAGGACACGCGTTTACGATAGGAGCTGCCAGTCCTAAGCGGTGAAGGCATGTCTGTTCATGCGAATGTACGTGCGTACGATTCCTCGCCAGGAAGTCGAAAATTTTAAGAACAAGATTTGCACTTTTGGAGGTACGCATGGCCCTGAGGTTCACTCAGCCTACATACACAATGCGTACCAGGTTAATTCCTGGGGACAAAGGCGACCGGTCGAGGTACGGATACCGGAAGCCTTTACTAGCCATCCCTCCAAGGGCCTTCATGGCCTTTATGGACATCACTTTGCTTTGCTTATTGAGAAGACATTTTTCTAAGTATTAACAATCTTGCTGGCTGTCAAATGGCATCCGTTATAATTTAGTGAACAGAATAGTTAATTCAATTAATTTACCCAATGTTACACAATGACATTATTCAACTGTTTGCCCAACATTGGTTGCGTCAATACACGAAGAAAAAATGAAGGTGCGCGAGGCGAAACCTGTCTACCTTCGTTTGTTTAATTACATTGATCACCTTAATACGACTTTATGGTATGCAACGCATACCTAGCATTTATCAGACTTAATATGTCGAAAGTTATAGACAAGCTTGCTGGCAGAGCATGCCCAATGAACAGTAATTACTTCGTAAGAACTGGATTGTTTCCCTGTCTATAGGGTTATATATGACCAGAGTCCGAATGTTTAGGTTAGAATGCAAACCAACTTACCCGGTAGGAAGTGTCGTCCACCCGCTCCTTCGTAGCGTAGGGATTCTAATAGGCCAGCACCCTAATATTTATGCAAATCTCATAGCAGAACTGTTGTCCGGGTAGAGTATACTTGTTATTTATTTTTAGAATGTTTGCATTCTAACATATTACAGCCTAGACAACCGAACTCTATATTTGACCGTATTTCTCTGTGTACTTTTTAAATATTAACCTAATACTTGACTTTTATACAATATACAACAAATAATGGCCTTTCTTGGCTTCAGTTTAATATTTGCCTGTTCGTCTTCCATGGCTGTGCGAAAAAACGAAACGCAAAATTACATGAAATTTGATTTTTGTGTGTAGGTTAAATTTCAACTTGGTCAAAGAATTTAGCAAGCAGAGAGTTTGAGACGGACCTCAAACAAAACTCCATGTGTACCTTTTATGGTTTGTGTGTAAGTTAGGGGACCAAATTCCGTCCCCGCACCTAATTTCGTCCCCCTAGGGATTTCCAGTTTGCGCGGTTGGTACCTAATGTTCAGCTGCGCGCACACGCGTAGCCTTATCCCGTTGTCTTGTTGTGAGAGTTGGTTGTGTGCACCACCTATTGTATGCGCACTTTTTAGCGATAGAATTTTGTACTCGGTTGAGGAATAAGGAGGGAGCACTGCCGGTTCCGGAAATACTGCCAACTGAATGGAAATGAAATCTGAATTGAATCGATAATATGATCGATCTGTATGAATTTTCTAAACCTTTATTATCTCTCGCCAACAACTGTGTCACACACACAATATATAATACTACATAACATTTTTCGATTCGAAACGTGTTCCTAGCATGAATTTTATAGTTTGGCTTTGCTGTGTAAACAACAACAGTACGAGTACTTAAAGTGTACGCCAGATGTCGCACAGCGATCATAAGCGATTCTTAGTTTGTGTTTCAAAGGTTGCCAATACGAATCTCGAAGATAACCGAAGTCGACCGATTCAGCACTAGGGTATAAATCTATCGCTAAAGAGTGCGCAGACAATATAGTTTCCGTGTACAAGGAGGATTCGTTTTTCATCCTGAGCTGAGTTAGTGCAGCATTCAAATAAAGAGCCTGTTATTCCTAGAGTGAGCAATGATATGTGTATGAAATACTGAACTGCATATCAGTCGTGTGGCGTAGTTCCTGGCGTGTAATCGCTACAGTGAGGTGGTTGGCACGAGTTACTGTAGCGGCCATTATAAGAAATCAGGGAATGTTCGTAATTTCGTCCCCCTTCATTCTATTTGTTATTTATGAACTGTATTATTATTTTCGGATGGGTAAAACGCAAGCACTGGGATAAGGAAGCTGTGAAAAAGGTTACTTTGGTTATTAAGCTTGTAATATCTCACGAGCAGCGCTGAAAAACTATGTTGAAAAGAATACCAAGAAAAGATTTTTTCATAAATTGCTGTCAAGTAATTCATTATAGAGAAAGTGCTTGGTAAGATTTGAAAGGAAAATAAATATTAAAATTAATTGTAATTTTCATAAATTTGGTGGGGGACGAAATTACGAACACATCTTTAGTACTTTCGTGTTTATAGCGTTTATATTTATTCAAATATTGACTCCCTTACATTATAACAATTTCATTTTAACTTGCCCGTCAGTGGAGGATATATTCAGTAGTATATGTACCAACTTCTGGCCTTGTCCGGAATATTCTTGAATTTCTACAAGTCCAAATCTTCTAAGGGGACGAAATATGGGCCCTCTGCCGTACAGGAAATTTTCTAGCCGTGTTGAGGTATTATGGGATCGAGGGCAGATTATTAAGTAAACAAGGGCATTTATATTGACAATTGGGCTGCAATGAGAATTGGTGGTAGAATGAGCTCTTGGTTCAAGGTACTTACAGGAGTTAGACAAGGCTGTAATACATTCACTTTTGTTGTTCATAATTTGCATGGACTGTTTTTTCTGTCAACTTTTATATTATTCATTTTTCAATTACGCAAAGAGGTGAATAATTCATTTTATTTAGTTATTTATACGCAAAAGGCATAGAAAAGGTAAAAAATTGGGATTTCATTGTCAGACTTTTTTCTACCTGCGCCAAGAATCTATTGTCGGTGTACAGCCGCCAGGAGCAACCTTCACTTGTCAGGTGAGAACGAATCTTACAGCGAAACGACTGTTCACGTTTATGGAACATTCCCCAAGGAGGGGAGATAGCCAGTAAAGGGGGAAAAAGAAGAATTTCTGTTTGAATACGTCGGGAAAGTTCGCAACTCCAAATTTTCTACAATTGTGCGCTCATTAAAAAAATGACGTCCTATATGTCTTTTGCATATAAATAAATAAATTACAATAAATGAATAATATGAAAATTGAGAAAACTATTCCCCGCACGGGGAGACGAACCCACGACCATCGAATTACTAGCCCAAGCTCTTACTGCTACGCCAACAACTGCTCGGCGCGAGCGCTAACGTAAGTGGCTTATACGGTGCGAGAGCCGCCTCAACATTTTTAATTTTATTTTTATTTTCTATACGATTGGCCATCTGGAGTTCCCACTTTGGGTACTTCATTTCTAGCCAAGCCCTGCACGTTCTATAAATTTGAGCGGAATCGGTGGTGACGAGTAGGGAATGCCCCCTTGTAAGATTAATGTGATGACAGTAGATAAGAAATCTAAGAAAATTGAGACATTTTGGGGATACAAAGCTGAAACAGGTAGATCGTATTCTCTCAGGGTAGCCTCCGTGGCTCAGACGGCAGTGCATCGGCCTCTCACCGCTGGGTTCCATGGTTCACGTCCCGGTCACTCCATGTCAGATTTGTGCTGGGCAATGCGGAGGCAGGACATCTTTTTCTCCGGGTACTCCGGTTTTCCCTGTCATCTTTCATTCCAGTAACACTCTCCACTCTCCATTCCTGACCCGGCCACTGACTGGAAAACAGGTTGTGAGTTTTCATTCATTCTCCCAGGATCGAAGGATACTAAATGAGATGCAGTAGAGCTAATGTAGTGAGCTCGCAGTTGCGATCGACAGTATTCTTTAGAAGGAAGTCAGCTCCCGGACTGAACTATCTTTACACCGGTCTGTTTTCAGACGAATTTTGCTGTCAGTGGAGAGATCGGTGGAATATCATTAGTAGACTAATAAGCCTGAGCAGATCTTTAAAAGTGGGAACGATGCTAATATGAAGATAAAATTGGAATTATACGAGGCAAACTGGGGCAAACAATCTTTTTTAGGAAGAGAAATTAGATTTTGGAATAATTTACAAGTGAGATGTTTGACCGATCTCCAACTTGCTTGAAGGCATTTAAGAAAAGACTAGTTCAACAAATGATAGCTAATCTGCCACCTGGGAGTCAGTCCTAAATGCCAAGTAACGGTGATTGATTGATTGATTGATTAATTAATTAATTGAATGATTGATTGATTGATTGATTGATTGATTGATTGATTGATTGATTGATTGATTGATTGATTGATTGATTGATTGATTGATTGATTGATTGATTGATTGAAGTACTGTAAGTCAGTCGTGAAATGAGAGTGATTGCACAGTTCGGTGAGTCTCATAGAAATTAAAAAGGGGAACTGTACGAAGTCGAGAAAGTGGAAAGAACATTCTTTAAAGAAGATTGTAGCTTCGCAGGAAACTACACATGGACATGGAAGAAAAAGGAAAACCGAGGACATCTACAAGTACACCTCAAGATGACTGATATAATGTAAGGCAGAATCAAAGGTTGAAGTTCAGTGGATATCTACGGAGAATGGACAAAATAAATTAACGAACATATAAGAGGATTTAAGATAAGCAATACTGGATATAAAGGAAAACGCGGAAGAGTTTGGGACCGCTGCTGATTTAAACCCTCAACAGGATAGGAATCGAATCAACAAATTCCAAACTCATCGGGAGAAGCAACTAAGGAGCAAGCCGAAACAGATGTAGTATCCGATGAACAAATAAGAATAAGAAGAGATAGAATGATTAATTTCTGAAAAGTTAAAAGACTTTGCTAGAAAGCCTGATGTTTGACCAATATCGAGAAACAAAATTGGAAAGTTGTAAATCAATCGAAGTTCTATCCCCGTTTAGACAGTGTTTGTGAAAAACACGAACAATTTTACAGTTTTTGATCCATGTTTTACCGTGATAATGTGTTCTTCAAAGGAAGAAGGAACGTTGGCTGGAATCTATAACCCTTGAAGTGAGCTTTGAGTGTGATATTGCCTGGAAGACAGAAGGCCTTGCTTCTCAAGTGATGATCCTTAAATTGAAAGAACCACGTCGGTATTATGAAGATTGAGGAATGTATTCCTCGAGTATCGATGCTACGGTATCACTACATAATTACGGTGATATTGGCTCAAGAAAGAAGCCTGTAATTTGAAATCAAAAAGCCGAAGTGGATTTTGCGAGTAGATGAGAATCTTGTTTTGAATACAAATAGCCGTTCTAATGCCGCTGCATTCTGATTGGGCGGTTCACCTTCTGCCTTTGAAGCCTCTCTATAATTGAAACTATTCCGACGTTGAGGTGTTCTTATAGACTTAATTTGCATTATGAAGCGGTAATTTTATCCGCACACGAGCATCGTAGTTCTGGTGCGTGAGCGAACATCTTATCGGCAGTGTTTGATTTCTAGTGTCTTCTAATGTAACCTGTGATGGAACACACTAATTGAGTAATATATGTTGAACAGGAGGACAAACAAACGGAGGTGAAGAGGAGGAACGAAGAAATGTAGCAGAGGAGGAGGAGAACCAAGGGAGTTAGAGTCGTGAAGCTGTGAGCTTACATTCGGGAGATAGTGGGTTCAAATCCCACCATCGGCAGCCCAGAAGATAGTTTTCCATGGTTTACCATTTACACATCAAGCAAATGCTGGGGCTGTACCTTAATTAAGGCCACGGCCGCTTCCTTCCAACTCCTAGGCCTTTCCTATCCCATCGTCGCCATAAGACCTATCTGTGTCGGTGCGACGTAAAGCCCCTAGCAAAAAAAAAAAACTAGGAAAAAAGAGATGAGGAGGTGGAAAGGAAGTGGAAGATAAAATAGTAGAGGATAAGAATGCGAAGAAACAGAGGAGTAGAAGATGACCGAGCAAGTGGCTGTGTGGTATGGGTGACGTAGTTGTCAACTTGCATCCGTGAGAGAGTGAGTTCGAACCCCACTGCCGGCAGCCCAGAAGATAGTTTTCCATGGTTTCCCATTTTCACATCAAGCAAATGCTGGGGCTGTACCTTAATTAAGGCCACGGCCGCTCCCTTCCCACTCCTAGCCCTTTCCTATCCCACTGTCGTCATAAGACCTATCTGTATCGGTGAGACGCAAAGCAACTTGCAAAGAAAAAAAGGGAAGGAGAAGATGAATGAAAGTAAATGATAGAATGAAGGAAGTGGAATGGAGTTGAAGAAGGAGAAACGTATGGGAAGAAGAATAAGAAAGAAATCAGAAGAACGGCGGAGTAAGATAGAAAGGACGAAAAGTAAAGATAAGTTGCGGAGGAAGGAAAGGAACTAGTAATAAAGATAAATGAGACTGGATGAAGCAAGCGAGGAGTAAATGCAGAATAAGAAAGAAAAGCTAGAAAGAAGAAAAAATACAAGGAGAAGGAGGTAGAAAACAGCTGCAGCACGTAAACATGGAAGAAAAAGAACTAGTAAAAAGTCAGGGAAAAGTAGAACGTTGGATGAAACAGAGGGTGAGAAGAGGGTGAATGCTTTCTGGGTCCAGGTTAGCGGGTTCGCTCCTCGCTCAGTCAGGTTACCACCTGAAGGTGCTCAAATACGCCAGCCTCGTGTCGCTAGATTTACCAGCCCGTAAAAGAACTCCTTGGGACAAAAGCCAGTGTAGTGTACTTCGGCTCAGAGAACCCTCCGTTCGATTCGCGCGTGGGTCGGGGATTTTTAATCTTAAAAAAATCATTTCCTTTGGCTCGGGTCGGGGCTGGGTGTTTGTGCTGTCCCCAACATCCCTGCAATTTACGCAACACATACAACACTATCCTCCACCACAAAAACACGCAGTTTTCCCCTCAGACGGTAGATCCCGTCCACCCTCTTCGGAGGGTCTGCCTTACAATACAAAAGCTTCAGCAGGCTAGCATTGCCCACACGCAATTATTATTATTATTATTATTATTATTATTATTATTATTATTATTATTATTATTATTATTATTATTATTATTATTATTATTCCTTGCCTTTTCCTAATTATGTGGTGTTAACTCACTGTTGTGTGTGTGTTGGTAGAGTGATCGATAGCGTGGTAGATGGAGAGAAATGTTTTTAGAACGAATACAAACTTTCAATTTTCGAACCAGGGGAATTAACCACACGGAGTTAAAAACCTTCAACCCCACCGAAAATCGAACCCGGAGCCCTCTTAACCGGCGGTCAGTATGCTCAGTATTTACCTGGTGGTGGTGATTATTGTTTTAAGAGTAAGTCTACTTGGGCAACCATCCTCTAGACCCTTTTAACACTAGTCAAAGGGAAAAAATAGAAGGGGTCCAACATTTTGAAAAATGAAGGAGTCGACCAAAATAAAACAAGCGCCACGAAGGACGTTAAAATGAGACTCCCTAGGCATCGGGAACCTAATACGGTTGGGGTAGACAAAGAAGAAGAATTGACCGAGAGAGGTTGGATATGATAGATGAAAGTGAGGAGACTAGCACAAATAAGTCGAAGCAATGCCAGGACGAAGGGCTCCCAAGTTGAGAGCCCCTGGGACCCCATTCAGTCGCCTCTTACGACAGACAGGGGATACCGTGTGTGTTATTCTACCGTCCACACTCACAGTGGGGGGGGGGGGGTTTCAACATTTAACTGCTGTTATTGTTACGAATAACTGAATTTGATATCACTTTAACACACGGCAAGATGCCTTTAATCCCTTAGCCTGATAGGGGTCGGGGATGGGGAGACATGAAATTATATGGCGTGTTTTACGGCCGGTTGCCCTTCCTGACGCTAACCTCAGTTGAGGAGCTAGTGGGGGTGAAATGAATGATAGTGAATGAATAGGACTGTGTCGGTCTTTACGTGGAGACGAAAATGGGAACTATAGAAAAATGTTGTAAGAAGTTTCCCTTTGGAAAATTCAGGGCCTTTTTACTTCGGAGCGTGGGTTGCAACCAAGGTGCCCTTAGCTGAGTCCTGGCATTGCTTCCACTTACGTGTGCCAGGCTCCTCACTGCTATCTGTCCTATACGACCTCCCTTGGTCATCTTTTGTTCTTTTCCGATCCTGACGGTATTAGTGCATTCGAGCGTAGGGAGTTTTTCATTTTCACATACATCGCAGCCCTTGTGTTTCTTTGGCTGATACCTACATTTTTCGACGTGTCAAACCCCTTTAACCTTTTCCGCTCTGATTAGCACTAAAACTCCTCGGTTCCGTTTCCTGATATGGGGAAGTGAGATGAAATTATATGCGACGTTTTTACGACCGGATGCACTTCCTGACGACAGCCTGTGTTCAGCAACTAATGAAAATGGAATAAATGACGATTAAGGAATTGAATTGGACAAGGAGCTGGAAGGAATCGGGTGTGGCCCATGAATAGGGACTCTTCCAGTACTTGCCTGGAAAAGCAAAGAAAAATCCACAGTTCTAGCACTTCTGGCAAGCAACTCTATGATGAAAACATCCTAGGGATATGAGCTACGAATATTAGGTAACTAAAATACAATAATATGTAAGAATATACTCTTTATTTCTTCTTAAAAGTTACAATCTTTTCCTTAATCATCTTTTTTCGGTCGATTAGATTAGCCGTTTGCGTTTTTTCTACCACTACGAGCGCTAATGTGAGCCAGTGCAGAGTTTCACTTAAGCACCACTACGAGCGCTAATGTGAGTCAGTGCAGAGTTTCACTTAAGCACCAGTACGAGCGCTAATGTGAGTCAGTGCAGAGTTTCACTTAAGCACCACTACGGGCGCTAATGTGAGCCAGTGCAGAGTTTCACTTAAGCACCACTACGAGCGCTAATGTGAGTCAGTGCATTTTTTTTCACTTAAGCCCTTATAACTACATTCGGTGTGAACATCTTACATAAATAAGAAAAAAAAATCCTGAGGATATTGAACCAAAGAACACATTACAGAAATAATTACGTAAACAAGTTACTTTGACTAGGATTCGAATCCAGAAGGAAATGAGTAAAGAAACAAGCGATTTTAGGCTGTTTCTCCGGAACTGCATTTAAGCCGGAAGTGATTTTCGACACCGGTTTTTTAGTTTGATAGAGCTATCCAAGAATCACTCACAGTTGGAAACATTTTCGGGCCCTTTACACCTTCAACATTCGGCACAATTGGGGAAATTATTTTGATTTTACATTTTTCGTAGCCCTGGCCAGAGAGAAGGCGTAACCTTCTAGGTGGCCCGCCCCTTCCCTTCAGGAAGGGGAATGAAAACTATCCCCTTGGTCCTTTTCGTACTATGGGGGCCCGTACTTTGTCTCATAAGAAATGTTTTCAACAATTTAAAAATTTTAAGAAATTTCCGAAAAAAACCCAGAATGATCATAAACGTAATTATCTTTCAATAAAATGTGTGACGCGTTGTTACCTAGCAACCGTGCAGGCTGTGTTGTTATAGGTGGCCATGACACATACAGTTCTCAAGGTACTGTTGCTAGGTAACGTCACTTGACACATTTTGTTACATTACACAAATTGTCGGATGACTTCCAGCACTAAGACGTATTTACGTCAACATTGTCAAATGCGTTTCGAAGCCACTCATCTCCCGAACGCAGAGCTTGGCGGCTACTCTGCGTGTACACACGCACACGTAGCGACATTCCGCTTACCCAGCCGTTTCGCAATATTGTTGTGGTTACACCAAGCCAGCTATTTCTGGTTTGTTTGGTGCATCTTCTCCAAGTGAATAATGTAATCTAGGTGAAGTAACAAATTATGATCGACATTGTTAGGTCTGATTTGGTAATGGGACGAAACCGATATGAGTCAACTGCCTGACAAGCTGGCTATAGAAATATAACCGGCAGGAATAAATATAAACATCGATATCACATCCCTTTTATGGGTAGTGTCAGTTAGACAGTGAGCTACTAAAAGGCCCGGCGAGATGTCCTTCAGAGTGACCAGGCGCGATGTTCACCTTGAAACGAAGAGACGTCAGGTGACATCGGTTCCCAAGTGTTGTCCCCTGTAAGTTCGTCACGACCCTGTGGTCGAGAGGATAGCGCAATAACTAATAGGACATTAATTTCATAGCTGGAATCTGCTTATAAGAAACAAATAAATCAGTATCGTTCCAGAGCTCCCTCCCTCGCCGCCGGAGGGTCTGCCATACAAGGCTGCCCCAAGTAATAAACAGCTACACAGCATTATTATTATTATTATTATTATTATTATTATTATTATTATTATTATTATTATTATTATTATTATTATTATTATTATTATTATTATTATTGTCCGCCTCTCTGGTGTAGTGGTTAGTGTGATTAGCTGCCACCCCCGGAGGCCCAGTTCGATTCCTGTCTCTGCCACGAAATTTGAAAAGTGGAACCAGGGCTGAATGGGGGCTGGAACGTGGTCCATTGAATAGAGAGGAATTCGATTCCCACCTGAGCCATCATGGAAGTGGTTTTTCGTATTTTACCACTTTTCCTCCAGGCAAATGACGGAATGGTACGTAACATACAGTAAGGTCACGGCCGAACTTCCCATCCACTAGCAAGGCCCCTGTTCAGCATAGGAGACGAGGCCGCCTGGCCGAGGCACTGGTCCTCCTACCCAGTTGTAACTGTAACAGTTGTATCCCAGACCCAGGACACTGCCCTTGAGGCGGTAGAGATGGCATCCCTCGCTGAGTCCGAGGGGGGAAACCAACCCTGGAGGGTAAACGGATTGAGAAAGATTATTATTATTATTATTATTATTATTACATTATAAGCTCTTCCGGTCTTCCTAGTTCATCCTGTGGCTTCAACCCCTTCCACGTTTGTTACTGTGTTCTTAAATGTATTCCTTTCTAACAGTTGGATCTTCGAGAGGTTCAACTTTTCCATATCCTTCTTCGTTTCCTTAATCCATGCTGTAGTGTTTTTTTTCTCCAGAAGTAAACAAATATCTGTTTGGTAAGTCTGTTTGCGTTCATTCTGTACAAATAATGATAAACATGACTAAAATAATGAGAAAATCTTAGGACCAATGAAAACAACAGAACAATGGAAAAAAAGGAGTAATAAGGAAATATACTAGAACATAAATAATAAGAAGAACGAGATTGCTATTTTTTAGACAAGTTCTGGGCAAGTTTCCTTCGTAAACGGGACCATAAGTGGTTGGAATAAATTACCTGCAGCAGTCTTTGGTACATTCCCTTCCGGTATAATTTAAGCAATAATAATACTAATTGATTTACGCCCCACTAACTACTTTAACGGTTTTCTGAGCTGCCGAGGTGCCGGAATGTTGTCCCGCAGGAGTTCTTTTACGTGCCAGTAAATCTACCGACGCGAGGCTGACGTATTTGAGCGTCTTCACATATACCACTGGACTGAGCCAGGATCGAACCTACCAAATTGAGGTCAGAAGGCCAGCGTCTCTCTGCAAAGTGAAAAGTAAAATTTGCAAATGACGGAACGTGAATTTGTGATTTTCTGTTTTATTTAGAATGTTAAAATAGTAATATTTATTGTACTATTTTCTTTCCATGGAATTGCTTGTTGTACTTTTGTTGTTGTTGTCTGTAATGTTTAATGTTTAAGTAACCATTGCAATGTATTTTTAAGAATAAAAAACAGAATGTCTTATAACAGATATTGAAGTGCGTTTGGAATTAAAAGTCAACAAGTAGCTCGATACAAGAGGTCAAGAAAGATTTAGAAAGAAACAAGAGAAGAGGAAGCTATAGGAAGAGGGATTAAAGAAAGGTTTTAGGAATGGAAGAATGGAAAAATACCCGGTTCAAAGTGGTCTAAGAGGAGAAGAATAACGCATAGTGCAATAAAGAAGGAAATCTGGAAAGAACTGAAGAGGAAACAACTGTCAAGAAGAAGAAGTATTAGAAGAAGAAGAAGTAGAAGAAGAATTGGCCTCAGCAACCGCGTGGTGGCAATTCTTTCATATTTGACGCCATTTGGGTTACTTGCTCTTCAATTTCGATGTTTCGTCTTGCTCTAGCAGAGGGCAGAGGTTGCCGAATCTCTGTTTGTGAGCTGTAGCTGAATTTTTAACCAATGTTTTACATGCCGACATCGGTACGACATGGATTGTCGAATGGAGTTTCTATCTTCCTTTCAAACATCCGACTACCTCCGTCCTGTTTGAACCGGCTATCTTGGGATTTTGAAGCTCACACACTCTACAACAAAGAAGCAGATGGACAAAACTTGAACCACCTATGGGTGGGGGACGCAGACGACGGTATCCCCTGCCTGCCGTAAGAGGTAACTAGAAGGGGCGATCAAGGGATGATGAGATTACCTGTGATTAGTAACATTACGTAAGGAATACCCTGGATCTCTGATTAATAATATCCTAGGAGGAGCACCGTGTGTTTACATTACCTATGATTACTGCCACTATATATGGAACATCATGGGTCTACGTTAACTGTGATTAGTACCACTATATGGAACATCATGGGTCTACGTTAACTGTGATTAGTACCACTGTATGAGGAACACTATGGATCTACGTTAACTGCGATTAGTACCACCATATGGAACATCATGGGTCTACGTTAACTGTGATTAGTACCACTGTATGAGGAACACTATGGATCTACGTTAACTGCGATTAGTACCACTATATGGAACATCATGGCTCTACGTTAACTGTGATTAGTACCACTGTATGAGGAACACTATGGATCTACGTTAACTGCGATTAGTACCACTATATGGAACATCATGGGTCTACGTTAACTGTGATTTGTACCACTGTATGAGGAACATCATGGGTCTACGTTAACCGCGATTAGTACCACTATATGGAACATCATGGCTCTACGTTAACTGTGATTAGTACCACTATATGGAACATCATGGGTCTACGTTAACTGTGATTAGTACCACTGTATGAGGAACACTATGGATCTACGTTAACTGCGATTAGTACCACTATATGGAACATCATGGGTCTACGTTAACTGTGATTTGTACCACTGTATGAGGAACATCATGGGTCTACGTTAACCGCGATTAGTACCACTATATGGAACATCATGGGTCTACGTTAACTGTGATTAGTACCACTGTATGAGGAACACTATGGATCTACGTTAACTGCGATTAGTACCACTATATGGAACATCACGGGTCTACGTTAACTGTGATTAGTACCACTATATGGAACATCATGGCTCTACGTTAACTGTGATTAGTACCACTGTATGAGGAACACTATGGATCTACGTTAACCGCGATTAGTACCACTATATGGAACATCACGGGTCTACGTTAACTGTGATTAGTACCACTATATGGAACATCATGGGTCTACGTTAACTGTGATTAGTACCATTATATGGAACATCATAGTTCTACGTTAACTGTGATTAGTACCGCTATATGGAACATCATAGTTCTACGTTAACTGTGATTAGTACCACTATATGGAACATCATAGTTCTACGTTAACTGTGATTAGTACCACTATATGGAACATCATAGTTCTACGTTAACTGTGATTAGTACCACTATATGGAACATCACGGGTCTACGTTAACTGTGATTAGTACCACTATATGGAACATCATGGGTCTACGTTAACTGTGATTAGTACCACTGTATGAGGAACACTATGGATCTACGTTAACTGCGATTAGTACCACTATATGGAACATCACGGGTCTACGTTAACTGTGATTTGTACCATTATATGGAACATCATGGGTCTACGTTAACTGTGATTAGTACCATTATATGGAACATCATAGTTCTACGTTAACTGTGATTAGTACCACTATATGGAACATCATGGGTCTACGTTAACTGTGATTTGTACCACTATATGGAACATCAGTGGTCTACGTTAACTGTGATTAGTACCATTATATGGAACATCATGGGTCTACGTTAACTGTGATTAGTACCATTATATGGAACATCATAGTTCTACGTTAACTGTGATTAGTACCACTATATGGAACATCATAGTTCTACGTTAACTGTGATTAGTACCACTATATGGAACATCATGGGTCTACGTTAACTGTGATTTGTACCACTATATGGAACATCAGTGGTCTACGTTAACTGTGATTAGTACCACTATATGGAACATCATGGGTCTACGTTAACTGTGATTAGTACCACTATATGGAACATCATAGTTCTACGTTAACTGTGATTAGTACCACTATATGGAACATCACGGGTCTACGTTAACTGTGATTAGTACCACTATATGGAACATCATGGGTCTACGTTAACTGTGATTAGTACCACTGTATGAGGAACACTATGGATCTACGTTAACTGCGATTAGTACCACTATATGGAACATCATGGGTCTACGTTAACTGTGATTAGTACCACTGTATGAGGAACACTATGGATCTACGTTAACTGCGATTAGTACCACTATATGGAACATCATGGGTCTACGTTAACTGTGATTAGTACCACTATATGGAACATCAGTGGTCTACGTTAACTGTGATTAGTACCATTATATGGAACATCATAGTTCTACGTTAACTGTGATTAGTACCACTATATGGAACATCATGGGTCTACGTTAACTGTGATTTGTACCACTGTATGAGGAACACTATGGGTCTACGTTAACTGTGATTTGTACCACTATATGGAACATCAGTGGTCTACGTTAACTGTGATTAGTACCACTATATGGAACATCAGTGGTCTACGTTAACTGTGATTAGTACCACTATATGGAACATCATGGGTCTACGTTAACTGTGATTAGTACCACTATATGGAACATCATAGTTCTACGTTAACTGTGATTAGTACCACTATATGGAACATCATAGTTCTACGTTAACTGTGATTAGTACCACTATATGGAACATCACGGGTCTACGTTAACTGTGATTAGTACCACTATATGGAACATCATAGTTCTACGTTAACTGTGATTAGTACCACTATATGGAACATCATGGGTCTACGTTAACTGTGATTAGTACCACTATATGGAACATCATGGGTCTACGTTAACTGTGATTAGTACCACTATATGGAACATCACGGGTCTACGTTAACTGTGATTAGTACCACTATATGGAACATCATAGTTCTACGTTAACTGTGATTAGTACCACTATATGGAACATCATGGGTCTACGTTAACTGTGATTAGTACCATTATATGGAACATCATGGGTCTACGTTAACTGTGATTAGTACCATTATATGGAACATCATAGTTCTACGTTAACTGTGATTAGTACCACTATATGGAACATCATGGGTCTACGTTAACTGTGATTAGTACCACTATATGGAACATCATAGTTCTACGTTAACTGTGATTAGTACCACTATATGGAACATCATGGGTCTACGTTAACTGTGATTAGTACCACTATATGGAACATCATGGGTCTACGTTAACTGTGATTAGTACCACTATATGGAACATCATAGTTCTACGTTAACTGTGATTAGTACCACTATATGGAACATCATAGTTCTACGTTAACTGTGATTAGTACCACTATATGGAACATCATAGTTCTACGTTAACTGTGATTAGTACCACTATATGGAACATCACGGGTCTACGTTAACTGTGATTAGTACCACTATATGGAACATCATGGGTCTACGTTAACTGTGATTAGTACCACTGTATGAGGAACACTATGGATCTACGTTAACTGCGATTAGTACCACTATATGGAACATCATGGGTCTACGTTAACTGTGATTAGTACCACTATATGGAACATCATAGTTCTACGTTAACTGTGATTAGTACCACTATATGGAACATCATAGTTCTACGTTAACTGTGATTAGTACCACTATATGGAACATCATGGGTCTACGTTAACTGTGATTAGTACCACTATATGGAACATCAGTGGTCTACGTTAACTGTGATTTGTACCACTGTATGAGGAACACTATGGTTCTACGTTAACTGCGATTAGTACCACTATATGGAACATCATGGGTCTACGTTAACTGTGATTAGTACCACTATATGGAACATCATAGTTCTACGTTAACTGTGATTAGTACCACTATATGGAACATCAGTGGTCTACGTTAACTGTGATTAGTACCACTATATGGAACATCATGGGTCTACGTTAACTGTGATTAGTACCACTGTATGAGGAACACTATGGATCTACGTTAACTGTGATTAGTACCACTATATGGAACATCATGGGTCTACGTTAACTGTGATTAGTACCACTATATGGAACATCATGGGTCTACGTTAACTGTGATTAGTACCACTATATGGAACATCATGGGTCTACGTTAACTGTGATTAGTACCACTATATGGAACATCAGTGGTCTACGTTAACTGTGATTAGTACCATTATATGGAACATCATAGTTCTACGTTAACTGTGATTAGTACCACTATATGGAACATCATGGGTCTACGTTAACTGTGATTAGTACCACTATATGGAACATCATGGGTCTACGTTAACTGTGATTAGTACCACTATATGGAACATCATGGGTCTACGTTAACTGTGAGTAGTACCACTGTATGAGGAACACTATGGATCTACGTTAACCGCGATTAGTACCACTATACGGAACATCACGGGTCTACGTTAACTGTGATTAGTACCACTGTATGAGGAACACTATGGATCTACGTTAACTGCGATTAGTACCACTATATGGAACATCATGGGTCTACGTTAACTGTGATTAGTACCACTATATGGAACATCATAGTTCTACGTTAACTGTGATTAGTACCACTATATGGAACATCATAGTTCTACGTTAACTGTGATTAGTACCACTATATGGAACATCACGGGTCTACGTTAACTGTGATTTGTACCACTATATGGAACATCATGGGTCTACGTTAACTGTGATTAGTACCACTATATGGAACATCAGTGGTCTACGTTAACTGTGATTTGTAACACTGTATGAGGAACACTATGGGTCTACGTTAACCGCGATTAGTACCACTATATGGAACATCACGGGTCTACGTTAACTGTGATTTGTACCACTATATGGAACATCAGTGGTCTACGTTAACTGTGATTTGTACCACTGTATGAGGAACACTATGGGTCTACGTTAACCGCGATTAGTACCACTATATGGAACATCACGGGTCTACGTTAACTGTGATTTGTACCACTATATGGAACATCAGTGGTCTACGTTAACTGTGATTTGTACCACTGTATGAGGAACACTATGGGTCTACGTTAACCGCGATTAGTACCACTATATGGAACATCATGGGTCTACGTTAACTGTGATTTGTACCACTATATGGAACATCATGGGTCTACGTTAACTGTGATTAGTACCACTATATGGAACATCATGGGTCTACGTTAACTGTGATTTGTACCACTATATGGAACATCATGGGTCTACGTTAACTGTGATTTGTACCACTATATGAGGAACACCATGGGTCTACGTTAACCGCGATTAGTACCACTATATGGAACATCATGGGTCTACGTTAACTGTGATTTGTACCACTATATGGAACATCATGGGTCTACGTTAACTGTGATTTGTACCACTGGATGAGGAACATCATGGGTCTACGTTAACTGTGATTAGTACCACTATATGGAACATCATGGGTCTACGTTAACTGTGATTTGTACCACTATATGGAACATCAGTGGTCTACGTTAACTGTGATTTGTACCACTATATGGAACATCACGGGTCTACGTTAACTGTGATTTGTACCACTGTATGAGGAACACTATGGATCTACGTTAACTGTGATTTGTACCACTGGATGAGGAACATCATGGGTCTACGTTAACTGTGATTTGTACCACTGGATGAGGAACATCATGGGTCTACGTTAACTGTGATTTGTACCACTGGATGAGGAACATCATGGGTCTACGTTAACTGTGATTAGTACCACTATATGGAACATCATGGGTCTACGTTAACTGTGATTAGTACCACTATACGGAACATCACGGGTCTACGTTAACTGTGATTTGTACCACTATATGGAACATCACGGGTCTACGTTAACTGTGATTTGTACCACTATATGGAACATCATGGGTCTACGTTAATTGTGATTTGTACCACTGTATGAGGAACACTATGGGTCTACGTTAACTGTGATTTGTACCACTATATGGAACATCACGGGTCTACGTTAACCGCGATTAGTACCACTGTATGAGGAACACTATGGGTCTACGTTAACTGTGATTTGTACCACTGTATGAGGAACACTATGGGTCTACGTTAACTGTGATTTGTACCACTGTATGAGGAACATCATGGGTCTACGTTAACCGCGATTAGTACCACTATATGGAACATCACGGGTCTACGTTAACTGTGATTTGTACCACTATATGAGGAACACCATGGGTCTACGTTAACTGCGATTAGTACCACTATATGGAACATCACGGGTCTACGTTAACTGTGATTTGTACCACTATATGGAACATCATGGGTCTACGTTAATTGTGATTTGTACCACTGTATGAGGAACACTATGGGTCTACGTTAACTGTGATTTGTACCACTATATGGAACATCACGGGTCTACGTTAACTGTGATTTGTACCACTATATGAGGAACACCATGGGTCTACGTTAACTGTGATTAGTACCACTATATGGAACATCATGGGTCTACGTTAACTGTGATTAGTACCACTATATGGAACATCACGGGTCTACGTTAACTGTGATTAGTACCACTATATGAGGGACACCATGGATCTACACTAACTGCGATTTGTACCACTATATGAGGAACACCATGAGCCTATACTAACTGTGATTAGTATCACTATACGAGGAACACCATGAGTCTACTTTATCAATTATTAGTAGCATTATAAGGGACCGGTGAACTAGATTTTGGACCCCTTTCGACAACAAGCATCATCTCAGAAAATAAGGCATCGTGATTGTTTTTGATACATGGTCATTTCTCGTCATCGTTGGTTTTATATTCTAGTCAGTGGATACATTTTGAAGCTTTAATTATCGTTTCATTTCGTTGCACCTCGCACCATTAAGGGCTGATTACTTAGCTGTTAGGACCTTTAAACAACAAACATCATCATCATCATCATCATCATCATCATCATCATCAAATCTTGAAACGTTTTGGCGCGTGTAGGCAAAATTGAATTATATCTATATAAAAATCCATAGAGTGTATCTTTAACAGTTAGCCTACTTCACAGTTTTACCAAGTCCATATTACGCACATAAAATTAATTTTCCTTTAGAGGCCAACAATCCACCACCGGGTGGTTTATAAGAAGATGAGGTGATTTAAAGGCGAGGGACGTATTGACAATGACACGATCGCACCGTTGAGCCTCTCGACGGGGTGAAGGGTCGACATTAACCTCCAACAGCCCTTTCAGCACCTCGGGGACCTTGGACTTGCAGAGCTACGGACAGGATGAAAACATACGGCCGCAGTGGCTTCCAAAACCTGCCGAGGTTTGGCAGTTAGTTACAATATGCTGCTGACACACGATTGTAGCAACCCATCTTAGACTTGTTGACTTAAATTTATAAACTGACAGTATCTCTCTAAATCCAAACTAAGTCCATGCATATTCACTGTAGCTGTAAACGAAACTGATTTTTCTAAGTTTTATTTCACTCCTGTATTAAAGCCAAAACATTTATTAACAAAAACCCATAGAACCTGAAGGGGACAATGATAAAACAGTTGATACTATGAAATGAAGTTGATGAATAGTATAGACAGAGTCTTAGAGGAAGGAGTACAAGATGGAAATAAATAAGTCCAAAATCAATCACTCAATCATCAATCACTCAATCTATCACTGCTGATCTGCATTTAGGGCAGTCGCCCATGTGGCAGATTCCCTATCTGTTGTTTTCCTAGCCTTTTCTTAAATGATTGCAAAGAAATTGGAAATTTATTGAACATCTCCCTTGGTAACTTATTCCAGTCCCTAACTCCCCTGCCTATAAACGAATATTTCCCCCTATTTATCCTCTTGAATTCCAACTTTATCTTCATATTGATCTTTCCTACTTTTAAAGACACCACCCAAACTTATTCGTCTACTGATGTCCTCCCACGCCTTCTCTCCACTGACAGCTCGGAACATACCACTTAGTCGAGCAGCTCGTCCCCTTTCTTCCAAGTCTTCCCAGCCCAAACTTTGCAACATTTTTGTAACGCTACTCTTTTATCGGAACAAAAGTAATGGAGTCCAGTCGAACGAAGTCGGGTGATGCAGGTAATATTAGATTAGGAAATGAAGTCTTAAAGGAAGTAGATGAATATCGTTACTTGGGTATCAGAATAACTAACAATGGCAGAAGTAAGGAGAACATAAAATGCAGACTAGCACAAGCAAGGAAGATCTTCCTTAAGAAAATAAATTTGCTCACTTCGAATTAGAAACATGTTTTTGAAGATTTTCGTCTGGAGCGTGGCAATGTATGGAAGTGAAACATGGACGATAACTAGCTTGGAAAGAAAGAGAATAGAATATTTTGAAATGTGGTGTTACAAGAATGCTGAAGGTGAGATCCATCTCAATTGCCTCTATTCTTCTCTGTTCTTCCTTCCTCATCGTCTGTGTTTCTACACCGCATAGAACTCCACTCCACACATAACACCGCACTAGTGTCTCCCTCAGATCTTTCTCCAGCGGACCAACAAACAGGTTTTTACTTCTTGAAGCTTTCATACCTATGGCAATTCGTCTTTTATATCTGTTTTATAGAGTGGAGGAGTTCAGTTACATTTCCAAGGTATTTAAACTTATTCAGCTGCTTCATAATTTCTCTCTCTCTCTCTACCTCTGCCTCCAAGTATCACGAATGTGGTTTCCTTTTCATTTACGCTTTTCTCACTTGTTTAATTCTCAAAGCATTTTGTGGCCGGCCTTAGTGTTCTCAGCTGCTTCTGCCATGTCAAGAGCGAAGCTGACACGTTCAATTCTCTTCCTTCAAACGTTGATTGCTCTCTTTCTATACAAATTTTGCAAATGATTTCTTCCAATAAAGACTAAACAGAGTTGAAGATAAGTAGCAGCCATATCTTACCTCCTATCCCTAGTCCGATTTCTTCCGTTAATTATCCTGCTGTTCTCACTCCTACATAAAGTATAACATTGTCTTTCTGTCTGTAAATTTCAGATTTTGGGCTAATACTTCAGGTGTAGCTATCAGTTCCACATACAGTTTGATCTTTGTTTGTTTCTGTGAATGTCATTGTGTGTGTGTGGTAGTATTACACTAACTGTAACGAAGTGATTTACAAGAAACTTGAAATAGAGGGAATAGTGGAAGGAAAATAAGAATGCAATAGGTTATTCAGACAGACTTTTTGCCAAGGTGATCGTGGTTTTATTCCAGGCCAATCTACATAAACTTTAGAAATTGAAAATCTCGTACTGGTCATTCGGATTACCCATAAAACAGAAGCTGCTCTGGCAATGACTACATGAACTACCACGTTAAATACAAGCCTGCTGTAGTAGTTCTTTCTTTCTGGAAACAGAGTGAGTTCCAGAGCGAGCGGGTTGCACGGTTTGCTCTCGTAGTAGTTGGCTTACATTAGGGAGATCGTGAGTTCAAACCAGCCCTTACGATGATTTTACGTGGTTTCCCATTTTCACACCAGACACAAGTTGGTGCTGTACTTTAGCAAAGGCCACAGCACTAAGTTTGTAGAAAAAGGAAGTTTTGCTTGAAGGGAACCTAGGCTACTAATTATTAGAATACAATATTTCTATTTCTCTTTCGAAAAGATGAGTATACAACAAAAATACTGGATAAATGCAGCCTCCGTAGCCTAACGTTTAGGACAATTAACTACTGTCCTCGGGGGCCCGGGTTCGATTGTCGCAACTGCCTGAAATTTAGAATGCCAGGAGGGCTGGTATGTGGTTAAAATGGTACATGCAGCTCACCTCCAGTGGGGGTGTGCACGAAAAAAACTCTCCACCTCGGGGCGTGGACACGAGTTAACTTTTTACTGGAAAATGTTATTTTTACTATTTACCTCCTCTGTCACGAATTGAATATTGACCTACCCATTT
The DNA here is from genome assembly GCF_040414725.1 of Anabrus simplex. Classification (NCBI taxonomy): domain Eukaryota; kingdom Metazoa; phylum Arthropoda; class Insecta; order Orthoptera; family Tettigoniidae; genus Anabrus; species Anabrus simplex. The sequence goes on along the minus strand of NC_090279.1, from coordinate 209,269,555 downwards.
GACAGCTCGGTTCAGTTTCAAACAATCACGCTCGACTATCACTGAAATATTATCGAATGGGATTAGTGCACCAAGTGTCTGGAAATTATAGATGTTGATTCGCAGTTATTTCCGATCGGTGACATTACGCAACATTTTTACAAGGCAGTGATTAACTCAAATATGGCGGCAGTTAAAAAAAATGTTCAGAAGCGACCCTCATCACATTATATGCAATAAATTCAATTATATAAAATATCTATGTTATTTTAATTTTATTAATATTGTTTATTAAAATTTCATCCTCTTAACGCAGTATATTTGGGACAAGATCCCAATATTTTATTACAATATAATAATAATAATAATAATAATAATAATAATAATAATAATAATAATAATAATAATAATAATACACAATTTAGGCAGCCTGCCTGTCAGTTTCGAAATTCCGTTTTACACAGCCAGATGTCACTGAAACTGGAACACTGTTGGGTGGTCTGCGTATGAGTTTTAATTAGTTCTATCCGGTAAACATAAAATGTGTTACCAGAGATGTTTTACATGACGACATCGTACGAACTGGAGTGTCCAATGAAATTCATTTTCAGTCCTTCACAAAGTTAACTTCTTCTACCATGTTTGAACATTTAATGTTGGAATAGGATGGTCGACACTCTACCACTGATTCACAGAGATTTGTGAATAATAATAATAATAATAATAATAATAATAATAATAATAATAATAATAATAATAATAATAATAATAATAATAATAATAATATCCCACTCCTTCGGTGAATGGTCAGCGTTGATACCGTCTGTTCAGAGGGTCCCGGCTTCGATTCCTGGCCGGGCCGGGGATATCAATCACGTCTGAATAATTATTCTGGTTCGGGGACTGGATGTTTGTGTTTGTCCGAACATTCTCATTTTCAAATTCAGGCAACATTCCACACTACCAACACGCTATAGTAATTACATCCCCAACATTTGGTTGGCGTAAGAAAGGTCATCCGGCCGTAAAACAGGGTCAAATCCACATATGTGTGTGAAACGTGTCGCACCCGCGTCCCCACAGGTGTGGGAAAATCGGTAGACGATTCTTCTTATTCCTCTTCTGATTATTATTAATATCATTAATATTTTTATTATTAATGCTGAACACAATTATTTGGTGAACCAATAAACGTATTGAAACTCTATTCTCGTAGTTGGGCAAGAAAAGAATTCGTCGTGATTCGACTTTGCTATATTGAGCACTAGTTTTAGAAACATTCACAATTTCTATTAAAGAACTCATAAAATCCTGTATATTCGTTATTTTGTACTACCTGCATTCCTTTAGTACCATACTGAAGCTGGAATTTACTAAGTGAAAGCCCGGAGAGAATGTATTTATGGAAGGTAGTAGCAGGTTACGCACTTTGAATGCGTGCGGTAGTTCTGAAGACGCATGCTAATGATATGCATGGCGCGACCAGTAAGGGCAAGAAGGGGTTGTTAGACGGATTAAGACGCAGAGCAGGGGATACAGCCCTCTTCTCTCCTGGCAACAGGATTCCACCCCACCTCGTGCGGTGCAGCAAATATCAATTGGACCACTGTACTTCTCCCAGATAACAGCAACTGTCCGGAATATCGCGGTGTATTGACCAATACGAGGAATAGTTATATATTATTTCAGTAGTATAGATCCCTTTTGCGGCGCTCACGAGTAACCGATCGTGACAAGTGAGCATTCAAAAGAAAGAGAATAGACACTCATATCATAAATATTGATAAATTCTTTAAAAAAAAATGAGTTTAAAATTTGTACGAAGTGTGCGATTTGCAAATACTGTTGCTGCAGGAAAATACGCGCCATCATTGTTGTCCACTTTACATTTTGCCTGCTGGGACGCCTGTTTTGTGTCATTACAATATGCTGCAATTATCAGTTAAGAAAAGAATGCTGGTAAAACCAAAAATTACTTCCGGAACATTCGTCAGTATAATAATGCATTTGCTTCCGTTCAAGTGGATACCATAAATGTTTAAAAAAATCAAATATTACACTGATTTGTGTACTCCTTATTTCATCAGCGGCTACCGCACCACATGCTTTATGAACATGCGAAATTTCTCGCAGGGGTCCCCTAGTATCTCTTAAGGAATAAGGCCATCCACTCTGTTTCCTTCTTTTTTCTTCGAATTTATCCTACTGTGCACTAGAAGGAACAATTGGTTTGTTGGGTTAGTGCTTGCTTCTTCTTCGATAAATTGTTAATATTGAAGATATTTCTAATCAGAAAAAATAATGGTCCCCGTACTACAAAAAAACGTAAAATCAAGCAGTTTCCTCAATTGTGCCGAAAGTTGAAGGGCTAAAGGGCCCGGAAAAGGTTTCGAATTGTTAGTCTTGGATAGCTCCACTAAAATAAGAAAACAAACTTCGAAAATCACTTTCGGCCTATGTGCAGTTCCGGAAAAAACAAATGCTAGCCACATTAACTTCTTTACATCATTCTTTCTGTAATGTGTTCCCTGCTTCAATACCCTCAACATTTTTTGAAATATCCACACCGAATGTAGTTATAAGGGCTTAGGTGACACTCTGCATTGAAAAAGAAAAAGACAAACTGCTAATCTAATCGATCGAATAATAATAATTAGGAAAAGGATTGTAATTTTTAGGAATACATACAAAATATATTCCCATACTTTATTGTATTTTATTTACCTAAACTTCGTAGCTCATATCCCTAGGATGTTTTCAAAATTGACTTTCTTGCCTGAAGGGTAAACTGTGCATTTTTCATTCTTTCTCTAAGGTTCCTCCTTCCCTCTGACTGGCTATTCTTTGCTCTTGCATTTTCTTTTTTCTGGCTATTAATAAGAAGAGGAGGCGAAGTGGAGCGTGGCATTGTACGAAGCTGAGGCATGGACCTTGAGGAAAGAGGAAGAAAGAAGACTGGAAGCTTTTGAGATATGGATCTGGAGGAGGATGGAGAGGATAAAATGGGTAGATAAGTAGATAATTTTTTATCCTGGCAAAGTTAGGGACAGGTGTCCCTGTCTTAAAATTAACCAGCATCCAAATTAGGTTGATAACTAATTACATATCATTAAAAACTAACCTATCATAAACTTAAACTGTGCAGAACTTTTGCACTATAGCTAGCAGTAACTACTGTACATTCAATTTACAGAAGTCACTTCTTCTTAGAATTTGCTTTACGTCGCACCGACACATATAGGTCTTATGGCGACAATGGGGGTAGGAAGGACCTAGAAGTGGAAAGGAAGCGGTCTCTTAATTAAGGTACAGCTCTAGCACTTGCCTGGTGTGAAAATGGGAAACCACGGAAAAAACATCTTCATGGCCGCCGACAGTGGGGTTCGAACCCACTATCTCCCGGTTGAAAGCTCACAGCTGCGCCTGACCGCACTAGTGTCTTTTTAGAGCTGTTAAGATATACATAAACAATGAAGCTGTAAAAACAAAATGAGAATTACTAAACCAAATAGAATTATCTATGACAAATAACTCTTGTGCTGTGGTTTTCCACCCAAGTTAAGAAAGGCACAGGGGAAGGATAAATTAGGTGGGAGGAAGAGGATTTAAAATAAAAGAGGGCGAGGGGGTAGGAAAGTGTTTATGTCCGTGTTGCTTGTATCTTTCCATCAGATTTTTTTACGCATGGACTTTTAAATTTCTCGGACACTGATATCCCTGTGATGTCTTAAGGCAGGTTGTTTCTTTTACGAATTGCAGTAACTGTGAAGGAATTGCCACATACTCAGGGCTTGTGATTGGGTATGGTAAGGGTATACATGTTCTGTGTTCTTGTAGAGAAATGAAGAGATGCTACGAAGAGTGGGGGGTAACGAGAGAAGTATATTAAAGGCAATCAGGAGGAGGAAACACGATCGACTTGGACAGTGGATGAGAAGAAATTCTGTACTGATGGATGCTATGGAAGGAACGGTGAATTGAAGGAGAATAATAAGAAGAGGACGCATAAGATGCCAGATGGTTGATAGTATATGGATATATGTCAATTATGAGTAAACGAAGAGGGTAGCAGATGACAGAATTGCATGGAGAGCTGCCACGTGAAGACCTGCCCTAGGGCAGAACACTAATAAATGAATGAAGGATTGAATGAATGGAAACACTTAAATTTGAAACACCCCTTCATTCCAGATCTCTTTCGAGTCTGACCGGGCGAGTTGGCCGTAAGGTTAGGGGCGCGCAACTGAGAGCTTGCATCCGGGAGATAGTGGGTTGGAACCCCACTGTCGGCAGCCCCAAAGATGGCTTTCCGTAGTTTACCAGTTTCACAATAGGCAAATGTTTGGGCTGTTCTTTAATTAAGGCCACAGTCGCTTCCTTCCCACTCCTAGCCCTTTCCTATCCCATCTTTGCCATAAGACCTATCTGTGGCGTAAAGCAAATTCTTAAAAAAATCCAAGTCCCTAATTCCTTTTTATATAAACGAATATAAGCCCAGTTTTTCCGCTTGTATTCCAATTTTAACTTCATATTTTTATCTTTCCTTCTTTTTAATAACTACGTTCAGCTTATTCGTCTGCTAATGTCATTCCATGCCATGTATCCATGTTGACTTCTCGGTACATATCGCTTAATCGAGCAGCTTGTCACCTAACTCTCAAGTTTTCCCAGCCAAAAGTTTGCAACATTTTCGCAACACTACTCTATTGTCAGAAATCTCCCAGACCCCTTTTGAAATCGTTGTGTTGGGAATAAGGAGACTTGATAAATTTTATTGGTCAGTGTTGTAGTGTTCGGTTCTCAAGGTTCCGCCTTCGATTCCTGGTCGAGTAATGGAATTTTAACCGCATATATTTAATCCTTCCGGCTCGATGTTTCTCCTGTTCGAAACATTCCTGCAGCTCACACGCTATACATACCTACTCAGTATCCTTCCCACGGCAGACAATGCTACCTTTATAGGAGGTTCTGTCTTCCAAGGGGTGCGCTAAACTTAAGAGCCTTGTGAAATTATTATTAATAAATACGATACATTGATACAATTCCTCTCTACGTTTAATCAGATATTCAAATCAATTACACCCCTTAATATTTGTACCTGTCGAAGCCTATACCGTCTATTGACAACCTGAAACTTACCATCAAGAGAATGGAAAGGGATTTGCATATCAACATGCATAGAAAATTAATCATTTATACTCAACTCTTGAAATAAATCATGGCATACTTAATTATTATGCTAGAATATTTGGTGAGGAATAAAGAATACAATAGACATCCAGGCTCCAAACAGGACCTCCGAAGGAGATCCAGTTATGATAATGTTTTCCCTTTGAAGTACGGAATTAAAATTTGTCCCTTGTAAAGAATGGGGTAATTTCAGCAGCTGAATACGTTAGAACTGCAGAGAAGGCAGGAAAAAGAAAGACATGTTTGGGTTATTAAGTACAGTGCGAGGGTAGCGTACCAGGGTAAGGCTCTTAGACATCCAAGGCCCGCTCAAATTTAAAATTACCAGCCGTTGTTACGATCTGTGAAGTCAAACAGGAGGCCTTGGATTTCTCAGCCATTGTTACTTCAGTCCGGCCAAGACCAATCACATACCAATAACAATGTGAAAGCAGCCTGTTTCCTTTATATGAATTGTCCATTTCAACCCAAAAGAATGCCTTACTTTAAAGCGCTCTTTCGTGAAAACAGTGTTTCAGTTTTTCATTTTCTTTGCAACAAGTAGTCTCCTGTTTTATCTGTCAATTGAGACATCAAACATAATCATAAGGTATATACTCTCGACGAAATACGCATTCTACCCAAGCGTCTTAAATTTTTTCTTTCCATGTGCCGGTTGTCGAGGAACTTAAGTCTACGTTAAAGAGGGGTCGAGAAATCTGAATATAATGGCTGACTGAATGTTTTAAGGAAAAATAGTTTTTTTGGACATTGTCTTATGACTGGTTGCTATCCGTTGATGGACGGCCATAACCGAGAGACATATTTATAATGATTCGATTTTCGCAAAGGGGAAAAGTTGTTTTTTTAAGATGTAACTAATCAACTTTGTCAACGACCTTACAGCGCATGCGTTCACTTCGCCGTTGTAATGGGAACCATAAACCAATGTTTTTATAGCCTCGGTTACTTCGCATCCCTTATCATAAAATCACTAAAAACTGAGTCTAACCATCGTCACCTTGGTTTCCATCTGTTTCTGGCATAAATATGTCTTATGGCTGCGGATCACCTGAAATTAGCGATACAAAGTGTGTTACCTAGCAACCGTGCAGGATGTGGTGTGATAGATGGCCATGACTTGGAGAGATATATTTATATTGATTTACAAGGGGTAGGTTTTTTCTTACTATTTGCTCTCCGTCGCACCGACACAGATATGCGTTATGGCGACGAAGGGATAGGAAAAGGATAGGATTTGGAAGGCAGCAGCCGTGGAAAAACCATCTTCGGGGCTGCCGACAGTAGGGTTCGAACCCATTATCTCACACAGCTGCCCGACATTAAGCACACAGCCACTTGTTTGGTGGAGTAGATATCTAATATGATGTTTTCAGTGCAGTTTTTCATGCTGATTTCAAATCTGAAAACCGCTTTGCTCTATCATGTCAGATTTTGAAGATGCTGACATAGTTTTAGTTTTCATGCAACGGCGTTCATCGAGAATTGTTTTCATACTTTTTCATTATTTTTCTTGCAAAGTGGAATATTTTTATTTGCATCTTTTTGATTTTCAGTGACAGTGGACAATGTGTGGTCCAGAGGTTGCATAAATTCATCAGATCTGTTTTGCTACGTGTAACAACAAATTCAATATGTGACATGTGGTTCTTTTGCACTAATCTTAGCTAAAACCATGTTCAATAGTACTACATGTAGGAATCAACACTAGTGAATAATTTGTCTGCGATTTGGTTTCCTTGATACAATGTTAAACATATGTAAACTGAACAATAAAGACAACTGCCAGATTTTGGTCCGATTTTTCGAAAAGCTTCTAAACAGTAGAGAACCAAAAGAGAGGTTAGTGACAGAAGAACCCAAAGTCAAGGATCCAGATTCTAAACCACCAGATAAGTACGAGATTAAGGAGATTGTCTTGTTAATGGAGAAGTACAAGGCAGCGGGGGAAGATTCAATCGTGGCAGAATTGTTGAAGATGGGAAACGAACGATTATTTGAAGCCTTAGAGAGGTTGTTCCGTAAAATATGGTCTGTAGGGAGAATTCCAGATGAATGGCACATGGCCTTAATACATCCGTTACACAAGAAATTTGACGAGACTAATGTGAATAATTACAGAGGGGTTTCACTGCTGTCCATAACCTAAAAGGTCCTGTCCAAAGTGCTGCAGAATAGAACTGAACAATGAATTGACCAAGAAATTGGAGAATATCAGGTCGGTTTCAGGAAAATAAGACCATGTGCTGAACAGGTCCTGAATTTGAGAAACATAATCAGGAGTAAAGTGATCCAGAACAAGGATTATGTAGTAGTACTTGTAAAAGGCCTATGATACTATTGACAGGGAAACCTTAATGAGGATCTTGGAAGAATTTGGTGTGGACGACAAATCACGGAACCTGATTAAACAAACTATCAGCAACACTGTGTCGAAGGTGAAGTTCAGAGGGGAAACTTGAGATTGCTTCGAAATTAAGACAGGAGTTAGACAAGGGGATGGGTTATCAACTGTGTGTTGGAAAAGGTCATGAGAGAATGGGAAGGGCTACTAAGAGCCTTAGAGGGAGAGAAAGAACAATTCAGGGTTGGGTCGGGAATAAAGGGGTGAACTTCAATTGCTCACCTTTGCAGGTGATCTGACTATCTTAGAGAATGGTGTGGAATCAACAAGTAGAAGAATCAATATTCTTTGTGAAACTGCTATGAAGACTGGCTTGCAGATCTCTTATGACAGGCATCAAATCAGCTCCAAAAATCACGAACACAACAGGAGGGAAGGAAGGAAAATGTCAAGAGCTTCAAATATCTTGATGAGATGATCCAGTATAATGGCTTAGAACAGGAGGGCAAAAGAATCAGAAAGATGGAATTAGCGTACCAGTTGACGAAAGATGTGTACAAGAAGAAATCACTAAGTCTGGGAACAAAACTAAGGCACCATAACACCGTGATCAAAACAGAAGGACTGTACGCTACTGAGACCATGGGTTTAACGAGCAGATGATTGCTGGAACAACTGGAGAAGAAAGAAAAGAAGATCCTAAGGAAGATTCTGGGACCTATATACTGTATGTTGGTGGACAACGAAGATTAAGACCTAACAAGGAGTTATACAAAGAGACTGAGGGAATTGTAGAGTCGATGAAGAAGAGACGAATACAATTTTATGGACATCTGCTACGAATGAATCAAGGAAGGCTGACTCGAAAACTCGTTACACATTTCGAAGTAAAAAAAAAAAAGATTGTTCACATGTGGTTTAGGGAGATACATGCTGATATGGAGAGAATAGGCATTAGATATGGAGACATCCAAAACCGGAACCACATTCGACAATTAGTTTCAGACTCCAGAGGCTTCCGAGAAAAAGGAGAAAATAAATCTTCAAAATATTGTTTCAGAAGGAAAAAGGAAGCAGATAAGCCAACGAATGAAGCTACTATATTGACAAAAAATCAAAGCCAAGGGAGGGAAAAGATGATTCGGGGTACCGTAGTTGTTACTCAGTGATCGATAGTGGCCAAAATCGAAGAGAAGAAGAAGAAGAAGTTAAACATATGTAAATGTTTGATATCGTATATCTGAAGAACTGTGGGTGATAGAGACAAATAGTCTGCGTATTCCGAGTCAACATGTTTCAGTTGTCTTAGAACGCGTGTTGGAAACCGAGATCTCCACCGAAAGTCATTCCTTTGTTGATCAGTACTATCAGAGAGCGGCGTTGAATGATCTTGCAGGCTGTGGTTGTGAATTATTGATGGATGGCCATAACTGAGAGATATATTACATTGAGTACATATTGTTACGTGGCAGCCTCGTGGTAGCCCCTTTCGGTACTTCCAGGAAGGTGCTGGTGACTCAGACGAGCTAGGATCTCCCAGCTGGCTTGTGGGTTGGAGCCGGCCTTTCCATGTATTGTTCTCGTCGGCCGGCTTACCTGTGAGTTTCTTGGAGATTCAATGGGAATATTCTGCCTCTAGTGACATCGCGAAATTTGTGGTTCAAATCACCCGAGCTATAAAAAGGGAGGCTAGCCGCGAGCAGAGGGTGACAGTTGGGCTCCGAGGTGGAGTCAGTGTTGGACTCCGTGTGTGACTCAGTGTGTTGGAGTTCGGTGGCTGGGCTGAGGGTGACAGGGGTGTTGGCTGTAGCTAGTGTCCCACCGAGTTCTGAACCAGGAGCTGTTGTTGTGATGTAGGAGAGACCAGTGAGTAGATGGGCTGGAGACGACGGAACGGAAGACGTGTACTGCCTGAGAGTACTGTGTGTGAACTGAGGATCATCGTGAGTGTGAGGATAAATTGACCTGTGTTAATGTTCGCTGTTGTGAGTATCGTCCTGCTGTTGAATACTGTTGAGCTGTTTAGTTGTTCGCTGCATGTGACTGCGTGAACTATTGGACTGTCTGTGGAGTCGAACCAAAGAACAGTGGTCGTGTGTCGAGTGGCCCGTAGTCCTGTGTTCAGATCCAGCGGTCTACACACAGCTGCTGTATGAGGTGACTGGACTCGGGAAGTGAAAGCAAGGATTAAGCGTCTGCAGGTAGACAAGCGGGCTGGACCTCCTACTGTGGCGTAAGGAACTTGGACTTGTGAATAGAAAGAGTAAGCGTGGCCATTCATAACCGGTTAGAATTGTGTGTATTTAAATATATGTGTGTGTTTGTGCATTTATTAGGTCATACTAAAATAAATTAGAGTAATGAAACAGATGGAGTTTTAATCGTAACAACATGATCGATGTGATCTTGCAGGCTGTGATGTGAAGTGTTAGTGATGGCCTTGATTCAGACACATATGGAAGGCTCCTTTTATCAAAGAGGCCTCATCTCATCAAACTCTAGAGCACTGATTATTTCATTCATGCTAGTTAGTTTCCCCCTTTCCATGCACTGAACCTCTACACTTGATGCCTCTAGAAAATGATTCCTTAGATGCAAATAAATCATCATTACCAATTTGAGTTGTGATCTTTTGGTTTTCTTGAGGCAAAATTTGACACCATGTTTTCTTATCCTTCACTGGGCCACTTGGCCGTGTGGTTAGGGCCGCGCAGCTGTGAGCTTGCATCGGGGAGATAGTGGATTCGAACCCCCTTTGGGCAGCCCTGAAGATAGTTTTCCGCAGTCTCCCATTTCCACACCAGGACAATTCTGAGTCTGTACCTTAGTTAAGGCCACGACCGCTTCCTTCACGGTGGAGACCATTATTTGCCTCATGTGTTTCCATAGCCCAAGCTGATTTATTTATTTTCCAGATGATGTACCGGTGCTTCGCTACGAAATTCTGCATTTATACAGGATTCTATGTTAGGTAGTGTACACGTTGTGAGTAAGATTGTATTAAATGGCATAGATCTTAATGTTAACCCAGAAACGCGACGGGGAAGTTACCATACGTCTTTTTTCATGAGAGAACTGGTTTAGGGAGTTTTCATTGTAATGGTAGGCCCTCTTGCCTGCCACCAGTCAAGATCAAATCGGTGAATTTTTATTATAATTGCAGGCACTCACTCCCCACCTGCCTTTTTAAATCATCAGTTTTCCCAATTGAAATCAGCATAGGTTATTACAATGACGTCAGTTGGAATGACGCGATTAAAATCAATGCTATCATATGAAATACTCAGTCAAATGAAAAACCACACAATTTCTCAATTTTTACGAACATTATTACTATACTGCAGATCTAACAGCCCAAAGTTCCAGAACTGGAATGACCAGGCCGCAGACAGCCGTTAAGTGTGCACACTGCTTATTCAAATCAGAGCATCAGAGTAGGGATCGAATAGCTCGAGTACCAGTACCAGTGTGTTACCCTACCACCAGTTTCAGGAAATGTTTGAACCAGAGGAATGGCAAGCTGAAGAAGAAAGTTTTCGAACTTTCCAGCTAGTTCCCGCCAACATTCAGGCAGGCTATTTTACTCGGTACGCAGCAGTAATCCCATCTATCGGAGATGAGTGGCAGCAGAGGAGACAAAGAACATGACAACAATGATCAGTGTAATGTTATTGTTGAGCATTTTATGAACTTTCTATATTGTAGGCCTTCATATTTAGTTTTTTCAGACTCTGAAATACCAATCTTATCATAGTCAGTACGGTAAAACTGAATAGAACATAAATGGTCTTAAATTGTATTCTCTATAACACTTGTTGTATAGTACTTTTGGATAGGACAATAACAGAGGTACTTAAAAATTAAAATTTAGTCGCCTTCCCCTAAACTATCATTTCATCCTGGGTGAATGAAATTATTTATAGATCGGACTGTATTTTCTTATTCCCCGACTCTATACAGCGATTTTCATTAAATTCTGCTTACTCATTTTCTTGTGTCTCGACACTGATGTGGACTTAGCAACAAAAATACAAATTCATGAATATCTCTGTTATCATAGCCGGTACGGTAAAAATGTATAAATCATAAATTATTGGAAATTTAATTCTGTATAATTTTAGTTATGTAGTATTTGTCGATGGGGCCACTAATAATGGAGAATTACAGTTTAGGTCTATCCCTAACCTACCATCTCACTCAATGGCAATAAAATGATTTATAGCCTAGATTTTAGCGGCTCATTCTCCGACTTTACATACCGATTTTCATAAAATTCTCGTCAGCCATTTTCTCCTGGCGTGCGTCCAGACAGACAGACAGACAGACAGACAGACAGACAGACAGACAGACAGACAGACAGACAGACAGACAGACAGACAGACAGACAGACAGACAGACAGACAGACAGACAGACAGACAGACAGACAGACAGACAGACAGACTTGGCGGAAAATTAAAAAGTGCATGTAAGCTCATTTTATTCTAAGAGAAACAGTTCCGAGCTCAATAGCTGCAGTCGCTTAAGTGCGGCCAGTATCCAGTATTCGGGAGATAGTAGGTTCGAACCCCACTGTCGGCAGCCCTGAAAATGGTTTTCCGTGGTTTCCCATTTTCATACCAGGCAAATGCTGGGGTGTACCTTAATTAAGGCCACGGCCGCTTCCTTCCCACTCCTAGCCCTTTCCTGTCCCATCGTCGCCGTAAGACCTATCTGTGTCGGTGCGACGTAAAACAACTAGAAAAAAAAAGAGAAACAGTGTGAAAATTGGGATGTATTAAGTATAATAGTATCACTTTGATGTTATTACCGTACGGTACCCCTTGTTCTAGGTGAGCTGTCCCTTGTGGATATCATCTCCTGTACTTGTTAGGACCTTATGTTTGTCCGGATATTTTTTGGTGGGTTCTGTATTATATCCTGGGAGCAATCTCAACTAAAATCCCTTGTAATGATTGAAAATGGCGTGAAACGTACTTACTATACCCGTGAATTCAAGCGTCTCCAGTGGGCGGAACTTGCTTTTGAAGTAATCGCTATGCAATTACAAGACACTCCTCTCAACAAGTAACATCCCATTTTACTATTCCGAGAAAACGATGGATGGTTCGTTTGCATCTCATCCCATCTGGCATTTTGTAACACATCTCTACCGAGAATTAGCATAGCATTTTTTATGTAACCTCTTTGGTCTCCTTCTTCCCAGCATGCTCTGCGGTTTAAGACAAACAATGCTTGACCTTCGCTTCATAATATTTCGAAGAAAATCTCTGTCCCTGAATAAACCCTGCCTCTATTTTACTGGGCGGTGCTATAATGTAAGTTATGAACACACTCAATTTTTTATTCAAATGTATGTTATTTAACGCAGCGACAATTACACAGATTTCGAGAAGAATCTTTTCTTCTCCTTTAATGAAAGCTCACATTACTCCTTGTTCCTCTTGTAAATGGTAGTCTTTCATGTCTGAATGACACAATTTTTAAAAGGCTGCCATTATACTTTGAAATCTGCGGTGGTTTTGTGGTTTAATGTTTTATATATCAGACTACTGACCTAGTTAGTAAAATATATAGTACCCAGTAGCCTAAGGTAAGAGATTGTGGGTTTCAATTATACAGAACTGATGCAGAGACATGCATTGCGTGTTATTGTAGGGTCTCGTTTAGCTACAAGGCGAGATTCACTGCAATATGTCATGTTAGAAGCGGAGGGGTGCGTTAATTTTTTGTGGCCTGTTCTCCTGACAATGGAACTACTCAGGTTGGACCAATTGTTTTTATAACCTCCACACTAGAATGGGACCATCCTCTGCAATTTATGAAGTGTAATAGTATCTACTATAGGTGTACTGAAGAAACTAAGTGGAATAATTCATGATTCTAACTTAAAGTGTGTTTACTATGCTTTAATTCATAGCCATCTACAATATATTAATGTTGTATGGAGTTGCTGCACTTACATTCAAATAGTAGAACTTCAAATTCTTCAAATCACTCAGAACCCTTTATAGTTTTTCATTCTTAATGTCCAGACAAATAATATACTCATCGAAAAGCATTCCTCCGGTTAGGTTATCTGTTGGTAATAATTGCCCTCAAAATTAAACATAGTTTGGCTCGGGGGAAAATAAAACTCATATCCATCAGTAATTCATCAATTGATGATCATTAAACACGGGAATCTGGAAACTTACATATCCATAGAATGAATTCAGTGAAGTGTGAAACTAATGGTGTATTGCACAGCGCTGTAATAGCATTTAATTCCATTCCAGATTCGATGAAATGAAATGGCGTATGGCTTTTAGTGCCGGAAGATCCCAGGACGGGTTCGGCTCGCCAGGTGCAGGTCTTTTGATTTGACCTGCGCGTCGCGATGAGGATGAAATTTAATGTTCTTGGATTTAGTCTGTGAATTATATGAACTTACACCATGTTTCATTTCGAGCTTTATGGTTCTCTTTATGTAAACTTTTACACAATTTAAGAGTATTTTAGATTTCGATTATTATAAATTTTTATCAGCTCTGTATTATCAATAATTAAAATTTTCTTTAATATTATAACTGAGTCAGCTCTTTACTGTACTGTCCCGGTACAAGCAATAGCTCATGGGATGCTTGAAACAATAAAATAAATAAACAACATGAAAACTTGACAGGATGATAAATTAAAACACCCGCCCTTGTTACATAGGCTGCCCACAGCATGACAAAGAGAGTGGTTCTGAACAGGAAGGGCCGATGATCTAGATGTTTGGCCCCTTTAAGCAGCAAGCATCTGAACAGGAATCCGTCAGTTTCCTCATTAAAGATAATCAAATATTCTCTCTCTGTAGGACGACGGGCAGCTTTGTCATGGTTTGGGTTTTCTTCTTCTCCTCCTAGCACCTCTTCATCATCGGTCTCTCTTTCTCTCCCGTTCTTCAGCTGATATTTTCAGTATCCTCTTCCCTTGTCGCCCCCACTGTCCTTCTCTATCCTATTCTTGTACCTTTCTCTGTCAGTGTATTGGTTGGTGTATATTTATTTCGTCCGCCTCTATGGTGTAGTGGCTAGTTTGATTAGCTGCCACCCCCGGAGGCCCGGGTTCGATTCCCATCTCAGCCATCCTGGAAGTGGTTTTCCGTGGTTTACCACTTCTTCTCCAGGAAAATGCCGGGATGGTGCCTAACTTAAGGCCACGGCCGTTTCCTTCTCTCTTTATTTCCCTCTTCATTGTCTATCCCTTCCAAACTTCCCATCCCCCACCAAGGCCCTGATCATCCTCCCCAGTTGTATCCCCCTACCCAATGTCTCACGCGCTCCAGGACACTACCCTTGACGTGGTAGAGATGGGAACCCTCGCTGAGTCCGAGGGAAAACCCAACCCTGGAGGGTAAGCACATGAAGTTGTGACACTTGCACGGATGACCAAGGAGGGTTGGAATTCAGGAGCAGAGGAGGTGAAGATCCACCCGGTATGACGATAGTTAGATACACTGCTATAGTTGATACCCGGTGACAACTAGTGTTCCGTGTTGAACTGGTGATAATTGTTCTGCAGCTATGGAGTTCACTAAGATTACCCAGAGGACCCTTTGTTGATTTACAATGGACATCAGTACATTGTAAACTATACAACAGAGATCAACTGACTTATTCGCGGCGGTGCGTAGATAGAGAAAGAAGAATAGCAAGAAAAAGTAATATAATTTTAGGCAAGGCTGTGTTTGTATTCCGGATGAAGCGCCGAATGAAGTGAGAAAAGGTGTAGTAAGTACAAAAAAATCTGAGAGGGAAACAGAGAGTAAGATTTCAACAATTTACACCGAAGAGGTAGGCCAATCTCTTCAATCGAGGCTATGAGAAGTACTGTACGTGTCTGTTAATACCGGAGTGTATGAAAATCGAGGCTCCGTACAAGTGTCACTCCGTGCAAATGTTCCAACCCCAAGCAGATTAAGAAAGAAAGAAAGAAAGAAAGAAAGAAAGAAAGAAGTATAGTTATTTCTCCAATTCTCTGTCCCTTCCTCTTTGATCCCCATCTCAGCCCAGACAACCGACTTAGTTCCCGTCTTTCCTCTCGTCCTACCCGTTGTCTCCCTTATTATCCTTGTGCATCCTTATCACATTTCCAGCAAACATTTCTCTTTGGAGTCTTATTTCTTCGGAGATCATCCTCATGTTTCGGTACAGTTCACCTCTTGATCTTCGTTCCCATCTTTCACCTCCTCTTCTTGGTCCCGGTATCAGAATATTTCTCTCTTCTTTCTCCAGTTGCTCTGCCCCGCACCTTCCTAGTGTCATCGTCTCGGTCGCAGTACAGTACCACGTTCGTCACTGTTGCCTTCTAGTACCTGAACTGTTGATATTTTTCTTTTAATGTACACTTCTCTGGTCACAAGGCTGGTAGTCCTCAACTTTATCATCCTCTCTTTTATGCTGTCGCTGCTCCCATCCCCACCTGTTACATATTTTCCAAGGTAATTACTTTTCTACCTTCTGCACGGAGCCTTCTGGTGTTTTCCACAGTCTTATGCCTGTTGCTCACGGTAAAATTTTCTGTCAAATTATTGTAAATTTAATTTTATAAAATTTCTGTTGCTCACCGTCAAATTCAAGTTTTATAAAACTTTTGATAAAACTTTTCATAAAATAGGACATATTCTATTCCGTAAAATTAATTTTACGAAACGAGCCAATCAGCGAAGCTGACATCATGATGATGCTGGCGCTACGTCGTGAGAAGATTGTGAAGCTCGATTGCAAACATACACTTCTTTGTAAAATGGCAGTATCGGAGTGGACTAAGGAAGTTGTTAGTGTTTTACTGGACGAATACCAGAATTATCCATATTTGTACGAGGTTAAAACGCCACTTTACCACAACAGAAATGCAAGAAGAGAGGCAGAAAACACAATCGCCGAATTCCTATATGAATCCTTGTCTTCTAACCTCAACTAATTTTCGACCAACGACGGCAATCCTCTACCTTCTTCTCTTCTCTTCTCTTCATCCAATCCCGAGTCCAGCATTTCCTGGCATTTCTTTTCTTCCTTTTTACCACCGTACAACATATAATTGCAGCCAAAGCAGCAAGTGTTGCTTTGTTTGTTGGAGCCATACTCTCAAACACACTGTAAGTTGAACAGCTGATTCTTCGTTTATAAGTTTATCGATAGATGGCAGCACATATACACCTTAGTTCAGAAGTGAGTTCATAGATGGTCATCCCGATGTTTCCACGAATTTTATAAAATAATTTTACCGTGAGCAACACAACTTGTTTTCACCAAATTTTTATAAAATTAATTGTACAACAAATTTTACGAAACATTTTACCGTAAGCAATAGGCATTACTCTTTTGGTGAGCGATCCGTAGCCCTACCCTTCTGGCTATATTACCTTCTACAATTTTGTTTACGTCGTACCGACACAGATAACGACGATGGCATAGGAGTGGGAAGGAAGCGGCAATGGCCTAAATGAAGGTACAGCCCCAGCAATTGCTTGGTGTGAAAATGGGAAATCACAGTAAACCATTTTCAGTACTCCTGACAGTGAAGTTCGAACCCTAAGCGCACGCCAACTTGCTCGGTACTTGAAAAAAAAAAAACCCCTCCATTCAATCTAATTTGTCTACGAATGTTGGAACATACCGCTTATTCGAACAGCTCTTCTCCGTACTCCCAAGTCTTCCCAACCCAAAGTTTGCTACATTTTCGTAACACTACTCTTTTGTCGGCAATCTACCAGAACAAATCGTGCTTTCTTTTCGTTTCAGGTTCTCGCATCAAGTATTCCCCTTCCCTTTTATTTATGTAATTGTTTCTCATCATCATCATCATCATCTGTTTACTCTCCAGGTTCTGTTTTTCCCTCGGACTTAGCGAGGGATCCCACCTCTTCCGCCTCAAGGGCAGTGTCCTGGAGCTTCAGACTCTTTGTCGGGGGATACAACTGGGGAGTATGACCAGTACCTCGCCCAGGCTGCCTCACCTGCTATGCTGAACAGGGGCCTTGTGGAGGGATGGGAAGTTTGGAAGGGATAGACAAGGAAGAGGGAAGGAAGCGGCCGTGGCCTTAAGTTAGGTACCATCCCGGCATTCGCCTGGAGGAGAAGTGGGAAACCACGGAAAACCACTTCCAGGATGGCCGAGGTGGGAATCGAACCCACCTCTACTCAGTTGATCTCCCGAGGCTGAGTGGACCCCGTTCCAGCCCTCGTACCACTTTTCAAATTTCGTGGCAGAGCCGGGAATCGAACCCGGGCCTCCGGGGGTGGCAGCTAATCACGCTAACCACTACACCCCATAGGCGGACAATTGTTTCTCTTTTTTGTAATTTATTACCTTATTATTTATTTTGACGTACTTGCTTAGGTATTTGGTTTATTGTAGTCTTTTATAAAGGTAAGGTAAGGGTTATTCTGCTCGAAGGCAGGTCCGAACCTCCGCAGAGGTGTTCCTAAGACGGAGTTTACGTGCGGCAGGGTGGCCAGTTCCTTTCCGCTCCTCCATTCCCTTACCCCCCACCAACAGCGCGTGGCAACCCATCCGACTCCTGACCACGCCCAATGTTGCTTAACTTCGGAGATCTCACGGGATCCGGTGTTTCAACACGGCTACGGCCGTTGGAGTGAATTTAATGCAAGTTTGAGAAATGTGAAGGGATTTTTTGGTATGTTGGAGAATCTACAGCTCGAAAAATGTCAATTAATGTACACATATTTTTATGAGGGCATCTGAAACGACCTGATAATCATTTCTCATCACGTTGATGTGGGGCGCTTTCTCATGGAGCTGAAGGCAAGTAAGCCCCCTTCCTGTAATTATATTACGTCGATAACGGTAGTGGGCAATGATCTGAAACTTTAGATGGCCTAAAGTTGGCGTAACCTGCCCCTGAAAATCTTGCCCTCGCCAATGCATGTTTTAATTTCGTTCTTTCCCTCATGGTTGACCGTACTCTGTTACGTAAATTAATCCATTCTTATTGCTGAATTACGATCAAGTTTTAATTCGCTCCTTCAGAAACTACTAGAGTATTAGCATAACTGGATCTACTTCTGTGGTCCTGTTCGGAAGCTGGGGTTATTGTAGTTCTGAGACTGAGGTTCATTTCTGATCAAATATCTCAAAATAAATCAAACAGGCGTGAGATCTTAAGGCATGTAGTGTTCGCAAGCTAATACTTGAAACACTTCCTTTTATTCTTAATTTTTCTGAGTGGTCGGACGGTTGAGGCTCCGAATACGCCTGCCTCCTATCGACAGATTCACCTTCATGTACAGGATCGCGGGTGGGACAACATTTCGCCACTCGATATCTTTGAAAACTGAAAAAGTAGTTACAGGGACGTAAAGCCAATAACATAATTACTTTAGCATGGGAGCTTCCGTGCCTCAGACGGCAGCGCGCCGGCCTTTCACAGCTGGGCTTCCTGGTTCAAATCCCTGTCACTCCATGTCAGATTTGGGCTGGACAAAGTGGAGGCAGGACAGGATTTTCTGCGGATACTCTGGTTTTCCCTGCCATATTTCATTCCAGCAACAAACTCCAGGATCATTTCGAGTGCGACAGGCTTCGGCAGCCGCCACGGTTGCTATCCTCGCCGCTAGATGAGAGCTTCACTTATTCCATTCCTGACCCGGCCGAATGACTGGAAACAGGCTGTAGAATTTAAATTTTAATTTTAACATGGATATGTGGATTTAACGTCACCAGTTTAGCGTAGAAAGAGGGTTCTATACTGCAATTAACCTCGCCATAAAATAAAAACATAAAACGAACGGAAAAACTCCCGAAAGCATACAAACTCATATGGTCACATTATAATAAGGAAAGCATATCAAGACAGGCCAAACTTAGACACTACAAAACAGTCGTATTACCAGAAGCATTGTATGCGTCAGAAACGATGGAGCATCAGGCATCAGAGAGACAGAAAAAATAAAACGTAAAATTCTCAGAAAAATATTTGGACTAATACACAGAGATGGCATATGGATCAAACGACCTACCGAAGAGCTGTACCAGCACACTGACAGACTCAGAGACATGATCAGGAAACGCAGACTAACTTTCTATGGGCACATACAGAGAATGGACAACAACAGACGTACAATGAAAATATTTGATGTAGTAAACAGTTCAAGCAAGAAAACAAATTGGCATAATGAAACAGAGGAAGACTTAAGGCAGGTGGTATCAACAGGCAAATGATAGGAGACAGAAAATAATTCAGAAACAAAATTAGGAATACAAAATTTATAGTAAATGAGCAGAAGAGGACAGGAACATTGTGGACTGAACAAACGAAACAGGAGCACAGCCAAAGGATGAAGCGATTTTGGGAAGAGAAGAGGAAGAGGGGAAAGAAGTGAAAATTGTGTCATCATGAGATATTCGAGTTCAAACATTGTCCATAAAGGCAAGAATGATATGAATGGAGGAATGAAAAACATGAATTCTATAGACATTATTTGGTATCTTCGAAATTCAACAACTGAATTCACTAACTACTTTTTCGGTTTTCAGAGTTACTGAGGTGTCGAAATGTTGTTCCACCGCCATTGTTTTACGTGGTGATGAATCAGTCGACAGGTAGGCTGGCGTATTGAGTCACCTTTAAATAACACTGGAACCTCAACCGTCCGACTACTTAGATAACGTAAGAGTAAAAGAAAATATTTCAAGTATTAGCTTACGTACACTACTTGCTTTAAGATCTCAAGGAGTATTAGATGGTAAAAATAAAAGTATTTTGAACTAGGGAACCATGAGTCTGCGGAGATTAGATTTGGCGTAACGCGTGGTTAAAAATCTCAGTTCCGCTGCCAACCTCCCAGATGTTCGAGCGTAAACATAACGCACTGCTTGCTTTTAGCTTACATTTTAGCTGCATACAATGAAAACGGACTAACGAACAGTACCTCAGAGCAGATGTTAGAAATGTCTCCCTCCAACTTGGCGGCAGAATTCATATCGACGCAACAATGATTCGCATATGCTTTGGAAAAATCGCCGGCGCTTCTCCGACACGATGTTCAAAAATGGAGACGGACAGACGGAAGGGCACAAGGAAGAAATGCACATGAGGAAGGTCACATGCGGCTCGTTCACGTTCGAGCGTTTGGGAGGTAGGCAGCTGAAATTGATCACCGCAGATCTATGGTTCCATTGTCCACAGTACTTGTATTTGCACCATCTAACACTCCTTAAAATTACGAAAAAAACTTTTTCAGCACCCTGTATATTTTTAATGAAGAATACTAAAAATGGTGTCTAATTTCCCTTTGGGAGTTTCAAATGATCATATATATGTCTCTCGGTCATGGCCATCCATCAACGGATACTAATTTCAGATGAGCGCCAGCCATAAGACATAGCATGCACGGTTGCTAGGTAACATCGCAACCACATTCTGTATCGCTAATTTCAGATGAGCGCCAGCCATGAGACATAGCCTGTGCGGTTGCTAGGTAACATCGCATACCACATTCTGTACCGCTAATTTCAGATGAGCGCCAGCGATGAGACATAGCCTGCACGGTTGCTAGGTAACATCGCATACCACATTCTGTACCGCTAATTTCAGATGAGCGCCAGCCATGAGACATAGCCTGCACGGTTGCTAGGTAACATCGCATACCACATTCTGTACCGCTAATTTCAGATGAGCGCCAGCGATGAGACATAGCCTGCACGGTTGCTAGGTAACATCGCATACCCCATTCTGTACCGCTAATTTCAGATGAGCGCCAGCCATAAGACAGAGCCTGTACGGTTGCTAGGTAACATCGCAACCACATTCTGTACCGCTAATTTCAGATGAGCGCCAGCCATGAGACATAGCCTGTGCGGTTGCTAGGTAACATCAATCCCACATTCTGTACCGCTAATTTCAGATGAGCGCCAGCCATGAGACATGGCCTGTACGGTTGCTAGGTAACATCGCAACCACATTCTGTACCGCTAATTTCAGATGAGCGCCAGCCATAAGACAGAGCCTGTACGGTTGCTAGGTAACATCGCAACCACATTCTGTACCGCTAATTTCAGACGAGCGCCAGCCATGAGACATAGCCTGTACGGTTGCTAGGTAACATCGCAACCACATTCTGTACCGCTAATTTCAGATGAGCGCCAGCCATGAGACATAGCCTGTATAATTCTAGGTAACATCGCATACCACATTCTGTACCGCTAATTTCAGATGAGCGCTAGCCATGAGACATAGCCTGCACGGTTGCTAGGTAACATCGCATACCACATTCTGTACCGCTAATTTCAGATGAGCGCCAGCCATCAGACAGAGCCTGTACGGTTGCTAGGTAACATCGCAACCACATTCTGTACCGCTAATTTCAGACGAGCGCCAGCCATGAGACATAGCATGTACGGTTGCTAGGTAACATCGCAACCACATTCTGTACCGCTAATTTCAGATGAGCGCCAGCCATGAGACACAGCCTGTGCGGTTGCTAGGTAACATCGCAACCACATTCTGTACCGCTAATTTCAGATGAGCGCCAGCCATGACACACAGCCTGTGCGGTTGCTAGGTAACATCAATCCCACATTCTGTGTCGCTAATTTCAGATGAGCGCCAGCCATAAGACATAGCCTGTGCGGTTGCTAGGTAACATCGCTTCCTAAATTCTACATAGCTAATTTCAGATGAGCGCCAGCTATAAGACATAGCCTGTGCGGTTGCTAGGTAACATCGCTTCCTATATTCTGCATCGCTAATTTCAGATGAGCGCCAGCCATGAGACACAGCCTGTGCGGTTGCTAGGTAACATCAATCCCACATTCTGTGTCGCTAATTTCAGATGAGCGCCAGCCATGAGACATAGCCTGTGCGGTTGCTAGGTAACATCGCAACCACATTCTGTACCGCTAATTTCAGATGAGCGCCAGCCATGAGACATAGCCTGTGCGGTTGCTAGGTAACATCGCAACCACATTCTGTGTCGCTAATTTCAGATGAGCGCCAGCCATGAGACATAGCCTGTGCGGTTGCTAGGTAACATCGCAACCACATTCTGTACCGCTAATTTCAGATGAGCGCCAGCCATGAGACATAGCCTGTGCGGTTGCTAGGTAACATCGCAACCACATTCTGTACCGCTAATTTCAGATGAGCGCCAGCCATGAGACATAGCCTGTGCGGTTGCTAGGTAACATCGCAACCACTTTCTGTACCGCTAATTTCAGATAAGCGCCAGCCATGAGACATAGCCTGTGCGGTTGCTAGGTAACATCGCAACCACATTCTGTACCGCTAATTTCATATGAGCGCCAGCCATGAGACATAGCCTGTGCGGTTGCTAGGTAACATCGCAACCACATTCTGTACCGCTAATTTCAGATGAGCGCCAGCCATGAGACATAGCCTGTGCGGTTGCTAGGTAACATCAATCCCACATTCTGTGTCGCTAATTTCAGATGAGCGTCATCCATAAGACATAGCCTGTGCGGTTGCTAGGTAACATCGCAACCACATTCTGTACCGCTAATTTCAGATGAGCGCCAGCCATGAGACATAGCCTGTGCGGTTGCTAGGTAACATCAATCCCACATTCTGTGTCGCTAATTTCAGATGAGCGTCATCCATAAGACATAGCCTGTGCGGTTGCTAGGTAACATCGCAACCACATTCTGTACCGCTAATTTCAGATGAGCGCCAGCCATGACACATAGCCTGTGCGGTTGCTAGGTAACATCGCAACCACATTCTGTACCGCTAATTTCAGATGAGCGCCAGCCATGAGACATAGCCTGTGCGGTTGCTAGGTAACATCGCAACCACATTCTGTACCGCTAATTTCAGATGAGCGCCAGCCATGAGACATAGCCTGTGCGGTTGCTAGGTAACATCAATCCCACATTCTGTGTCGCTAATTTCAGATGAGCGTCATCCATAAGACATAGCCTGTGCGGTTGCTAGGTAACATCGCAACCACATTCTGTACCGCTAATTTCAGATGAGCGCCAGCCATGAGACATAGCCTGTGCGGTTGCTAGGTAACATCAATCCCACATTCTGTGTCGCTAATTTCAGATGAGCGCCAGCCATGAGACATAGCCTGTGCGGTTGCTAGATAACATCGCAACCACATTCTGTACCGCTAATTTCAGATGAGCGCCAGCCATGAGACATAGCCTGTGCGGTTGCTAGGTAACATCGCAAATCATAAGGAATTAGCCTATTGCATGCTATTTCATATGGGTTGCTTTCACATGCAGCTGTGAGGAAAAAAAGTGTTGCTGTGCATTCCAAAGCCTCCTCTACTCTTATTGAATTTCATCTATAACGCTAGCGGTCTGTGACTGGAAACTTTAGATGGCCTTACTTGGCATGGCCTCCTCCTTAGAACTTGTTCTTTTATAAATTAATAAAGGTTTCCTACTTTTCCTCATGTTTGACCATATTCTGTTACGTAAATTGAACCATTCTTATTACTGAGTAACAACCAAATTTTAATTCGCTCCTTCAGAATGGTGAGGAGTATTAACATAACTGGATCTGCCTTTGTGGTCCTGTTCAGAGGCTGGGCGGTTTATTGTATCCCTGAGACTAAAGCTTATTTCTGACCAAATATCCCAGAATAATCAAACAGGCCGTGAGATCTTACGTTCTCCATCTTTAATTTCATGCAAATACAGTAATACATGGAGCCTTTTCTTTTATTCCTTCACAATGCAATAAAAAAAGAATTCGTTACCTAGACACAGAGGGTATCCGGTTATGGTCCACGAGAGATGGATGAATTCACGCCAGTCTAGTTAAGCAGCTGGTGGACGAAATAATAATAGGATTAAGAGCGGAAGTTCCTTCTTGATTTCTGCCAGAGGGTTGTAATAATGAATTGTCTGAGAGTACCTGTTAAAACTGCAGGTAGGGAGGTATTGCTACCCTCTGGAATAAATTAAAATCGTATGAGAAAGAAATAAAGATCTATTGCTACCTGATACCTTACGCAAATTAGCTTACTTCGAGCAACTTCTTGCACCCCGTCTAGGAGAGGGGGTTGATGTATCGAAGAGTTCTGTTTTATACAGTGTACAAGGGTAATTTACATAGATAAAAAAAACAGTGTTACTAATCTGGAGTGTAGTAGAGAAAGCCAAACGGTTCATATCAACAGAAATACTGGAAGAGACACAATCCACCTGATGGCCGGCGTTATTAGGGAAGCAAAATGATCGTCCACCTAATCAGTTCCTGTGCTTTCTTAGAAATCTGTTCAGGTGTAATCGAGGTTTGGCTTTACTCTTTCTTATTTTTTTTTTTTGAAAAAGAAAATCCAATTCACAGTATTTCGGGCCATGGTGTTCAATTGGTGTCCAGTCACGAATGAATTTTTCAGGGCTGAGTCTGCTATGGTCGGGATGATGAAAGTCCAATATGTTTCCTTATTGTTAGGAAGTTCACCGTCTTCTCTGGAACTGTCCTTCTACCTTCAATCATAAGCCCAATGACTTACCATTTTTAATTCCATAATTCGTTCCGAGTTGCACAGTGCATGGTATATATATGGCCATTCTTTCCTCTCTCGCTCTCACACACTCACACTAAATTTAACAATTTTTGCTTTATGTCTTATGGTGAAGATGTGATAGGAAATGCCTAGGAGTGGGAAGGAAGTGGCTGTGGCCTTAATTATGGTACAGTCCAAGCATTTTCCTGGTATGAAACGGGAAACCATGGGAAACCATCTTCAGGGCAGCCAACACACACACTAATCGAGGCTGCTGTTTTTTCTCCTCGAATGTTATAGTGGGATAAACCACCATGCTCGTAATTTTTTGACGGTCAATGACAACGATATCAGCTCATCTCGTGGATGTCCGACTCGGTGGCTGAATGGTCAGCGTACTGGCCTTCCATTCAGAGGGTCCCGGGTTCGATTCCCGGCCGGGTCGGGGATTTTTACCTTCTTTGGTTAATTCCAATGGTCCGGGGGCTGGGTGTTTGTGCTGTCCCCAACATCCCTGCAACTCACACACCACGCATAACACTATCCTCCACCACAATAACACGCAGTTACCTACACATGGCAGATGCCGCCCACCCTCATCGGAGGGTCTGCCTTGCACTCGGCTAGAAATAGCCACACGAAATTATTCTTATCTCATGGATCCATTTGTGTATTCTACTTTTTCATAGACCACGAAATGTTCTTTACGGTAGATTCTAGCAATCGATGTGCGAACTGTATTGTGTCGATTGATTCTAATAGATGAGGTAAAGTTTCGAACTTGTCGCCTCTTCTTTAGCGGGGTCCGGCTCCATGGCTAAATGGTCACAGGTGTTCCGGGTTCGATTCCCGGCAGGGTCGTGAATTTTAACCATAATTGGTTAATTCCGCTGGCTCGGGTGCTGGGTGTATGTGTCGTCTTCATAGTCATTTCATCTTCATCACGACGCGCAGGTCGCCTACTGGAGTCAAATTAAAAGACCTATATCTGGCGAGCCGAACTTGTCCTCGGACACTCCCAACACTTAAAAGCCATACGCCATTTCATTTCTTCAACGGGGCGTGTTAAGGCTCCTTCCAAGGAGAGATCGACATTGGATGGCATTGCGTTTCATTTTAATTGCTTCTGTCCATTGTTCGCATGACATACTTCCCTTGGTCCTTGCTAAGAGGCAAGCGTTCAGGGCAATGGGCGATCAGAGTACGGAGCTCCCTAATCGCTTCGATGTTGACTATGGACTTCTCACACACATTAGCGTCTTGTAAATACTTCATTGAAGTGTCAGTATTATTATTATTATTATTATTATTATTATTATCATTATTATTATTATTATTATCATTTCGTGTGGCTATTTCTAGCAGAGTGCAGTCCTTGTAAGGCAGGTCCTCCGATGAGGGTGGGCGGCATTTGCTGTGTGTAGGTAACTGCGTGTTATTGTGGTGGAGGGTAGTGTTATGTGTGTTGTGTGAGTACCAGGGATGTTGGGGACAGCACAAACACCCAACCCCCGGGCCATTGGAATTAACCAATGAAGATTAAAATCCCCAACCCGGTAGCGAATCGAACCCGGGACCCTCTGAACCGAAGGCCAGTACGCTGACTATTCAGCCGACGAGTTGGACATTATTATTATTATTATTATTATTATTATTATTATTATTATTATTATTATTATTATTATTATTATTGGTGCAATCAATATGGTATGAAAATTAACCTTTCGAAGAATAAATTGATGTCAGTAGGTAATAAATCCAAGAGAACTGAATGTCGTATTGGTGATATAAAGCTGGAACAGGTAGATAATTTCAAGTATTCAGGATGTGTGTTCTTCCAGGATGGAAATATAGTAAGTGAGATTGAATTAAGGAGCAGTAAAGCTAATGCAGTGAGCTCGCAGTTGCGATCAACAGTTTTCGGGAAGAAGGAAATCTGCTCCCGGACATCGGTCTGTTTTCAGACCAACTTTGCTTTACGGGAGTGAAAGCTTGGTGGACTCAGGATATCTTATTCATAAGTTAGAAGTAACGGACATGAAAGTAGCAAGAGTGATTGCCGGTAAAAACAGGTGAGAACAATGCAGGAGGGTATTCGGAATGAGGAGATAAAGACTAAGTTAGGAATGAAATCGATAGATGAAGCTGCAGGATAAACCCGCTTCGGTGGTGGGGTGATGTGAGGCGAATGGAGGAGGACAGGTTACCTATTAGAATAATGAACTCTGTTATGTAGGGTAAGATATGTAGAGGGAGACCTAGACGACGATAATGAGGCCTCAGCACTAGTTGCAAATAGAGGATTGTGGCGACGTTTAGTAAATTATAAGAGGCTTGTAGACTGAACGCTGAAAGGCATAATAATGATTTATGTATTATTATTATTATTATTATTATTATTATTATTATTATTATTATTATTATTATTATTATTATTTACGACGAGGCCTGTTAGGGACCACAAATCAATTTTAATCCATCCTTCCTTGTTGTTTCCTCTTTTCTTCTATTCCTTCATCACTGCACTATGCTCTATTCTTCTCTCCTCGGTCGACTTTGGACGAGGTTTCCTTTTTGTTCTTCGATTCTGAAACCCTTTTTAAAATACTTGAATATAGTAATGGGATAATCGAATGCAAAATAATCGTCTATTCCTATATTTCATTTTATTCCATTAATCGATTATATTTCCCATTCGATTATTTTTCGATTATTCATTCATTGGAATGAATGAGAAAACTGAATAGTGAATGCTTTCGAAATAATCCCACGATAAG
Source organism: Anabrus simplex (assembly GCF_040414725.1). Classification (NCBI taxonomy): domain Eukaryota; kingdom Metazoa; phylum Arthropoda; class Insecta; order Orthoptera; family Tettigoniidae; genus Anabrus; species Anabrus simplex. The sequence goes on along the minus strand of NC_090279.1, from coordinate 209,241,793 downwards.
TGATGTTATTAAGACAGTGAATACACTCCTATAGTTTCAACATTTGCAGGTACGTTTAGAAAAATGCGTATTTCTATTTTTCATGAGAGTTGTAGTACTCGCTTATTCCAATCGATTTTCCGTCCGACACACTTAAACCGAAAAATTGATTCACGACGCATTCGAATATTCTGTGCGATACAACTGAATGATATTTGAAAGTCATTCGATTATTTAGTCGATTATCGAAATAATATGAAGGAGGTTATTCGATTATTGAAAGTATTCGATTATCCCATCACTACTTGCATATCTGTCTTGTCAGTCTATAAAAGTGTCCAAAAAAGCGATCTCCATTAAATGGCTAAATTCATTTGGTATCAATCAATCAATCAATCAATCAATCAATCAATCAATCAATCAATCAATCAATCAATCAATCAATCAATCAATCAATCAATCAATCAATCAATCAATCAATCAATCAATCAATCAATCAATCAATCAATCAATCAATCAATCAATCAATCAATCAATCAATCAATCAATCAATCAATCAATCAATCAATCAATCAATCAATCAATCAATCAATCAATCAATCAATCAATCAATCAATCAATCAATCAATCAATCAATCAATCAATCAATCAATCAATCAATCAATCAATCAATCAATCAATCAATCAATCAATCAATCAATCAATCAATCAATCAATCAATCAAGTGGAAGATTCTCTATCAGTTGATAACCCAGTATTTTCTGAAATAATTTTAAACAATTTCGGAAATTTGTCAAACATCTCCCTTGTTAAACAATTTCAACCCCTAACTCCTCTTCCTGTAAACGAATACTTTTTCACAATTTTTCCTCTTGAATTTCAACTGTAACATCATATTGTGGTGTTTCCTGTCATTGAAGGCTCCACTCACACTTAGTCTACTAATGTCATTCCACGTCATCTCTTCATTGACAGCTCGGAACGCAGCCTTTTCACAAGTCTTCCCAGCTCAAACTTCCCAATCTTTTATCGGAAATCACCCAGAACAAATCGAGCTGTTTTCTTTACCATTTTCCAGTTCTACAATAAATTAATTCTGCTGAGGGACCCATACATTGGAACTATGGTCTATTTAACTCGAGATATCGACTGTATGTATATTGCTGGTATGGTAACCACGTGTCTTTATTTATGACAGCTCAAGTGTAGCATTGTTCATAAGCCCTTGAATAAAAGAAAATAGAAGGAAACATTACGTTGTCATTACACACTGTGTGAGTAAGTATTCTCAGAGGATTGGCAGTGGAGATGAAAAAGAAATAGGTGTGAAAATATAAATGGTTGGTGGTAGGTGCGCTTGCAAAATTTCTTTGGCGGGTACTAATCGTCCGACTGCATATTAGAGGTACTGTTTTTTCTAAAGCTACTACCCATATTTGTATGTATACAAATGTCTGTCTGCCTTCGAAAATACGTCACGTGTAAAGCACTCGACAGTTTCCATAAAATTTCGCACGAATATTCTTAGAGGGAACTATAAAATGACTATGTTTTATTTGCATCTGTTGAACTAAAACTATATTTTTTGCAAAAATGATTAGAGAGGTTAATACAAGGTTGTGGCCGCTCTCTCTCTCGCCCAGTCATGCCTGAACTGCTGGAGGAATTTCTAGCACAGCCCTATTCTAAGTTTTAATAATTAACCGATTCAGAATGGAGATCACTAATATTTACTTCTTTCTTTCTTTCTTTCTTTCATTCTTTCTTTTTTCTTCCTTCTTTCCTTCTTTCTTTCTTTCATATATCTTCATTACAGACTGTTATGTCTTCAACATCCAGTCTGCAATCCTCTACGATTTTACTAAACTCCGGTACAATCCTATATTTGTAACTAGTTCCATGGCCACGTTTAGTTGTATAACTCTTATCTTTAAAACATTATCTACTTATGGATATTGAATTTTCACGACCGCATTGTAATCGAAACCGACTTTCAACCTATTAGGTCGTGTTACGTACATTTAGTACGTGTTGAAGAGATGTTAAGTACAGAACAAAAATGGCCAACCAGACACCAGTGGGATCCGAACACACAACCTCCCCCTCCCACTGGTGTCTGGTTGGCCATTTTTGTTCTGTATTTAACATCTCTTCAACACGTACTAAATGTACGTAACACGACCTAATAGGTTGAAAGTCGGTTTCGATTATCTACTGAGTTAACCATCGTTGTCTTGACATCCCTCTACATCTCTTACGTCTCATGACGAGACCATTATTGTCCTCCATTTGCCTTGCATAACTCCACCTCGGACGTCGGTTCATGCATACAGCCCCATTGATCAAGTTAATTCCTAACTTAGCGTTTATTTCCTCATTCCCAGTACCCTCCAGCCATCGTTCCTATCTGTTTGTAACAGCAATCATTCTCGCTACGTTCATGTCTGTTACTTCTAACTTTCGAATAAGATGTTCTGAGTTCACCCAGGTTTAACTTCCGTATAGAAAAGTTGGTCTGAAAACAGATCGGTATAGAGATACTTTCGTCCGGGAGCTGACTTTCTTCTTACAGAATACTGTTGATCGCAACTGCAATAATTCATTGAATCTCACTTACTGTACTAGCAACCTAGGAGAATACACATAGAGTAAAACCTCGTTAATCCGTACCCCGATAAGACGGACTTCGAATAATTCGGACACAAGAAAAGGAAAGAAGAAGAAAGACATCCCTTAGAAAAGGGAGAATGTGAAATTGTAAAAGTAGTTGGAAATCTACATTCGCGTACATCACATCGCTCCGCGGTGGTAAAGATTCTTGTGGATGGGCTGCACACTGTAGTCAGTTATTAATCTGTTACCCTTAAACGCAGTTTTAACTTGTTACCATTGCGTCGTTCAGTAAGGCCATTTTTTCTGGACAGAACCACTAACACAAGGGTTTGAAGAGAAAAATTGAGCAATAGTGGAAGAACTTGAGAAGGGTCCATGCCTCATATCTGTGCGGAGTGCAGATTTACAAAAACACAGTATGTCTCCGACATTAAGAACGAAAGTGAACTGTTGGTTTTTGCGCTAAAATAAACATGTGAAATCAAAATGCCAATATGACGCTCGTGTACAAGTGTATTACGCAAGTACGTTTTAATGAACTGGTAGTCAGAGGAAATGAAATTCAAGCTGCTACGGAAACACTGGTAAAGTTACGAATACATTTCAAGCGAGTTCAGACTGGCTTTTCAGATTCCAAAAACGCTATAATATAACGCATATCTTTTTTTAGGCCTACGTCTTTTAATGTACCATAATAGAAGTGTTTTGTTCCCCTAAACCGAGTTTTAAAGCAATTTACACTGCTCTTGTGGGTTATTTCAGTTAATCCGGGCTTCCCTTAAACCGGTCAAGTTATCTCTCGCAATTAGTCCGGTTTGGCGAGTTTCTGTTGTATTAAATACTGGAAGTGATCTACCTGTTTCAGCTTTGTATTCCCAACCCAACATTGAGTTCCGTAAATAAATAAATACCGAGCTCGATAGCTGTAGTCGCTTAAGTGCGGCCAGTATCCAGTAATCGGGAGATAGTAGGTTCGAGCCCCACTGTCGGCAGCCCTGAAAATGGTTTTTTTGTGGTTTCCCATTTTCACACCAGGCAAATGCCGGGGCTGTACCTTAATTAAGGCCACGGCCGCTTCCTTCCAATCCCTAGGCCTTTCCTATCCCATCGTCGCCATAAGACACATATATGTCGGTGCGACGTAAAGCAAAAAAATAAAAATAAAATAATGCTGCTTCTTTGGGGTAGTGGTTAGCATGATTAGCTGCCATCCCTGGAGGCCCAGGTTCGATTCCTGGTTCTGCCACGAAATTCGGAAAGTGGTACGTGGGATGGAACGGTATCCACTCCGCCTCAGGAGGTAATCTGAGTAGAGACGGTTCGATTCCCTCCCCAACCTCTCCGAAGAGTTTTTCCGTGGTTTCCCACTTCTTCTCCAGGAAAATGCCACGGCGGCTTCCTTCCCTCTTCTTTGTCTGTCTCTTCCAATCTTCTCATCCCACACAAGGCCCCTCTTCAGCATAGCAGGTGAGGCAGCCTGGTTGAGGTACTGGTCCTTCTTCCCAGTTTTATTCCCCTGACCCAAAGTCTCACACTGCAGGACACTGCTCTTGAGGTAGTAGAGGTAGGATCCCTGGCTGAGTCCGAGGGAAAAACCAACCCTGGAGGGTAAACGGATTAAGAAAGAAAGAAAAAGGATAAATAAATAAATAAATAAATAAATAAATAAATAAATAAATAAATAAATAAATAAATAAATAAATAAATAAATAAATAAATAAATAAATAAATAAATAAACAAAATAAATAAATACACAGGGTCTGTGTGACCAAGATGTGTAATGTGAGAAGTACCCCTATTATATTGTGGGAGGTTTCTTATACCACCAACGGCTCTCCGACACAGTGCGAATACGGGCCGCCATCTGATCCAGGTAAGGTGAGGTGCTCCAGATGTTAGGCAGGTAGAAATGCACCCCATTAGGCCGCTAATAGATCACTGTATGCCACAACACACTCGGTCCTTCCTACACACTGTTTATTTAAGCTACACAACCTTCCCTTCAGGGATGAACAACCAACCACCTCTATAGCCACACGTTTCTTTAACATGAATACGTCGTGTGAATGGAGAGAGAGAGAGAGCAAATAAAGACAGTAATTTCAATCAACTGCATAATTTCAAAATCGTAAATTTATCTTTGTTCCAGTTTTAATAGGCTAAACATTCGTAATTTCGTGAAAATCTGAAATTTATTTAAATATCGTAAAATCGTGCTCATATTTAAAAAAAATCAAGTTGTATTTGATTAGGTTGACTTATCGCTCGTTAATATTTGTGGATTCAAGAATGGTTTAACTTACCTGTTCTATGCAAATTACGTCTTTTGCCACATCTGACAACCATTGGTTATTTCGAGATATCCTTGGTAATTCCGTGATAGCTTAAATAAGTCTATTAAAGTACTATTAACACCGTTTTTTATTCTATAAATTTAAACTATCCCTTATTTTATCAAACAACCATTACAAAGACGTGAACAGATAATACAATTTGTGTGGGGAGGGGGTCAGTTAACGACGATAAAGCAACAAACATCATGTCACACCGTCCTTAAGTTCATCAAAATACACAAAACTGATAAACTGAATCCCATTTCCTGCATATCGAGAATATATTTATATATTATTTGTTCCATCCTCAGTACAAAGGACGCAGTGTCTAACATAGTCTTCACTTTCAGTCCATTTGAAAAAAAAATATTTTTGAGGGGACCATGGCACCCCTCACTCTTTATAGAAAGGGTAGTTTTGGTCTTTTACCAGATTTACTGATTTAAACAAATTTTCGTTTTTGTATTGAGGGTACTTCGGAGGCATCTGGCATGGTAGCGATATATTAATTTAAATATATATCATTTTTAAAACATGGCATATTAACACTCTTCTTTATGCAGCCATCAAACGCTGAATAATTATGGTATTAAATAAGTGAAAACCGAAATACATTTTATCAGCACCATACAAAAGGCTAAATTTAAAGGATATGAAATACAAACAGATGTTCACAAAAATATTAAAATGTATTCAGAAACTACGGTAATGTTGAATTTATCCGTATACTAAATTATAACTTCTTGTCCTTCTTCTCTTTGTAGATATTTGTTATTAAAATAACGCAAACAAATTCACACCACAAAAGATGACAGCAACCTTCCCCTTCGTGGTAATAATTGTCAGTGACCCACGCTGAGTAAATGCAGAAAGCCTAAGGCGAGATTTCCAGAAACAAGACATTCAGCACTACATGTGAATTGGAATTTGTACTTCTAGAACAAAGGATTACCTCGATATGGAATTTTCAATCATTATCACGAAATTTTGCCTGCTGCCATTTCTTGATGGATACAGTACTTTTGTATCCATCTCTTGGCACAGGCCAGAATAAAGTGTAGCTTTCACCAAAGTCCCAGTCTCTTCCATGGCTGTGACAATATGGAAGCTGCTGGGGTATGGGTGGTGCTAAGTAATGACATTCAGAGCACGGCTAGTGCATCTGAGTGTTATGAAAGGTGTTGCTCATAGGGTCAGTCGTGCTGCAATAGCACTTTCTGACCCAATGAGGAAAGCAATGGCAAACTACCTCGCTCCTCGGCTTGCCTAGTACGCCTCATTTTGGTGCTGCCATTGGTTTTTGTGGTTTCCTTATAACCGCATAACCTTTGGTGGTGCTCTTTGAGGATCCAACCAGCCTCTGGGCTGATGACCTAACAGACAGACATCACGAAATTACCACGGTTTACCCTACACATTTATTATTAGAGATTGCATGCTTAGACATCGGATAGGTTAGAATTGAAACTCATTTGGCTGGTAGGAAGTGTCGTCTAGCCTGCTCTTTCGTAATGTAGTGCGAGTAACATGATTTCTATGGTTTGTAGTAGGTCATTCCCCCAACTGTTTATACAAACCTCATAGCAGAACCGTTGTCCGGGTAGAGTATACTGGTTATTCGCTTCGGTAAGTTTGCATTCTAATCTATTATTACCTGAACATCCGAGCCTTATTTCTTACAATAAATCAATTAGAGTAGTTTTATATTCCTATCCCTAAAAATCTTCCACTACGCACTGGATATAGTCATGAGATTCTCTTCCTTCTAATCCTTGTTTCCTGGAATTCGCAATACGCCTCAACACTGTCAATGTTTTGCATTATTATTTGTAATTTCGTCTCACAGTTATTGGAGTGTAGCATTGTCATAATCGGAAACCGAGCGTAAGTCAATGAAGGACTGCAAAGCAGTCACAAAATAGTCATTGAAAATTTTGAAATCAGACACGGCTTTTAAAATTCGCATTAACATTTGTTGAATGGAAATGTTAATTTAAATCCCTTCAAAAATATTGTGGTATTGCTGGAATATGTCTTACATTCTTGTTTTAACATGAGCAAATTGCTGTGTCTTGGCATAAGTAATCAATATTTACATGGGCTACATAAAATTTTAAAAAATAAAAATTTCGTAACTTACAGTAAAATCTATAATATGTATTAAATAACATGTCTTGACTGAGTGACTGATTCATCATCGCCGAACCAAAACTACCGGACATAAAGAAATGAAATATTAGAGATACATTTATATTAGACTACAGGCGCTCTCATGCTTGGATATTCCGTCGCTAGGGGGGGGGGGTGAAAAGGAGGATGAGTTGTTTAAATGAACACAGCTATATCTTTAAAACTTGAAATTTTACAGACGTAAAATTAGGTTTTTAGCATCTCCTTTAAAAATAAAGAAACGTATATTTTTTGTTTTTGGAAAATCCAATTAATGGGTGTGGGGGGCAGGCGTGACAAAGGGGTGAATTTTTGAACAGACTACATTTACAGAATATTTCAGAAACGTAAATTGTTATAGAAGTTAAAACTTCTGTAAAAGTAAACAAACGTAGATATTTATTTTCGGAATATCTACTTAAGGGGAACTGAAAAGTGGGTAAATTTTTAAAATGAGAATATCTACAGATCATCTCAAAAACTTAACATATTACAGACGAGGAAATTGGTAGGCCTACTCTCAATGTCTTTTAAAAGTAAAGGAACATTTATTATTTTTGTTTCCGAAAAAAAAGCACTTAACCCGTCGTTACTCGCTAAGTCTTTACGTTCGCCGTTACTGGCTACAATGCGTATACATTTTTAACACAAAAGGGATTTCCAGTCAACGTGGCTATTTGTTTTATTTTTCTTATTTCTTATTACAACATGCTTTGAAAAAATGAAATGGCCTATGGCTTCTTGTACCGGGAGTGTCCGAGGACATGTTTGGCTCGCCAGGTGCAGGTCTTTCGATTTGACTCCCATACGCGACTTACGCGTCGTGATGAGGTTGAAATGAGGATGAAGACAACACATACACCCAGCCGCCGTGCCAGCGAAATTAACCATTGATGGTTCAAATTCCTGACCCTGCCGCGAATCGAACCCGGGACCCCTGTGACCAAAGCCCAGCACGCAAACCATTTAGCCATGGAGTAGGACACAATTTGTTTTACATCGCACCAATACAGGCAGGTCTTGCGACGATGGGACACGAAATTGCTTGCAGTAGGAAGGAAGCGACCGTAACTTTAATTAAGGTACTTTCCCAGCATTTGCTTGGTACAAAAATGAGAAATCACGGCTGCCAACAGTGGCGTTCGAGCCGACTATCTCCCGAATACATGCTCACAGCTCCGCGACCACATCCGTACGGACAACTCACTCTGCCATCTCCTCATATCATAGTGACACTGTTCACTTTGCATATGTAGGGATTATGGTGGGTTAGTTTAGGAAACGAACGTTGAGAGGCTTTGAAAAAGTTCGCTTCTCCTCTTTCATGCACAGCGGATTATTTTTGAAAAAGGAAAGTACCTACAACAGTGGCAAGATGCAGCCTATTTAAATAAGAATAGAGCGATGACATACAGTGTGGTGTGTGCAACATTTCGATAATAATACAAAATCTGCAATTCCGTCCCGGCTGTCATTGTCTGAGATGCGAACTTCCTTGGTCTTTTTCTCAGCACTCTGCATACGGCACGGCGGATGTTGCAGGGCGGGGAATACGCTTTCTCTCATGGAAGGTGCTGGTGACAGCGTTTGAACATTTTAACAAGCCGGTGAAAATTCTTCTTCTACTGGTAGTCCTTTTGTGGTGGGCCGATATCGGGTATTATTAATAAATAGCAAGACCGCCAGACAATCGTGATCGCTCGTAATAAATAGATGGTCTCCACACACATCACTTCCTCGTCATTGTACACCGCCAGGTTACAATATGAATGGAGAAGAAGGACATACCTGCTTCCCGCTCAGACGTAATCGCCTTTCAAGAGCACTCTTTGGCCCGGGGACTAACCCTTCTCCTAAGGGGTGTACAAAAAGAGAAACGTTCTGCTGAAAGGAGCGCAAAGAAATCGTCTTCTCAAGTGGTGTCGGCTTCTCTACTCGTCCTCCTCTAGTAGCTTGTATTTTGGATTTAATGTGTATCGACATTGGTGTTGTCCACATCCTTCCTAACATAAGCTCTCCATCTTGTCTTGGCTCGTTTTTGTTTGGTTGGCCATCTACTAGAAGCCTTTCCACTCACAATTTCTTTGAGATTATTATTATTATTATTATTATTATTATTGTTACTGGGTTACCCGTGGAACAGCAGAGGTGAAAGAAGGTGCGGGCTGGAATGGGTCTAACTACAAAACCGATAAATGAATTAAAATTTCATTAAAGGTTATATTTTCAAAACAGCCAAACTTAACAGATTTGATTTAGACTTTCCAACTTTAACCAATAACATCGAGTAAAAAGGTACCAGTAACAAAATTTAAGTCTAAGAACGACAAAATTTGGTGGTATAACAGAACTTAGGCTTCAAGCCTTCACTTTACATTTCCTGAGCTCTCAGCTCCCAAACACATATTTACCAAAGGGCAGAAAACCCCTAATAACATGGAGCACTTGCTCCCACCTTCACATCTCAAGCCCCTCTGAGGCACTTTTACCACAAATAAAAGAGCTAACCCGCTCTCAATTTTCTGAGCCTATCAAAGGCAACAACCAACATTACTATCAACTGCCCTCAAGGCACATCTACAAAGAAACAGAGGTATCTTGTACCCAACCTACTGGGCCTTCGTTGAAAAAGAATAGGATAAGTAAATGGCCCAAAATGCAAAGTAGAATGGAGGCGTGTACTTGCACTCCTACATGAACACTTGTTAAAACCTAAGGGGCACTAGGCTGATTAAACAGGGGCTATTCCCACACTAGGGAGGTGACTCGTGTAAGAAAATTTGAATACATTAAGAGTAGAAAATCGGTTATGAAAACGTAGTCACCTCAAATCAAAAATGAAGGGGAGCTCGAGAGGGTAAAGCACTCTCTATCCCCGATTTACAGTTAAAGTAATAAGAACATTTTACATAAGCCGGCACTAAGTTACATTTTTAGACAGGTAGGTTACATTGAAAAAGTTTCGGACCTTTCCCGAGGGTTAAACTGCTGAGCTAGCAAGAAATAAAGATGTTAAACGGCCATTATCTTTGTTGAAGAGCTGCTGCCCGAAGGAAGAGGCGCTACCCGCCCCCTGCTATACTTCCATACACTAAGCTAGATGTTGTTGAAGTGGCGAAGAGCCGTGAAAATCAGCAGTTTTTAAACCCTCGTGGAAGATTCGAGACCTTTCATGAATAATTAAGACACACCCACAGGCGTTTATTGGCTGACTAAAATTTACACATCAAAATTGGAGAAGAAAGACACGATTGACTGAAAATTAATGACAGAAATTATTGATTGGCTAACTTCAAAACTGGCGGAAAGAAAAGATTTATACAGCCAACCCACAAATGAAAGAACGAAATTTAGTAAAGAAAAAACTTATGAATAAAAAATTTCCTCAAATAAAGTTCTACCCCTTCGCACCATGGTGCATGGTCATAGGTTTGTAGAGACATCTATCAGAGAATGTCCACACTTCTTGATAATTAGTAAACAAAAGCAGTTCGAAATTAACACAGTGACATCATCTAAGAAACTGTTGAGATAATTCAGTTTTAAAAGTTCAGAGTTTCTGCTGTAGGGGAGTACTTTAAGGCGGAAAATTCAAAAGTGCGGCGTAGAGGTGTACCAACCAATACAATTATTATTATTATTATTATTATTATTATTATTATTATTATTATTATTATAAAGCGACTTTATTTTGGCGAAGTTAGACCCCATGGTCATCTCTTACAGTTAATAATTTCAAGTATATAAATGAGAACCTAATTTACAATATCAATTTTACAATTTATTAATTTCAGCATTCGACATTTTATTATATTCTAACAGTATAAAAATTGAAATGACCATACCTAAACATATCAAACTTCTACAACGTAAAGTATAAATAACAACAACATTCTGCAACACGTCACAAGAAGCAGCCATATTTACTCTCAATCGTGCGTCACATTCACACTCAAGAAAGCCTGTAAGTGCTGAGCAGATGATAGAGCCCGGATTTTTTAAATGCATTATTAGGTTAGAATGCAAACTTACTGAAGCGAGTATCAAGTATAGTCTACCTTCACAACAATTATGCTATGGGGTTTGCATAAACATGAGGGGTACGGCCCATCGGAACCCCTATAGTTTATGTTACTCTTGCTATATTATGGAAGAGCGGTTGGCCGACACTTCCTACTAACTAAATTAGTTTGCAATCTAACCTGTTACTGCATAAAAATCCGGGCTTTGCAGATGACGTTGGCAGAGGGTTTTAAACTCCGTCCCTAATGTCACTGAGGAGTTCATTCCACCAGTTCGTGCCGGTGACGAGAACGATCTGTTGTACGTTGTAGTTTGATGTACAGACATTCCTAACGAACAGCCTGACCGGGTATTGAACAGGTGTAACGAACTAAGGTAGCGAAATCTGATGGACAGGTAAGGAGGAGTGTTTTCAGAAACCACTTGATATACAAAAGTAGTCGCAGAATTGGAAAGGTAGCGGGCGTGGCCTTAATTAAGTTACTGCTTACGCATTTGCATCGTGTGAAAATGGGAAACCACGGAAAACCAACTTCAGTGGGTTCCGATTCAAAATCTACTGTCACTATATTTATGACCGCACCACTGTAATATTCGAAGCAATAATGTGAGCGGATGCGCTTGTCATAGATTTTAAGTTGGTGGCGATTGTCGCTGCTAGTAAATGACATGTATTCGTCGACCGTAAGGCATACATCTAGAGGGACTTGTGTTGTTTTGGAGAGTACTTGTGAGCAGTTTGGGAACAGCCTGTAGAGGAACATGATGTTTGCTGAGGCACGTACGTCGCTCCATGTATCATGACTTTTGTGCCGTTGTGTAGACGGGCGTTAAAGTCTCCAATCTCTACGTAGCCCTAGCCACTCCTACTCTTCTCCCGATCTGAAAGTAGAACGGGGCTCCATGATTATCTCCAGACGACACCAATATTTTTGCTCGCGAATTAACTTGTATCCTGTAACGCCGTTTCGGATTCTCAATGAATTCAACCTAACTTCGATGTTCTAGAAGGAGAGGTGAAGAGTGGAGAGAGAGAAAGAGAAAAGGATTAGCGATGAAGAAACTTTAAATGACTTTACCATCTCCTTTTCGCCTCCGTTCAGCGGAGCAGTGGAGGACGAGGGAAGGGAAAAATAAATACATCTGTGTAATTCGAAATCTTAAATTTTACCACATAATTGTCCAAATTAAGAAGATGTTGAGTTAGTGCGACCTCCTTCCTTTCCGTATTAACCGGGCAGAAAACGTAGATAACAATCGCCTAGGAAAAGGTGATAATCACAACAGAAATAACGTTAGATGACAGCTGCTTGGCATTGTCTCTAGCTCCCATTAAAGGTGAACATATTCGAAATACAGTCATTGCATGCAGCATTTTTAAAAATCAACGAGGGCTAGAATTCACGTAAATCTGTAAGACCCCTAGCTCATGACTACAAGCCTAACGATCCTATCATCAGTAAGAATATCAACAATCACTTAATATTGAAGTTCTTGTGGCGTACGATTCCAACATTAACAATCACGTAAAACAGAAATATTTAAACTTATAACTATAAAATCAGTCATATAAAGCTGACTATTTCGTGTCTTATGAACGTTATATTTACGATCACGTTAAACCGAAAGATTGGTGGTTAACGATCATTATATTAACAATCACGTAAAAGTGAAGAATTTGTGGTTTATAGTCATGGGTTTGGCAATCAAGTGAAACTGAACGTTTTGGGCCGATGATCATTGTATTGACAATCACGTAAAACTGAACGTTTTGGGCTCATGATCATTGTATTGACAATCACGTAAAACTGAACGTTTTGGGCTGATGGACATTGTATTTACAATCATGTAAAACTGACCGTTTTGGACTTACGATCATTGTATTGACAAACACGTAAAACTGAATGTTTTATGCTTACGATCATTGTATTGACAATCACGTAAAACTGAATGTTTTATGCTTACGATCATTGTATTGACCATCACGTAAAACTGAACGCTCTAAGCTTACGATTATTGTATTGCCAATCACGTAAAACTGAATGTTTTATGCTTACGATCATTGTATTGACCATCACGTAAAACTGAACGCTCTAAGCTTACGATTATTGTATTGCCAATCACGTAAAACTGAACGTTTTAAGCTTACGATCATTGATTTGACAATCACGTAAAACTGAACGTTTTGGGCTGATGATCATTGTATTGACAATCTCTTTAAACTGAACGTTTTGGACTTACGATCATTGTATTGACAATCACGTAAAACTGAACGTTCTAAGCTTACGATTATTGTATTGCCAATCACGTAAAACTGAACGTTTTAAGCTTACGATCATTGATTTGACAATCACGTAAAACTGAACGTTTTGGACTTATGATCATTGTATTGACAATCACGTAAAACTGAATGTTTTATGCTTACGATCATTGTATTGACAATCACGTAAAACTGAACGTTTTGGACTTATGATTATTGTATTGACAATCACGTAAAACTGAACGTTTTGGAATTAGCATCATTGTATCGAAAATCACGTAGAAATTCAGGTCTGGTGACGACAGAGTATAAAAGAAAACATTATTTTGTGGAAATCTCCTCCTGGATGGATGAACTGAACTGCCGTGTGATGTGACTCAATTTAGGCTGCCTCTGTGTCAATTTATATGACTGAAGTTTTATTTAGTCGGGAAAATGTGCCGGCAGATATTTTGTACATGCAGACATCGTACAACAGAGAATGTCGAATTTACTTACGACGCGTTGATATTTTCTTAAAATGTACTTCGACTCTAGCATGGTACGGAGTCAGAAATAACTTCAAAGCGTATACTTCGCTTAGTTTCCAGCCAATCTCTAGGGAACAAACCGCATACTTTTAACAGAAATAGCGTCGCAATTTTCACGTAAATATTTCTTATTATGGCTGGGGCATCATCTGAAAATTTGCGTCACGAAATACATTAATCGTTAGTAATTTGAGTTTCATTTATGACCATTTTATTATCCCAAAGGAAAATTTGATATCGTTTTTCGTGTTGACTAATGTTTATTATAACAGATTTAGACTACGAAAGTTGAAAACTATAGAGAAACCAGTTAAGACTTAAATTAAAGATTTAACGGCTTAAGAGTGTCCCGTGAGAGAAGAAAAGAAATTTAAAAAATAAAAAAATAAAAAGTTCGAGCATTTTAAAAGAAATTGAGGAACGCGATTTGGATCGAAATCATGTCTCTTATAAAAAAGAGGTAGAAAAATCAAAGCCATCAAAAGCAACAACAAAGAACGGACGCATTGGACACAACCTAACAAGTGAGACACTGAGCGCATGCGTGAACGTAGGCTATGTCGGAAGGCCGTAGTCATGGCAGCCATTAGGCCAAAATAATTGAAGTCTACTGTTCTAACATTTCTAAAAGTTTTGATACGACGTTGAGATGTGGGTTTCATACCGTAGTGAAATCGCGTGTATTTCTTCCTCGAAAACTCCAACTATACCTGTCGGGTTTGAACCTGTGACCTTGGCATGCGTAGACTGGTATTCCCCCACTAATACATAGAAGGGATTTATAAATTTTACTTCTGTACAGATCTGTGTGCAAATATGCACGACGCAGTCCTGTTAAATAAGTATAATAATGTAAGGGATTATGATGAGCATTATCGGAGTAATTTTACAGCAAATGTTTTTGCTCTAGATAGTAGCGGTGCTATAACTTAATTCCTTAATCACACTTTTAATCAAGACCGTTTATCCATTAGCTGTTGGACGAGCTTAACCCACGACGATTGCAAATGGGGATACACACAGAAAGAGAGAGAGAGAAAGAGAGAGAGAGAAACAGAGAGAGTAAAAACGGATTTTCTCGTTGGAAAATTTAGTGTCACCGGTATCTTACTTTGGTTAGGTGGAGGGTGGAGAGGGGTTATCCCTCCTCCTACCAGCTCCAGCCTGTATCTTTCTACCCCCACCCTCCCAGCACTGGTAGCAGTTAGATAAATATACCGTACTTGTAAATGCACATTCGATACAACACAAGGGATAGTCGAGAACTAAATAAAATGGATCTCTCATAATAATAATAATAATAATAATAATAATAATAATAATAATAATAATAATAATAATAATAATAATAATAATAATAATAAAGTGATAGGTTCTCTCCGACCCTTTTAAACTGCATTGTTTAGAAGAACATCCAGAGCTGGCGAACGAGATTAATGGCAACCGACTATAGCCCACTGACAATGGAAACCAAATTCTGGGTAAACATGGTAGACTGTCTAGCTTTTGCCCATGATATCACCAATCTGTCGAGCGGCATAGAAACCGCTGGAATTCAAATTGCTGAACAAACTGGCGTGCGGATATCGTTTGAAAAAATAGGAATAATGATTAGCATCAAGGACACACCACCAAAACTTCGGACGAAAGACGGCAATATCAGGCTAGTAGAAAAATTTAAGTACCTGGGTGATATCATCATGAAAGTGGACTGGACAAGGAAGCACTTAGGAAACGATTACGCAGACTTGAAATAGGCTAACCAAACGTCACGCACTATCTACAACAAAAAATGCCTTTCCAAAAATACTAAGATACGTCGCTATGAAACTGTTCTGAAGCCAGTAGTTTTGTATGCATCCGAAACAGATTCAACAAGGAAGTCTATAACAAAATAGAGACAATTGCAGACACGATCCGCAAAAGACGGGCTCGATTTTACGTTCACCTCAAACGAATAGATGGAAACAGTTTGATCAAAGAGATTTTTCACTTGTTTCATTCAAAACATAAAACCATGATGCCTTAGTTTAGAAACAGCAAATACGACCTTCAAGTGCTACAGATCAAACCGGAAGATTCCTTTGACTGATGTGACGAACGGCCTAAGCCGAGTCGAATAACCGAAGAGAAGACACGGTGTCCCTTGGAACGCAAGCACGCCCACTCAGAAAGAATGAGGGGAATGTTGGGCTCAAAAGAAAGCAACATTTACTGCCAAATGTAACAACACTTAACGTGGTCCTCGATGGCCCCAGCGGATAATTAGTAATAATAATAATAATAATAATAATAATAATAATAATAATAATAATAATAATAATAATAATAATAATAATAATAATAATAATAATAATAATAATAATAATAATAATAATAATTGTACCGGGAGGTACACCTCAACGCCGCGCATTAAAAATAAGCGCCTTAATGAACTCCTCTAGGCCTATAGGTCAAAAGGTGAAGTTAATACCACATGAATTTGGAACTTCACGCAGAAGATGTCACTACTAAAATATCGAGGAATTGTGTTATTGTGAAGTTTTCTAAACTGATTTAATTTCTCCTTGTTTTGTTTTGCTATACATCGAGAAGTTTGGACATTTTTCCACAGATGACACTACCATAAAACTATGATCAGGCAATCTGGTGCAAGGTAAAAGAACTTACAACTTAAAAAAGATTTTCATAACTGAATCTATGTTTATTTATTTGTGGGTTGGCAACACGTTTCTTTCTTTCCGCCAGTTTTGAATGTGGCCAATCAGGAATTTTTGTAATTAATTTTCAACCAATCCCGCATTTCTTGTTGACTTTGAATTTGCCAATAAAAGTTAAGAGGGTGTGTCCAGGTTTGTCCTGAATTCTCTCGAACCTTCCCTGAGGGTATATAAACTGCGGTTTTTCTGGGTACCTTGCCAATTGATCGCCGTCTTTATAAGTGTGTGTGTGTTAAGGCGGGAGGCGGGGCACCTCTTTCTTCGGCCAGCAGAACATCTACAAGGTAATGGCCACATATTCGCTCTATTCGCTAATTAATCCGAGGGGAAGGTCCGAATCTTTAATTATGTAACAATACTTTTCTAATATGTAACTTTTCTTTCGGCTAATGTAAAAACTTATATAAAATCTTTAATTGTAAATCGGGGATAGAGAGTGAGTTACCTTATCGAGCTCCACTTCATCTTAATTTGAGGTGGCTACGTTTTTGCAATCTTTCGTTTCTGTAATGTATTAAAGATATTTCCATTCGAGCCACCTCAGTAGTTTGGGAATAGCCCCTGTTTCATCGGCCAAGAGCCCTGTAGGATTTTATATTTCATTATCTGGAGCGCAGTGTTCGCCTCCATTCTGGTTGTGTTCGGGCCGTTTATTTAACCTGTTCTTTTTTGGCAAAGGCCCAGCAGGTTGGGTACGAGATACCCCTGTGTAAAAATATTTCAGTTTGTAAATAGTGCCTTGAGAGGTCAGAGATTGTCAGATTTTCATGTAATTTTGCCTTGAGTAGGCTGGAAAAACCGAGAGTCTGTTAGCTCTTTTTCAAAGGTTTGTAACAGTAAAGAGTGCCTCTGGAAGGCTAGGGAGCAAATGCTCTTCAATTAGGGGATTTCTGCTCTTGACTAAATTGTTCCTCATTTTGAATTGAAATTTTGTAAAGTAGAGCTCGTAGCTCAGAAATCGTAAAACTAGGGGCTTGAAGCCCAAAATTGTTAAAATTCTGAATCTTGGATTTTTCCAAGTCTTGTTTCAAGATTGCTAATTGTATCTGTTATATTGTTATTTGCTAATTTTTGAAATTCTAGAGAAATGTTACCTTTGTTAAAGTTTTAATTCAATTCTTGAGGTTGCAGTTAGACCCATTCAAGCCCACACCTTCCTTCACCTCTTTCTGCTCCACGGATAATCTTCGTAACAATAATAATAATAATAATAATAATAATAATAATAATAATAATAATAATAATAATAATAATAATAATACAGAACTGTGTATGTATGTATGTTCAGTCTTCGGGCATCACTGAAGAGGTGTACTACGGAAATGAGGAGTGAGGTAGTTTCCCGTTGCTTTCCTCACCGAGCCAGAATTTCCTGTTTCATATCAGTCTGCCAAGCCCACTGAAATGCACGCAGCAACCGACCCTATGAGCAACATTTTCACAGCATTGATAGCAGGGACTGGCTGCGTACGGAATAGCATTACTAGCATCGCCCATACCTCAGTCACTTTCATATTTTCAAGGCCAAGGTCAATGAAGGTAACAAAATTGATCTAGCCTATACCAGAAGACATAGTGCACTGCAAACACTAGGTCCTGCCAGCAAAGGTATAATTCAGAAGTATAGAATACAATTCAGAAAGGGCAGAAAGGTCAAAACTTCAGAGGGCATTTAGACTAACATGGGATCAGTACAATAAACGAATTATGTGACCTAATGCTAAATTGAAACATTAATAAAAAAACAGCTGTCCTACTGGGAGCTCTGTATGCGTCAGGAACTTTAACTTTAGGAGGGAATTGTAAAATTGCAGATATTGAAAAACAAGAACGCAAAATTCTCAGGAAATTTTCGGTCCCACACAAGAAAACGGAATTTGGATGACAATTTTTGGACACATTTTAAAGGTGGATAATAATAGACTCACAAGAAGTTTAGTCACTGTAATAAATTCCCAGAATACGAGAATAGCCTGGCTGGTGGAAAAAAAGAGAGCATCTGACTGAATTGAGCATCAGGGAAGACATGATGAGTAATTGCGAAGTCTTCAGGATTCAGTAAATAAACGCACATTTATGGTGAAAAGTACCGTAGCAGCAGGACTGATACAAAGTGGTCAGAGGAACGGAAGAGACAACACAGTGAGTTCATGAGGAGATTTTGAAAGAATAGGAACGCGAAAGTTTTCAAGCCTATCAACAAGTTCCAACGCGTTCTATGAATGGGCGTAACGAAATAACAACAACAACGACAACAATAATTGTATTTCCTCAGCTACTGTACGCAGGTATTTTTTAAATTTGACGCCGTCTCCTTCGCGTTTGTGGCTGAGTTTTAACGAATTTTGTCCGAGAAACATCAGAGATATTGTAGACACCAACATCGGTTAACGTTGACTCAAGTGGATTTTTTTATTCCCTTCAGAATTCCATCTACATTTGCCAGGGTCGAACCCGCAATCTTGGGACCTCACACTGTTTACTCAGTGAGAGGTTAGAATGCAAACTTACTAATGCGAGTAACAACTATACTCTACCTGCACAACGGTTATGCTATTCAATTTGCATAAGCAGTAGGTGTACGAACTATTAGAACCCCTAGAATTTATGTTACTCTCCGTACATTACGGAGAAACGGGCTGCACTACACTTCGTACTAACCAAATTAGTTTGAATTCTAACCTGTTTCTGCCTACATAAAACGACGTCTAACCATCATACAAAGAAACATACAGTATTTCAACCTACTTTAAACTTAATTTGTCTTCTCGCTGGGGCGATTTATTGAATTTTCCGATATTGTAATGTTGAACTATTCGGAGAACGTTCTCAGAATTCTATATAATATAATTGTGTAGATTAACCTACATCGAGATTCTTCTAAGAACTTAATCCAAGCGGGTTATACTTCCGGAAATGTAGTGCCTAATACGGCAATATTATATGTTTTACAAGCCTTTAGGTACAACTGACCTGGTATATATTTTCGCAAAGAACATAACGGGCATACTAGAAACAATTGAAGGTTATTATAAAACCGTTGCTACGTAACGAATATCCCTTAAGGGACTTCTCTCGACATAAGTAGCCTTCATTTGTTAGCGGGAACTTTATCTGAGCCTCCTGGGAATATCTGTAGACTGGCTTTATTTATGAGATTTTGTAGGCTTTGAATATGAGCAAATCCTTGACCGATCCCGTATCATTGTTCGTTATTTATAACATCTTTTTAGTACCAGACAAATTCTGTAATGGTTATGTATGACATACCGCAGTTTCACCCTCTTGATACGAAAATTACCATAACCACCATAAAATATTAAGATATTACTTTGTGTTTCTCTTATTGAGCTAGCAGCTGCGCGGTTCTTATTATGTAGCTATCAGGTAGCATTCGGGTAATAGTGGGTTCGAACTCCATTGTCGACAGCCCTCAAGATGGTTTTCCGTGATTTACCATTTTCACATCAGCCAAATGCTGGGATTGTACCTTAATTTAGACCACGGTCGCTTCCTTCCCACTCCTGTCATTTTCCTATCCCATTATTATAAGATATACAGTATCTGTGTCGATCCGAAGTAAAACAAATTATATTTTTTTAAATACTCTCTACCGAGCTCGATAGCTGCAGTCGCTTAAGTGCGGCCAGTATCCAGTATTCGGGAGATCGTGGGTTCGAACCCCACTGTCGGCAGCCCTGAAGATGGTTTTCCGTGGTTTCCCATTTTCACAGTACTCTCTTGCTTTAGCTAATAAATCAAGTATATGCCCCCAAACCCCTAACTCCATGGCGCAGCAGCCCCGAAGGGCCATGGTCTACCAAGCGACCGCTGCTCAGCCCGAAAGCCTGCAGATTACGAGGTGACGTGTGGTCGTCACGGCGAATCCTCTCGGCCGTTATTCTTGGCTTTCTAGACCGAATAAGTATTCATTAAGGTAATTTATAGATCACGTTTACACAATCCATCAGATCTTCTGTTCCTCAAACTTAGTCCCTTTTCTTTGACGTTTTTGACATCTTTTTAGCCGCTGTTTGCTCCCGAGATGTTGCATGACTTCACGAGTTTCTCCCGTGCATTCCTCATTCCCGCAGTTTTCTTCCTGAAGGTTCGTCTTTATCTCACCCCTTGCCCCCACTTCTTCCCAGTCCTTTCGAGCCGGGCTGAGTGGCTCAGATGGTTGAGGCGCTGGCCTTGGCAGGTTCGATCCTGGCTCAGTCCGGTGGTATCTGAAGGTGCTCAAATACGTCAGTCTCATGTCGGTAGATTTACTGGCACGTAAAAGGACTCCTGCGGGACTAAATTTAGGCACCTCGGCGTCTCCCAAGACCTTAAAAGTAGTTAGTGAGACGTGAAGCCAATGAGATTATTAGTACTTTTAAACCTACTCAAGCCATAAAGGTTGTGCCTTTCACGTTTCTTGTAGATTAAGTATCATGTGTGTCAGCCTCTTTGGATTCATCCTCCTAATGTGCCCATAAAATGTTAGTCTTCTTTACCTCTTTTAATCTCAAATTTTTCATAAAGGTTTCAATTCGGTCTCAATCGGAACATGCATTGACTTCTCTGGACCTAAGATTTTTGTAAAGAATCTCCTTTCTCTTTTCTTAATGACTGGGTCCACTATTCTCGCCATGGTTTCCGCCGCATCTAGACACTGTGCTCTGACCACTATATAATAATGTTTTATTTTTGCTTGGATGGATATGAACTTGGATTTATAATTTCACGTCAATTATACGTATTATACTTAAATAACTGAACAGAAATACGTCCTGAAGGATATATCTCCGCAAAGAAAAATGATATTACACATGGGAAAAGAAACGTGAGGGAACGGTGTAGCTTATTTCAAGGAAGATATTTGATTCCTTATTTCGTTAATTAAGTATTTCCAATTGTTCGTATTCATATAGGGTATTATTCAGTCGTTCCATGATATTCGGCCCTTGAATGGACATTCAAATCTATTGAGCGTAGTTCTTGAAGGCGCTGCCCTAATTTTGTTTGTTTTACATTGCATACTTTTGTTATTTCTCTGAATACAGTGGAATGCTTATCAAACTTAGTTGACTCACTTCATTTCAATTTGATCTTGATCTGGTCATTTGTAGTTCTCTTCCGTCGAAAGGCTTCCGCTTTCGCTATCTGATTTGAGTTGGTAGAGATGGTTGTGCTGTTGTACTTTCTCTTAAAATACAATGTACTGTAAAATATAAGGTAACAAGATCTCAATGGGATGAACTTTCATTACTTTCCCACATAGTCGCCATTCTTGTCCAAGCACTTGTTCTAACGGAATACCAAGGCATACATGCCGGCATGGAAGTAATCTGCGTCCTGTCCCTGAATCCACGTTATGACGACATGCTGAACGGCAATGTCGTCGTTGTTACCAGGCTTCTTCAACGGTCCGAAGAGGTGGAAATTACGGGGTGCCAGGTCAGGGCTGTAGGGAGGACAGTCTAGTGCCTCTCACTGAAGCTCCGTAACAGTTCTCACGTGCTGCTGCCTGCGTGAGGTCAGACGTTGTCGTGCATATACCCGACGCCTGTTGAGAGAAGTCCAGGTCGTTTTCTGCGAATTGTTTCCTGCAATTCTAGACCATCATCCCTACAGACCGGACTTGACATCCAGTGATTAATTCAGGGGGACACTGTGTTCGATTCCCGGCCTATTGGGAATTTTATCTGGTGGGGAATGTAAATCCGTTCACATTGTTATCCATACAACCGGAATATTCAGCCTAGAGAGCCGATAATCCGCTCTACAGCAGAGATAACACAGGTGTCTTTGCACTGGAATCTCTAGGAGTTAAGCAGGCGACTTGTCCCTCCATGCCGTTATGTGGCTATGCATACCTTCCAAGCGTTCTAAATGGTGGTATGAACGGACTTCTGTCTCTACCAGATAACAATGTCTGGTTAATTCCTCTAGCATGGTGAATGGGGTTTAAGTTCTCCTTAATACATATCGTAAAGGCGTCAAGTCTCTATGGACTAACACCGCCGTACCCCGTTTGAGTCCCGTTGTTGAAAAAAAAAAAAAAATTTTCAATTTCCTTTACGTCGCACCGACACTGGGATGGGAAATGTCTACGTGTGGGAAAGAAGTGGCCGTGGTCTTAAGTAAGGTACAGCCCCAACATTTGCGTGTTGTGAAAATGGGAACCACGGAGAACCATCTTTAGGGCTGTCGACAGAGCGGTTCGATCCCACTATCTCCCGGATGCAAACTCACAGCTGCGTGTCCCTAACCGCACGGCCAACTCGCCGGCGAAAGATGATCAAAATCAGAATCTTGGCCGGCAGGGAAAGATAAGTGGTGGTATACAAGTTAAAATTACCAGCGTGCCAAAAACCTGCGTTCAATTTCAAACTTCTCGCTGTTGATGGTGATTCGTTCGTCAGATGGAAACGTTAAGCATTGAGCAGACCCCTTCGTGTTATTCGACAG